>NC_134012.1:28147543-28456851 GCF_047716275.1 Strix uralensis | reverse complement strand
TCAGTTTGGGAAAACAGTGATATAATTTTCATAAGCCCAATGTATAAACTGCTTCCCATGGTTCTGCAGCTCCTGTTTCAACATCCTTGAGACAAAACCTTCTTGTGTTATTCACCCCCTCCTTCTTCTGCCAGCCCCAGCATCATGCCATGATGGTGGACCTGGTGAGACCACATCCCTGTCCCAGGCCTGCTGCCGCTGTCAGTGGCTCCAGCAAAGGGCTGCATCAGAGGCCACACATCAGGGTCCTTAAACTGGCAGAGAAGTTGTGGGAACAGAGCAGGACCAGGAAGAGCCTTTGTTTTTACAGCAGAAGTGCTGCTGAAAGGTGTGGAGATTGAGATGAAAACCTTATTTTTGCATAAAGAAAGAGCATTCCTCCACCATTGGAGCTCCTGCCCAGAGTCCAGATCTCTTCTGGTTTTGCTCTCAGCTCATGGTGAACACTCTGGTCCTCCATTTCAGCTAGGACAGGCAGAAGATGGGAAACCCTGTGCTGGGGCACCACACTTGGCTCTGCCATGGTCCACTCAAAACCTGGTGCTCACTCTTGAGCAAGCGAAATTTTAAAATTTCATGGGGGATAGAGAAAACAACACTTGTGTTGAGATGTGTCTGAGGCAATGAGTAATGCTCTCTTCCTCCAGCAGTAGCCTGCAGAAAGGCAGCTCTCATCCTCTGCTCACTATCTTTTCTCAGCAGCTTCCAAGTGCTATTTCTGGCCACACTCTTTATGTTGCTCAAGTGTCAATACTCCTTTATTTTATTCCCTATCACCATCTGCCAAGGAACAATGCCCAGCAGTACAAATGTGGAGAAACTTTTGCTGGATCTGGATATAGATATCAGAGTATGATGGTCTTTTATGGAGGTAGAAGATTATATAGGCAAATAGCAATGACATATTAGCCTCCAATACCACACTGAGGGTGCCTTTATCCATTTGTATATAATTCCTCTTGGCTGCTGTTAATGAAAGAGATGCAAATTTTACTTTCACAGCTGTCACTGAGCATGACACATCACTGCTCCTGTGCCACAGGGTAAGGCATCACTAGCCTGTCTCCTGGGAAATACTGAATCATAATGCAGGGGCATGAAAGCTGAAATTGTAAGTACCTTGCTTTCCCTGGATGCTTCTGGTACTGGTTTTGGCCACTGTTATTTCCTTCCTCAAAAAAGCAAACTGTGCACACAGGTTGGACCATTGCAAAATACAGCTGTAAAAGAAGAGATGCCGATATGAATATCCATAGGGAAAGGGATGTTTACTCTCCAGTGGTTCCCCCTTCACCCTGATGTGATTCCAATTGCACAATGCCATCTTGATCAAGTGTTATGTCTGGAGCAGAGAAGATCTTTCATTTTGATTAAACCAGTCTTAAAAGAGATTGTTGCTTACTGTGTTGTCTTCACTGATTAGTTTATGTTTGCTGCTGCTCAGTTCTGCAATCCTGCTCTCATCATCCCTGAAACTTTTAGTATCTCCAAGGGATAATCTCCAGCACAAAGTGCAAAGACCCCAGTGCCTCTTATGAGTTAACTTCTGAACGTTTTGGAGCAGCTGGAATATTTGACATGTTTAGAGTTGCAGATATTGCATGGTGCCTAGGGATGGAGCAAGGAAAGGTAATATTGGAAGCTTGCATGTGTAACTTACATTGAGTGGTTATTACAGTTTGTGGGAAGCAAACTGTAATATACCTGTGGGATATGAATATTTGAATTCCTGACTAGGGAAAGGCTTTTTGTCTCCCTGTAATTCACTGTTTCAAAACTGGAACCTGCTCACAAGTATTAAGCATGAAAGTGAAGGTGAGTTGTGATGCAGGGGGCTGACAAGGGATTACAATGGGTACAAGTATCTGGAGACATTCTCAGGTTTATTTCCAAACACTTTGACTGTAGGGTGTATTAGAAGGTTTGAGTTGTTTGTTTTTGTCGCAGTGTAACCTGATTTTTACAAGATTTCTCTCCTGGGGCTGAGCATCCAAGCAAGCAGAAAGAGCTCATGGGCTGGGACCGTCTTGCCCAGAAATGATCTCGCATTTCAGTTGCGCTGTGGTCTGCACTCCCTTCAAGCACAAGACTTGGCAAACCAAGCCCTTGGTGAAGCTGGCAGTGAAAACACTCAGCATACAGTCTGTTTGCTTTGGGAACCTGTAGGGGGATTGCACGTGGGTCCACAGTTGGAAGCACAGGCCATGGGTGAAAGGTTTAGCTAGAAACTAGTGGCAACCTGCAGCTGGTCCACAGTCCAGTGTACTCATCTTCCAGTCCAGTTTTAATTGGCTGAATTTGAATTTTGCCTTTCTGTCATTCATTATGTGGATAATAGGTGCACACACAGTCTGTCCTCTTACAAAGAGATAGTGCTCAGCTAATTTACAAGCACTTGTAAAACTCCAAGGTCAGCAGGCTTATTAAAATAAAACCCCCAAAACTGCTGGGTATACCTCACTGCAGTGAACCTGGTTATTGCTGGGATTCACCCACCTTACCACAAGCTGGCTTTTGCCTTCCTTCTTCAACATACATTGTCCTGTAAGGGAAATACTGCCATAACATTGCATAAACACTTTCCAAATGCTTAGTCTACATAAAAATATGTGGTTTGTATTTCAGGTTTTAACCTAATCTTTCATACAATTATTCTTTCAGTCCTTGTATATATTTTCCCCACAGCAACGTATTTGTTTTGTTTCTTTCTTTCAGCAGCTGCGTTATTTGTGCTTTTGTTTTTAATTGCAGAAGTCAATACAGCAAGCCAAATTCAGCTTTAGTGTAACTGTATTGAATTAAATGTGTTTATTTATGTGCAGCATTGCCACATTTTTATATTGGTTTTCAATATTAAATATTAATGCATGTACCTAGCACATTGATTTAAAGGGCACTGCAGCAGTTAAATGCTCGTCTATGAGATTAAAACCATTACTGGCCACATTGGGTGACATTGCAGAAGTGTTGCTGCTGCTCTCTCCAGAATCCTTGGCAATTGCCATGTTGTTTGTTAGACACTGGGACAAAGAACTGCAAAACAAACAAACCAAACTCAGCAAACAGCAGTGTGAATAAATGCAGCTTTCCTCACGCTCTGGTGCTTGTTATGTATGTGTAATTACCAATAACAATGACGGAGGAAATCAAAACCATAAGACACATATGGACAAAAATGTATGTTTTCATACACATAATACCATTCCTCAATGAATGAAAAGGTACTTCTTACTTTTGTTGTACTTCTCAGTGACCCTACCTGATTTGATAATCTGCAGAAAAAGAATTTCATAGATGGCCTTTCACAATTTGGAGAAACCTGCATGTTTATGAGAGGGCTTTTTTCCCACCATGTGTTTTGTGAAGGGCTGCACATGAGATCCTTGAGCCCTTGAGTAATCTTGCTTTACTGCAGCTTTTCTGGGTGCTCAGCAAGCCCCGCTCCACCAGGGACCATGCAGGTCCGAGGCCAGCCTTTCCAAGGACTGTTCTGGAGGGCCCGGTATTTGTTCTCCCTGCCTGGGTGGCAGACCCTGAGAGCTGATGATTGCATTTGCTGAAAGGGAAAAAGGCATTAATTCCTCAGCAAAATGCTGCGACAGTGTTGGCAGGTCTTGGCGCAGCCACCATGGGGGAGTGATGTCCCTTTCCCCTGTGCCAGCTCCAGGCTCCTGAAATATTTCCTCCAGCAGACTGTGGCAATGCTAGCAAACTGTCAACAGCATGAATTATTTCTGAGATGCTCGGCAACTTTCTGATGTCAGCACTTGTATTAGTAATAACGATGTTGCTATTGGCATTAGAAATCAATATTATTGAGGGCTGCTTGTTTGTGTTTATCAGTAAAGTGTCTGGATATGTCTCAAGTCCTAAGGCTTAGCCCAGCAGTATCAACACGGTGCTCCTCAGGGACTGCTGGACTGAAGCTATAAGCTACCAATACAGTAAAACTGCAGGTATATTTTTCTATTTCCAGGCCTAGCAAGCCTGTGGAATAAACAGTTGGTTTAAAGCAGTCCTTTAACAGTGTTGTCAAAACACCATTTAACACTATCTATTCTGCAAGAAAAAAAAATGCATCACTGCATTTGTCAGCAAAATCCTATTTTTCTATTGAGTTGCCCAAGATATAGGGCTGTTTATATAGCTTCACTGTATGGGACTGAGCTGTCAAGGCCCTGAAGCCTGTGGCATAACATGCGCAGAGCCTGAATCCTGTTCTCATGACCGGCAACAGCTGGCACTCAGGCCATTAAACCTGCATCTGACAGCTTGTGGTGGGTGATGTTGGGAAAAGTCACTTTCGCAGCTCAGAAAGCCACGTGGCAAGCTGGCGTATAACTCTATCGAGTTTCTCTCTAGTAATTTCTCCCCAGGGTTTTGTATGTGAAATATATTTGTGCTGTTGAGAGAATATAAGGATGTGAAATGGCCTCTGATTTTATGCTGTGTGAATGGTAGAAAAAAAAATTTTTTCTCACTCACTCATGCTTGGTTTTAATGCTGTGCTTCTCTTTTCCCTTCTCTGCATTGCCATATTTTGTCCATGTCCAGTTTCCAAAGAGAAAGAGTATATTTATATTTTCTTCTGTGATGAATAAAAAAAACAAGAACCAAAATTTCCCTTCAAAGAGACTCTAATTTATAACAGATGGATAGATTTACAGGAAGACAGGAGGTTTACTGTGCATAAAATATGGGACTGTCACAGCTTGTGCTCCATCAGAAAGGAACTGGTCTACAGATGACATGTTAGATACTGTAGTTAAATAACACAAAATGTTTTTAAAGTTCTGTGTGGATGGCTGACCGATTAAACCAGTTCTGTCGCTCTCTGAAAGGCTGCCAGGGAGACCACAGCATGTTTTCCCGGTCAAATTGCTTGGGGTTCTTTAATGCTATTTCTCTTTATTCTCACATTATATGCCTGCGTATTGTGGCATAGTTATACATAAGACATTTTTCAGCTGTTCCTCCAGAAGGATATATGCAGCAAAGCTTGTGAAACTGATGAAGACAGATAAGATTTTTTGCGTAATACATGTGTTAAAACATGGTATCCAACCTGTGCTGAATGCCGTACATGCATTTATCTTGTTGCACCCATGTGCTTTTATGTGCATTCAGCTACATAAATAACACAAATGTAGACACACATACACTTTTCCATGTGGATATAGGGCAATGTTCACTTCATGCTGCCAGTGTAGTTTCAATGTATTGCCTGATTCATTAGAACAGGGTCTAAATTTAATAATTTTTCATGTATGTTTTCTGAACAAGAATGTACAAAAAGAAACCCTAGTTAGACTGCCAGGTAGAACTTTGCTCTTTATAGCATTACTTTTGTTTCAGCAGTTTTCAGAATGGCAATAACGGCTTTGATTGCTATTAGTGGCTTCATCCAAGAGGCTCTGAGCTCTTTAAAATCAATTACATTTATAAACAATGCATCAATTACAATACTTGCATTTCACTACAGGGCATAAAACAGGTCGGAGAGGTCAGACTCTTGTCAGCAGTCTTGGATCAATGCAGTGACCCAGGGCTGAACCAAGCTGGATATTTTTGACCCTTGGGCCATTTTTTCAGCCATTAAACCTCTTAGTCACCATAAACTGGGTCTTAAGCAAATCCTATCAGCTGGAAAACAGAGGCATTTTGAAAAGAAAGGAAGCGGAGGCCCAGAGTAAAGTGTATCCACAACCTTCAGAAATTGCTGTTTCATGACTAGTTTTCTACATCACTGTGAGCAAGACACTGATGGCAATATTTTACAAAAGTCCTGCATTTCCATTTTCCAAAGAGCCGGCTTCCAGTGAGACAAAGGCCTCTTTACAAAGGATGTAATATTTTGGATTTAGATTTTCTGTCTAAAGTTGAAGCTTGGTGTATGATATTCCCTTGTAACTGTGGGTTTTTGATGCCTCAGTTCCTTTGGCTGTAGAAGAGGACTAAGCGATAGCACAATATTGCAAGTGTCATTAAATGCTCTGGTGACAGTGGCTGTGCACGTATCTTAGGCAGGGAAGAGAACATTGTGTCGTCTTTAGGAGACAGGTAGCCAACACTGTTTTCATATTATATTGGCTGTGATGAACCTTGATGAGAATTTCTACTCTGATGACTTACAAATGGTACAAGATGAGTTGGTATGGTTTGAACCCAGTAGTTTCCCACATACTAGCCTAACAAGCTGAGTATTCACCAGATCGTTGGTCTTATTCAAAGAACCAATGCTCTCAAACGTGCTTGCTATGGCAAATGTGCGGTTTGATTTCCCATGTTCTTGTATACGACATGCAATAGCTACTGAAGAAGCCCCTGGTTTAGCCTTCATCTTAACCTCAAAGGGATAAGATTTGCAATCCACCTACACCTTGGTTTACTCTACTGGTCTAGTAACAGCAAGGTCAGGCACCTCGGCCCTTCCTGAACCACCCAAAAAATCAATGTGACTTTATTGTCTTTTGCTGCTGCTGTATTGCACAGCACATTTTCTCCAGGGCATAGAAATTTTTGAATGATCAACACATAATGCAAGGTGATTAATAAAATATTGTATTTCTAAAGCATGTACATGGAATGGCCTTCCAGTCTAGGATTTCACATGTATTTAGACTGGGAGAGTCCTGTATGTCCATAAAGACCTAAGAGCTCACTGTCCAGCTCCCAGCTGTCCCATGGATTTTCTGGGTGACCTGGGGAAAGTCAAGTATGCTCAGCAATCTTCTGTGAGCTTAAGTCTCACATTGAACAGGGAAATCTGTGTTTAAGTGCACTGGCATGTGCTTGAAGTTAGATATTCTTGGGCATTAACCTCATACACTTTCTCTCTTCCAAGAGAAAATGTTAACAGCAAATTGCCTCTTATGCAAAACTTTCCTTACTCTTTCAGAAAAGCAGCACAAAGATAATTGGGTCTACATTTATTATCCATACTGCTGAGGTACACAAGGAGCTGTCCAGCCACCTTTACCAAGGTAATATTCACATTGAACCTATAGAGGAGTTGCTGTGAAAAGCAATGGGGAGCTCAGCTGACCCCAGGCTTGGCTGAGAGCATGTGGGACAGAACTGCAAGGAACAGGGGTCTTAGCCCACAACCACTATCTACTGCATTGGATGGATGTCCTTACTCTGTGCCATGTCTCAGCATGCAACTTTTGGGTTTGTTGTTCTTTGACATGTTTTCTGGTGCCTTACGTGGCAGTGCTGCCTTCCAGAGGAGCTCACCATTTTTTCCCAGAAGTCGTTTAGCAGTGTGACTGTGGGGATCTGCTGACCTGGGCTGTGTCTTCTCTGGTATGGCAGTTTTGAAGCTTTGCAGCTGGTGAGGAAGATGTTCACAGCAGAGCCTGTACCTGTTTGTCTTTCAGAGGTTCCACTGTGAGTTTGGCAGTTTCCTGATCAGATACTTAAGAAAAAATGTAGACTTTGGATTTCACTCATTTTCAAAGGCTCAGTGTACTTTATTACATCATCTGAGTCTCTGTAGATTGATAAAACGGCAGCAATTGGTTTCAGGGGTCATAGGGTGAATTTGGCTCCTGCATCCTGTCTTTGTATGAGTTATTCCAATGTCAGGAAAGCCAGACAGTTGCCTTGAAGAGTTAAGCTTTTAGGAGGGATGTAACGAATGCTGCAGTGTCTCACTGTAAATAATTCACAAAATGTTAGCTGGTGTCAAGAAATGGAAACCTTCTGGACACAGCTGAGATGATCAGTCATGTATTTGCTTCCAAAGCAAGGCTGGAATTATGCAGAAACGATGCAAGGTACATTAAATATGCAGACTTTATAAACTGATGGTTCTCAGACATAAAATTGAAGAACACTGCACTCCTTCTTCCTTTTGTCTTCAAGCAAATCCTCTGGCAGAACTTCCTGCTTTGGTATCACACACTGTTGGCAAAACCCCGGTGCTGTAAAAATCTCATAGTACAGGAAAAAAAAATCAAAAGCTGTAAAAACACATAAAAGTAATTGTTTAAACCTTCTGCCTGGTTTTCAGAGCAACATTGCCAGACAACAGCTGCGACCTCTGCTTTTCCCCCAAGTGAAGAATTCTTTATCTTTTTTTTTTTTAATCTGGGAAAAGAAATCAGCTCCCTGCTCTCAGGTCTCTCCTTTCTCTCTTGGGTACCATGTAGCTGGATACTCCAGATGACCTAGGGCTGCAGAAACAAGAGACAGGGCAGTGCATTTTCCCACAGCCAGGGCTCAGCGGCCAAAAAACATGGGGAATGGTTCTGCAATCAGCATAAATGTGGAATTGAGCTGGTTTGTAACATTGCCGCTTCAACTTTTAGCATGTTTTGCCAACTGTAGCCACACGAATTATTAATTCTTAAGCTCTGCCTTCCCTGCACTTCTCTGCCCCTGAAAACTGTCAGCCCTCCAAATGATTGGTAGTGTAGGGGCTGGGCAATAGATTTGATTCTGCCTCTTGATACCCCTTAGATGCCAAAGTAAAAATACACTTTAAAAATATATATTATTTTCTCCCTTTCAATATCAGAGGACAGTGACAACTCTGTGAAACAAGGAGCATAATGTAAGGTAGTTTTGAAATAGTGGAAGAAGAAGAAATACTTCCAGTGAAGCCTCAACGATGCCAATGTAGAAGTGGGTTTTGTCAGATCTATATTATGTCTGTCACTTATTCTGATAATCTAGTGCTGCACATTATTTATGTATTTAATTTCTGAAAATTCTTCAAAAGGCTTTCCTATAATTGGAGCGGAGTGTTTATTGCCATGAAGGGCAAAACTTGAACCTGATCCTGGGCTGAGCTCTGTCTCTGCTTCTGCAGCGTCCTTCATGTCTGCTGCCCAAGGCTGCGCCAGTATTTGCCCCTGATCTTCCAGTGCCTGCCTTCACCCAGGAATGGGGGCACTACCATTACCTTCTTCCTCTCAAAGGACAGGCATGTAGGACTCTATGCCCAGGTAGAGAAGCTGTGAGAGCCTTTGCCCCATCTTGGCCCTTGCATTGTAAATGGTTATTTGTAAATGAACTACTTGGGAGGGAAGAGGGTAACTGACTTACTGACCCACTCATATGGTGTTAGCAAGCACTTGCCATAGAGATGAAGTATGGAGTGATGCTTTGTCCTGAGAAAATAGACCAATTCTGTTTGTCTGAAAAATAGAAAATGTGTTTGATGAGAGGATCCTCTATCTAGACTGTGCTGTTAGCACTCAGGAAGCTGTTGCATCCTGGAGAGGCTGGTCTTCCTTCATCCTGGGGAGCTGGAGATGGTGCAGGCAGGACCCACAATGTTGGGGGCTGCCTCTGCAACCTTGACCAGGGGTCATGGGGTGAATGGAGAGCAACTGAGGCAGAAACAAAACTCTTCTGATGGCTTCTAATGTGACTTGAAAGGTGTTATTTCTCAGAAGGAGGTGATTCCCAATGCACCCTGCAAGACATGTAACACCCTTGTGCTGAGAGAGGGTGCGGATGGCAGGACAGGCAGCCTCAGGTGAAGTCAAGAGGCCAAAGAGGGTACCTAGGCCTTGGAGCATCGCTGCCTGCCCCAGGTGGAGAGCAGGAGACACACTGTCCCTACGTGAATCACGCAAGAAAGCCTTGCCTGGTGTGAGAGTGTGTGTGCTGCATCTGCAGCAGCAGCTGCAAGGCTAATGGAGTTATTGTACCAGAATATGTTGCTCAACAATACACAGCATTATTTACAGGTGTTTTGTAAGGCCTGATACCACTCTGATCGATGGGTATCAAGCAAAATTGCAGAAACTCCTTCAGGGAAAAAAACCGAGGATTTACATAGAGGTGTGTAGGTGAGAATGACTGACCTGGCAGTAATTTCAGTGGAATTTCTGAGAAACTAAATGTTACTGGGTTAAATTCTTATTGCAATCAAAAGTCTGGTAGGAGCTGCCAGAGCCAAAGCTGATTTCAGAAGAAATTTGAAATGGTAAAGTCATGTATGGATTAAATAGTAAAGAAGGAGCACAGTAAAGACGGAGACAGGTTTTTATTGTGCCTTTTGTTTCTAGTTATCAGAAAGGCACCAGATTCCTAAGAGCTGCAGTCTGTGTAAAATCAGTTGCATCTCTGTATCTGTGTGATACATAATTGCCCATCTGGAAGAGAAATTACCTGCTATGTAGGCGCTGTCAAGGTAACTGAACAAAAATCAGCCATGTAATTCTTCTGTATTTTTTTGCAAATGACCTTCTGATTTCATTTAAAATTTTCTCATTATGCTTAAAAAGGAAAATATGAAATGATACTACTTTTGAATGTTTGGTTTAATAGAACAAAGTAATAGTACAAGGCAATACATTTCATAGAATCACACTGAGGAAGGTTTCCTCACAGTTTCAGAAATGTATCAGAAAATTTGCTCAAAGCCCTGAATTTGACACAGTTATGTTCTTGCATTAACAACATAATAATATTCCATTTGTAAAGCTGTGTTAGAGTAAGGCAGCATTTAGATCATATTCCAATTTGTTTCAATTTGGAAAGCCAAACAGATTATGGGATTTGACATTTGCTTCTAAAACTATTTGTTCTAACTTGCTCTTTCCTGAGGCTCTACCTGTTAGTCTTTTCTTAAACTAGCAAGTGATCTGCAGTCTCTAGGCATGGTGGGACCAATATTAAATCCATTATACATCACCTACCCTTTTCTAGTTTTTACATGAGTATTTGCTAATAAATACTGGTTGTGGACTAGAGGAAAAGTGCATCACAGTGACCACAGTAATGAACAAGCTGGCACTGAAAAGCACTGGTGTACTCTTCAGTACTGTGCACCATCTCACACTTGGGCAGGTAGAGAAAGGGCCCTGGAGAGCACCCTACCACCATATGAGTGGGTTTAGCACCGGGCACTTAGTGACATAAAGTTTAATCTTTACAAAAGCCTGAGCTTTTAGGATTCCCATTTGTCTCAAAGGTTGAAAACAGACAAATGAGGGAAATTTTTGCCATGCAGCTGAGACTATAATAAGACACCACAGTGCCAAGAAATCCCTCTCCTACTTTGTTCTCCTTCCCTTTTGTGCTTTCCCAATCCTTCCCTTTCCTTCCTGCCCACACTGGGTCCTTCCCCTGCCTTTAGGCAACACTATCTTATTTTTATCCTGTTGCTGAGTCTGTAATCATCCTTCCTTTGCTGTCCTGGTGCAGCTTGGCATATTTGCCCTCATCTGATGTATCTCTTGCTTTTTTCGTGCTGTGGTTCTGCTGGGGGCTGTGCTGGCTTGTTTTATCACCTTGCTCTACTTGTGCACAGCCCTCACTGTGTTACAGTTGGAGTACGCTGTGGGATGCTTAGTTATTCCTTAAAGGTACAGCAAGTTAATTTGAAGGAGTGTAGTCCTGGGGTGCATTAACTGATGGCAGCATGTGATACATAAGTGTGTGTCTTCTGGAGAATGAACATTTTCATGAATAAACGAGAATGATCAGTACACATGCAGTGTGTTTTCCTGTCTGTGGTTTTCTCTGATTGTTTTAGTTTTTTGATTTGTATTGTGTTCATTTATTCTAACCTAATTCTGTGCCTTAAGTTCACTGGCAAAAGCAGCAATAATAATAAACAATGATCTTCAAGCTAAAATTTTTCTCCCAGCTTTTCACAGGCTTTTGCCTGATTTCCCACTCTGTTGCTCTCTCCCTCTCACTAACTGCAACCTGATGGAGAAAGCAAGTTATGGGTTATCAAACAGAATGGGGTACACTTGTGGCTGACACCAACCACCAGAAACATGGGCTAGGGGCAGGATCTGTCTCTGTTCGCTGGGTGACAGAATCATGCCACGGGAATCAGCTCGGCTGCAAAGAGTGATGATGGTGAGGTGAAGTGTACAGGCTTCACAAAATTGAGTAGCCAGACAGATAAACACTCACCTATAATCATTTAAAAAACTTGACAGACCTGTGATGATGAAGATGGTTATAAATAAAAGTCAGAAAGGGATCTTAGCTTTCCCCCTCCCATTTTACATCAAGGCATAGGACAGAAAATCCACGAACAAGTGAATGGAGATCAAAAATCTTTTCTATCAGAGGTACTCCAAAATTAACCTTAAGACTGAAAAGTCTTTGGCTCTTTTCTGTATATTGATGTATTGCCTCCAATCCTGGGGCTTGATTCAAAAGGTAATGTTTTAGCAATATTAAGCAACAACACAAAAAGTCTAGAATGAAGGCTCTGCATCTGCTTACTGGGAATCAAATATACTTCAAATGTAAACATGTGACAGATGGTGATCATCTGTCACTTTCTTTACCTCCTTGACACGCTAGTATCAGGAACATCAATCTTCTATTACTTTTTCCAGCCAATGTCACTGTTTTGAATCCATTTCAGCATTGATTGTAGCTGACTGACCTTTGAATACTTGTTCTTTCAGTTAAATGAACAATTTTGAGGTCACAGTCAGTTTTTCATGTGGCTGTGTTTCTTATGCATAGCACAAAACATGGAACAAATATGAGAAAAACATCTCTCTGCCAGAAGTCTTTTTGAAATGCATAGAATAAAAGATCTGTAATGTGAGATTTCTAATGCAGACTATGATACCTAGGTTAATGAAAACCTAGCAGCAATCTCAAGCTCATGAAGAACACCCTCCATGGAGTACAGATTGTCATGGCAAAGCATGACCAGGGAAAGTTCAAAATTTTCACCTTAGGATTTTCATTTCTGCTTAATAGAGCTGCAGTAAAATGTTTTTGTTTTGAATGTTTTAAGGGAAGATATTATTTTCAGGCAATAAAAGAAAATGGAAATGGATAGTAATTTATGATCTGTCTTCCTTTACCTTTTTTGCATCTGTTTAATGTATTGGTATTAGATTTTATTCATAAATTAAGCATAAGTTTTAGAATTACAAGAAATGTGGAAAAAAGATGCAGACTCTGAACCTAACTTGTATGGGGACTGGATTGATTGCCAGTGATTAATTTCATTTCTTTGGTAATCTTAATGTGGACTCATTATTTATGTGCATATCTAATTTAGAAATGTAAATAATTCAATTTATAGGACTACTCACATATTTAAAGTTAGTCTTGTGCCAAGGTATCATATTGAGCTCAGGCCATAAATCTAAAACTGTGACCTAACATTCTTTCTCATTAAAAAAAGTATTTTTAGTGGGGGATATGAAATGTTCAAAACTACTTCTTTATTTCCACCATTTGAACTACATAGAAAATTTTGAAGCAGGATTCTTGTTTTTATTTACAAAGGCTTTCTCCAAGAATTTGTTCTCATCTCATCTTGTTAAAATGTAAAGATGCTAGAATTTACCAAGGAAATAAAGTTCTAGTATTTCTGTATTGCCAGAAATTAAGAAAATGAGATATTCAGTTAAAGGAAGAGTCAATTTTTTGAGCAGTGGCAGACAGAAGAAGGTATACATAAGCATCCAAACTGACCATCCAAAGTTCCTGGGACTTGCATTTACTAGAACATATCAAAGTGCCATTTTATTCACGCAAATTCATTATTTTCCTTTGGCTAGTTTCTAAGGTGTTTGTAATGAGAGAGCCCAGGCCTGGATCCATAGCATGCTGTTCTATTCATTCCCTGGATTACATCCATAATAAATCAGATAATGGTGATGTCAGGCGTTATTAGGTATGTTATTTTAAATCATGAGCATCAAATAACAAAAACTAGCATTTTAGTAATCTATTTTCGTAGTCCATTCTGCAAATTGATACCTATCCTTGCACTCATGAGACTTAAAAATCCATGTTATTTTGCTACGTGCTTAGTTTGCACAGAAACACTGTCCGCACTTGTAACACAGAAGTTTTTGTATTCACACATAAGCACATGGTAAACAATATTTTTAGAACTCATTGGTTTGATAATTTTATAACACTATATTGATGAATTAACCTAAACTAAGTGACCACTTAACTATGACCTTGTAGTATTTTTCTCATTAAAATAACTGCTATTGCGAAGAAAATCTCTGTATTTTGGAATATTTCTTCATTATTTGCAGTTGCTGACAGCTGGTTTCAGACTGATCTTGAAGCACTCTTTTAAGCTGTTAGCAATTGAGGAAGTGTGTGGGATTGGATATGACCGGATGTGTCAAAGACCTGAAATTTCAAAGCTGATGGAGTGACTACCTTTTTATAGCACCAGAAGAACTGCAGAAGTACAGATTACAGATATGTGACTGTATTTATTACAAAATCTCTGTTTGGAAAGAGGTTTTCTTTGACATTTTATTCCCAATATACTATAACTTGTATTTGTAGCCTGGTCATTAATAGAAATTAAATGCTGTCAGATGTTAAGACTGCTGCCCTATTTTAAATGCTGCCTGCAGTTCTTCCTTGCTCAGTTGGTTTTGCTTTGTCTGCTTTCATGAATTCAAACAGTTGTTTTTTGCTTTATCCCTTTCAGCTCATGTTTGCAGAAAATTATATGGTACATTGACTTATCTTGCCTCCCCGGCATTAACAAATGAACTTTCAAATACCACCCCTTTGTGTTTCTTGAATAAAATTTTAATAGCCCCAATTGCAGGAAGAAATTGAAATCATAGCACAGTCCTGCCTTGGTCACCTCCTACAGAGGGTTTCAGCCAACCATGTGGTGCCCTGGATACATCTTTAAGAAATGATTGCTTTTGTGTGTATTGGGTTTGCATGGAAAGGTGTTGGTAGTGGGGAGGGGCTACAGGGGTGGCTTCTGTGAGAAGCTGCTAGACACTTTCCCCATGTTCAATAGAGCCAATTCCAGCCAGCTTCAAGATGAACCCGTCGCTGGCCAAGGCTGAGCCCATCAGCGACAGTGGTAGCACCTCTGTGATAACATAGTTAAGAAGGGGAAAAAAATCTGCACAACAACCTGCAGCCAGAGAAAGGAGTAAGAATATCTGAGAGAAACAACTCTGCAGGCACCAAGGTCAGTGAAAAAGAAGAGGGAGGAGGGGCCCCAGGAGCTGGAGCAGAGATTCCCCTGCAGCCCGTGGTGCAGAACATGGTGAGGCAGGCTGTGCCCCTGCAGCTCATGGAGGTCCGTGGTGGAGCAGAGATCCACCTGCAGCCCGTGGAAGATCCCACGTCGGAGCAGGTGGATGTGCCTGAAAGAGGCTGTGATCCCGTGGGAAGCCTGCACTGGAACAGTCTGTTCTTGAAGAACTGTACCCATGGAAAGGACTCACTTCGGAGAAGTTCGTGGAGGTCTGTCTCTAATGAGAGGAATCCCATGCTGGAGCAGTGGAAGAGTGTGAGGAGGAAGGATAGGCAGAGACAACATATGGTGAACCGAGCGTAACCCCCATTCCCCGTCCCCCTGCGCTGCTCAGTGGGGAGGAGGTAGAGAAATCAAGAGTGAAGTCAAGCCCAGGAAAAAGGGAGAGGTGGGGGAAAGGTGTCTTAAGATTTGGTTTTATTTGTCATTACCCTATTCTGACTTTGGATTGGTAATAAATTGAACTAATTTCCCCAAGTCAAGTCTGTTTTGCCCATGACAGTAACTGGTGAGTGATGTTCCTGTCCTTATCTCAACCCATGACCTTTCATTTTATTTTCTCTCCTATGTCCTGCTGAGGAGGGGGAGTGGGATGATGGGCACCTGATGTCCAGCCAAGATCAACCCACCACAAGCATCATTAAGAACCGTCTCTGCTGTTCAGGTGGAGACTGTGGGGAGGTTCTGGATTTCCAGGAAGGGGTGTGCTCCAGGGGGTGTTCAAGGAGCCTTTGGAGAGTCTCTCAGGGCACAGGTGCTTCTGCCCTTTCTGCACAGAGGGCATTTACCACTGGTGTTATAATGGCTATAGTCCCAAGCACCATCAGGGGGTTAGAGCTCCTTGATGAGATTTTACTTGCTAATTCTTTCTGATTTGTGCCAAGCTTGGGGTATCTTATGCAGTGACATTTATTGGCTGGGTGAGTAAGTTTAGAAAAGGAATTGCTGATTACATTTAATACTGCATCGGCAGGAGACTGCAAATTAAACAAATCTGAGTTGTGCAAAACTTGTGAGTATTTCTGCTGAAATCCAGACCAAATATGAGATGTTTCACCCATATCCAGTTGCAGGTCAACCAGAAAGTAGAGTCGGGATCCAAACACATCCATGAAGTTATCCAAAGTCCAGAGTCAGAGATCTGCAACTGCAAAACTCATTGTTTCGAAGTAGGGTGAAGAGAAACCAGGTTCAAAAAGCTCCAGCACAACAATGTTTGGGAAGTTTTGAGATTCAAGTGAGAACTATATAACTGAAATTATTTTCTGTTTCTGACAATGCTGCTTTATTTCACAGCAGTATTCAGAGTAAGTGAATCCTGACTTCATGTAGTCCCTTACAGTTGGCAGTCAGAAAAAAGAGAAAAACATGATGAATGGCTGATGAAAAAAAGACTATATTCTTTCTTTCAAAGCAGAAAACTGCATCGCCTGCTTTTCCTTGTAAGTAACAAGATAATCACATGGAGATAGATAATAACTGTCTTATTACTAGGACCTCACATTGTGTCCTAGACATTTTGATGGTGGGAGCCTCCCGTCAGGATCAGCTGCTGCTCCTTTGTCTTTGCCTCCTGCAGCCCCCGCTCCTGCCAAGCAACCAATGTCCCAGTGCACAGCAGGGTCGGGACTGCTCCCCACCTGACATCCCCGCTGAGCATCTGGGCGCCTTCGCCCACGGCCTGGCAGCTCTGCCAGCACACAGCCGCTAGGAGGAACTGGCAGAGGAAAGTTTCCTGATCTTCAAAAAGCAGATGAGAAACGATGCCATTGCCCAGTCCTCAACACCCCCTTCCAGCCTGGGATGCGTCAGTGAACCAGGAGCGCAATGGGTGATGGGAACATGCTGGAAGTGCCCGCATCCTTTCCCTTGTGTCCGTTGTGCTACGGGTTACCATTGCCTTTGGTAACAGTAGTAAATCTCAGCAGAGCTTTGGCTTTGGCTTTGGGGTCTTTTGTTTTGATATTTGCTCTAACATGTTTGCTACCTGAGCCAACTACCAGCCATTTTTTTGCAAGACTTGTAATGATTGAATGACATTAGATCTTAAAAAATCCCTGGAAAGGTATTCTCACTATTGCAGTAACTAATCTTTATGCCCCAGTGAACAATAATTCCGTATTTGCCAATTTATCAATCACCTGGTTTTTAATCTGGTTATTACAGTTCTGTGATACAATATCAATATCTGACATTACAACATCCCTGCTATTTCATTTGTAAGCTTCTAATATGTAGTTAACTTTATCTACAGCATCACTGTGATGTTTTGTCTTTGAGTTACTAATATGCCTACATGCAAGCAAAGATAATGTTATCTGTGGAAATAAGATAAGTAGGGAAAGGGAGAAAGAAGGACACAGTACTTGCAGAAGGAATTGAGCTAAGGGTAGTAAAATATTCCACTCATCTCTTAGGTCCATAGAAGCTGTGTAGTTGCTGTTGCACTGCTGGTAGAATAGCCAGCCCTGGCAAGAATATTGCAATTAAAGCCCCATTGTTACACCCCCCCCCACCCCCCCCCCAACATTCAGCTTGTGTTTATCGCAGTTTTGTATTCATCTGATGGTCTATTCTCTCCTATTAAATCTCCAGATTGAAACACTTACTGTAAACAGTCTCATCTAATGTCATCCATGTGCCAGGCTTTCTTGCTTTATAACATAAATGTACAACTTCAATTGTCACAGTGAAAATCAGTCCTTCATTAGTTTTGTATCTTTTGGGAGTTGTGCCAGGCTTCTGCCTGAAAGAAATCTAAGTAGGGTAAATAAAAGACTACAGAGATTCAGCAATGCAGTTGTTACACTGATCTACATTTGAACAAATTAATGATTAATATTTGAGCAAATAAATTAAGAAATACCAAGGAAAGTTGTTAGCGTTAATATATCAGTGGTACTGATGTGTAAAAGCCAGCCTGCTGGAACTGAAAAGCTTCTGAAAACTGTCTTCTGCAGAGGTTACCATAGGAAACATTGTCTGGGAGTGGCTGAGCTTCTACCCCCATCTCTTGTTTCTGTCTTGATGCTGATAGTCTGTGAGCAGATGACTCAGCACTAGTATAAACTCTGACAAGTGACTCGTGAGTTTAGACGCCTCAAGTTGTCAAACCCCACATGATGCAGAGGTCTAATTTTGCATAGGGCAGGTATGTGATGAGTCCAAAAGAAAGTTCTTTTCAAGTAAGACACCGAAACCGATGTCTCCTCCTAGGTGACCAAGGTGAGCATTATCTATTTTCTCAGAGATCTTAGACATGGACTTGATCATCCCCATGAGACAAGATCCGCCCAATGTCAGTGCCACAGAAGTTCACATAGCTGGGGAAGTGGTCTCCTGTCACCCTGCCAGACAACATTGCTCTTCTGCAGCACAAGATGTTATAGCTACTGCAGGGTAAGGTGAGTGATGGAAGGCAGATTTCAGAAGACCACAAATAGTATGACAGTCAAAAAAAAGACACAGCTGTTCTTCTGCTGAACCACAATGTGTGTGTTCACAATCTTATCCTGGGAGCTCTACACACCCATGTGATTACTATCTGAGTGTTACAGCTATCATGTAGGTCACATACATTTCTTCTGTATTGCCATGTAACATACAGAGTGACAGGCCTTTGGCACTGGCATATGACCTGCCACCTTGACAGCTGCTGAGTCTGACGGTCCTGGGTCATGTCTGGTTGTGTCCAGCCAGTGAGCCTGTGGTGTGCACAGCAGAGCTGCTTCTTATTCTGAGGAGGCTGATGGCACATCATTGCCATGTCACAACACTGCATTTTTTTTTTTTCCCCAGGCTGTATACATATATGTAAATATCTTGAGAGCACCATTTTGAAGATTACTACCTGCAGCAGCTCTTGCTCTGTCTGTTAAGGCACTGAGTCTGAAAACTTCTCCATTAGAGAAAATGTGCTGTGATGTAGAATCTCAAGTTGGTGGAGATTCCCTCTAGTCCAGCATGTTGGTGGCTGCTGGTATGTATGACTGATCAGCCTGTGTGTCAGAGTACATGGCTTTCAGTGCATGTAATATGATTGTGTGGTGCTGGTGCTTATAACATACCCCCCATTATTCCTCATGCACCTTAAACCCTGTGTTAGGAATTATTGTATTTACCTGCATCCAACCTAGCCAGAGAATAACCTTCTAGTTTTAATGGTCTGAAAAATGAGGCATTTAAATTAAGATACAGGAGCTCAATTCCAAGTGAAATTGCAAAGAGCTTGCATGACCTTGAGTGAGATACTCACTTTTCCTTCCTTCAATGTTCTGTTTGCCTAATATGTTTCTGTGCCCCAAGAGGATTATGAGGATGCACATGAGACAGTTGGAAGCTATTGCCTTGGGAACCAGATAAAGAAATCTTCCAGCAGCCCCACCTGAGTCCCAGATGTGATGAGTCTTGTTGCACAGAGACATGGGGATGCATTAAGGGTGCAAGGAGTTCCTGGTGGGATCAGGCTGGCAGCCCCCTGCCCTGAAGTCTGTCTCCCACCACAGCATTGGGAGAGGTTTTTGGGGCACAAATGTAAGCCCCAGCCCACCCTGGGACCTCTTTTCCTCCTATGAGTCTTCAGCCATAGCTCTTGCATTAGGTATGTGGTGAATACATCTCTGGGCAGTCCTGTCCAGACCCATTTGTAGAACTCTGGTTCATCTAAACCATTTCTGACCATGCTGATGCCATCAGCTCCAGACACCTGTGTCAGGAAATTACAGAAGTTACTACTTGCTGGGCAAAGGAGGACTGTATTTTATATGGTTTAGGCTTACCTCCTACCAATTTAATTGCATGCCCCATAGTTGTCTGACTGCAGGATTTAGTGAACATCATTTTCTCCATTCAGCTTACTCCTTCACTGTTTTGGAAACATAGATCACATTTCACTCAACCTTCTCCCTGTGGGGTTGCAGCCTTCCTTGTCTCCGCTCATAGGCAGCTGCACCATCCCCTAACTGGTTGTATTCATCCTTCTCTGTGTTTCCCCCAACTGCTGAACCTCCTTCTTGAGATGCTGAAAACAGAGCAGTGCAGAGCTGTCAAGAAGTGGGTGCACAAGCATTTCATATAGCAGCAAAACTGCACCTTCTTTCTTTGTCTCAGCTCACTTCCCTATAAGGTCCTGTGTTTTTATTGCCTCTTTTATCTCCCCCTGATCACTGAGCCAAAGATTTCAGAGGGCTGCCCATGGTGACTCCAAGACCTCTTGCCTAAATAGTAACTACCAGTCCCAGGTTCGGTACCATGTAGACATGGTTCAGATCTTACATTTATCCTCATGGATGTCTATCTGCCCACACATTAGTTTGTCTGAAATCTTTCTGGAGCACCTCACCATCAGCACAGCTAGTGACTGACTGAAGGAGCTCAGCTGCCATCTGCAAACCTAAGTATTTCACTGTTCAACCCATTCTGCAGGTCACCAGTGAAAGTGTTGAATAAAATTGATTCTAGTGCCTTGCTCCATGGGTTACCACCACTGACTCTTCATCCTGAGGTGTGACATTTAGCCCTGGTCTTTGCTTCTTACCCTTTAACTGGATTTGAATCCTTAGAAGGACATTTCCTCCCATCCCTGGCAACATAGCTTCTTTAATAAGCTTTGCTGTGAAATCCTGTTGAAGGCTTTATGAAAACACAAATGTAAGGCCATCCACTGGATTTCCTTTTTCCACAAGCTTACCAGCACCCTTGGGAAGCCAGCTAAGAGTGTCGGGGCTGCCTTGAACCCCCTCTGCAGCATAAGGCTGTGAAGACAATCAGTGCATTCAGGGAATGGTCATGCTGCTGTGGGACCTGTGCAACATGAAACCAGGGACCAGAAAACAAGCACCTCCCAGCTGAACCAGCCTCTGGCAACATGAGTGGGGTTGAGGTCAGCTGCCAGTAAATCCTCTCTGCCCCTTCTGCGGGTGGCCCCAGGCATCTATATGGTCTTCTTGGTGCTGCTCAGAAGGTGTTTTCTACAAAGGCACATGGGCCTCTCCTGAGGATGCCTGGGCAAGCAGAAAGAACAGGGTGGGGTATCCCATAGGCATGCCTATGGGTTGTCTATTGTCTTGTGTGGAGGAACTGAGATGGTTGCTGAGCACACCATGATCAAGGACCAACCAGGAAATCCTAGTCAACACTTTCATTTTCAAGTTTTCATTTTGTCTGTCTTTCTACTTCACCTAGTACTGTGGGGACTCCAGTTTAATTCTTCATTTTTCTTTCAGCAACTTGTATTAATTGAAGTATATAATGGAAGGGCTTTGCAACACTTTCTAAACTAGTCATTCAGTGTTTTAGACAGCACAAGAAAGAGTTTCCTTAAAGCTCCAGAATATCCCCTGGGCATAGGTCAAAAAAGTCTAGGATGTTTTTCCTAGAATTTTTTTATTTCTTCTTGATGACATCTTGTTCATTCCTGAAAACGTATCTTGTCTCCTAATCAAACCATCTTTCTTACGGTCACCAGTATCCCCAGTCAGTTACCTCTGTTTGTCAGGTGAGCTGGTCCTTCCTTGCTGCCTCTGGGGATTTGGAGTGGAGGAACCGCTTCGGGTATCAGTACAACAACAATCTGGACGTCCACCAAACTCAGCATGCTGTAGGTGGAGCAGGTCTGAAATTTAAAGAGGACAGCATCTGTGCTCCCACTGCTCAGCTAGGAGGTAGGCCAAGAATCACCAGGTCACCTTTCTTCTTCCCTCTTTTAATCTGAGCAAATGAAAGGAAACATGAAAGCAAATTTGTCAAGCAATGGTGAGTGAATTTTGCAAGCTTTGCAGATACTTGTTCTTCTCACCTCTGTTAATTCAGCTGAGGAAAAACACCTGAACCAGTAGTGAGGCTTGCCCAATGTGTTGGCATTAGTCCAACTGTCATGGAGTTTTGCTGACTCCACAGTCCTGGTGACACCAGGGGTTTACCACTGCAGTCCAAGCAGGGTTTCCTTGTGTTATCCCACTGTTTTATGTTTGGCATGGTTTAAACATGTACTTATTCTTATTTAGAACAGCTGCTTTTATTCTGCTTTGCAAAGAACTCATAGCTGTGGCTGTGGATTTCCAACTTGTCTCTGATGCTATGGGGGTTTCTGTTGCTTGTGGTGACATCACCAAATGAGATCAGCATGTTCTTAAGATGGAACCTGTAATTACAGGGTTGCTTCAGATTGTCCACAGAGCAGTGCTGCCCTTGCCATTCTTACTTACAATCACCTTGTTATTGGCAATGGAAAGCTGCATTTGAAGTGCAATACATAATTATGTGTATATTTCTGCAGTATCAAACTCGTTACAAGTCTGTAGAGAAAGCCTTGCTACCTTTGTTTCAAAATCAAGGATACTTCTTTGCAAATGTGATATTTTCACATGTGATATTATGGCAAGAGGTTAAATGTTACCTACTGATGCACAGAAAAGGTATTACAGCAATGTCTAAAGACATTTGCAAGAGGTTTAGGCTTTTACCAGAGGGCTGATGACTTGGAGTCACCATAGAGCCAGTCCCAACTGGACTCAGACCTGAGCAAAAGGTTTCTCTGGAGATGGAGGGTACAAGTGGGCTTCTGAGAGTTGTTTTCCCCACGGACATTGATTCTGTGATGTGCCCCATTTTGTAGAAAGAGCAGTGGCATGTTGGGCACAAGCAGCCATAGCTGCAACAAGTGGCGATGTCTGTAAACTGCAAGAGTGGTGGTGATAGACTAAAACCTCTCTGAAACGTATTGTTGCAATGAGCTCTGCTCCCTCCAAAGAGGTGAGCAGGAAAGCAGAAAAGAATGAAGAGTTTGCTGTGCATCTTCAAAGTATGCTTAAAATATTTTCTTTTCCCAATTTTAGGTCTGACCAGATCTTGATTTTTTCTTCTTTTTGGTCTATGTAGGAACAGTTTATAAGCATTTAACAGGTAGTTTTGTTTAGTGTCTGACTGTTCTTGGGGCTGAGACTGCTTACACACCCCAACCCTCAGGGGTTTAAAGGAAATCTCTGCAACATTAAGTACCATAACATAAGAGCTGACATTTCAAAGTGGTTTCCTTTATTGTGGATTGAATTTTGCATATGCAAATTTCTTAATCATGAAAGATTTGCTCATGATTCCTTGCGTCCCAGAGAGCAGCAGACCAATGTCTATTAATCAGGCTGATACTTGACTTGTGCACACAGATGGTCAGTGGACTCGGCAAACTCTCCCTGCTTCTTGTAGAAGTGTGACTGCACCAGCAGCCGCCAGAACATGTATTAATAGAAAGCAGCATGCAGAAATCTAATCCCATGAAGGCTACGGTTATTTTGGTTGGATTAAGAAATGCACACATGCATAACTACAGAGAAGACTCTAGCTGTTTTAAAGGATACTGAAATGCAATGGTTTTGTGAAAGGCCTAATACAAAACAGATGAATGAGGCAGTCATAGTAGATGAGGAATGAATAAAACCACAGACAACAGCAGCAGCAGGGCTTCTGAAAGAGCCACAGCAGTATGTTTTAAACAGTCTTCACTTGACTACAAGCAGAACAATAAGCCTAAAATTGTATAGATATAAAATTTGCATGGAAATTTTCAGCAAGCCATTCAGCAACCAGACCATGTTGCAAATAGGCTGTTCATTTATGTTCTGCTATCTCTGTCACACAACCCTGAAGGTTACTGTGTGCCCCAAAGGAGATACCCCTGTGTCCCATTGGCAGGCAAATGGCAAAGGGCAGGGATGAGTGTTGGCTACTAGGGTTCCTCCGGGGGGCTGTCAGCATCAGATGCCACTTAGATAAAGTATATGGGAGCTCTTGGTTGTGGCCACATCTGCACCAACACATGGTGGTGCCAGGGCTGGGCAGCACACGGACAGAGCAGATGTACTTTATTCTCTGTTGCCTCTGAACTTCAGCAAGTTTTAACCTTTCCACTCCAGCTCAGAAGCAAGTTCCATATTGTAACACCTTCATCTGGGGTGATGTGGGAATGAACCAAGTTGGGATGTCTAATTTTTGTCTATATGGAGGACACTGATACTGTGCCTGGGCTATAGACACAGAGTTCTCATCTTTAAATGATACTGGTTGGCCATTCTTCCCCTTCAGATATTTAAGCAATAAAATGTACTTCAAGCTTGAATCCATAGATGACAGGTGAGATAAGGAAAATGAAAACCGTCCTTCACCAGCCTAAAAATCAGATCTGATCCAGGACTACAAATATTCAAATAATGGAAAAAGATGTCCCCAGAGTCTTTTGGCAGATAAGGACTACAGTTTGGCTTGACTGCTTCATGTATGATTACAGTAAGCGCAGTACAGTGTGGTGCTGTATTCATGAGCACGTCTGCAGAACTGAGAAGTTTTACAAGGCCAAGCACAAGTGACATCCACTTGAAAATTCATACCCAAATGTTCCCTATTTCCAGTTCCAAAGTCATGATTAGTTAATAACCTGTTCTAAAGTTTGCTGCTTAGGAAGGGGAAGGAAACCAGACCCTGTGACTACTGTGATCAATCACATCCTAGGAATTGAATGGCTTGACACAGACTGATCATGCATGCCTAATGTGGAACTGAATTTGCCTAGAACCCTGATGCCCAGAGTCAGAGACACAGAGCGTGACGGTGTCCCTCCCTTCACCCCAAACAATGGCACTGTGCAGGCTGCAAGGAGTGGAAATACCTCTTGAAATCAAGTGGAAAGGAAGCTGGGGCAATAGATGATGGAGATTTGCTGTTAAACAAGAGATGTGCACCTGCTATGGTCTCTGACTGATGACTGTGCTGAAGAAAAACATACCCTGAATTGCTGTAGGCTACTTAGAACTCCCCAGAAAGGCCTCAGACAGCAAGGTCTGCAATATGGCTCACAGTACAGAAGCAGACACTGCCCTACCTTTAATGAGAAGATTTGCAGTTGCAGGTTTGGCAGTATTATCATAGTATGCAGATGCTTTGACCTAATTTTATAGATATGTTTGCACATGTATAAAATCTGTAATACATAATTTCTTGCAGATTTGGCCCAGCCTTTAAACAGAGAGGGGAAGTATGAAAGGAGCTTTCCTTTTTTTCCTCTCTCTCATGAAAGAGCTGCCTCAGGACTGTGAACTGCTCACATCCACATTGCTGGTTAGCATGGTTGAAAAGGAGCAGGCATCATGAACATCAGTGCGGTTAGGGACCCACTCTCTGCACTGGTCTGCAGAGTTATGACACCTTCAGGATTACCACTGCAGGGATAGTTTGCACTGTGAGCAGGGCGTAACTACAGGACCTCAGATTTTATTTCCTGAGAGAGGTGCAAAAATTGTGTGAAGACCAGAACTCTCTTTGCTCTACTAACAGTTTTGTTTCATCTATAAAGATACCGAAAATAATTCCTTCTACACTAAATAGTCTAGTAAATTTCCACTCACAACAATTATAGTGGCTGTCTTGTATGTTCCCAAACAGATGCCCACTTAACTTACAGAGGGTTGCCACCTTCTCACTCTTTTTCCTCTTTTAATCCTCCCTTTCTTATTGCAGCCAAGACACCTGATAGTGAGTCAGGCTGTTTTATGACAGAGGTCCCTCTGATGCACCCATCACTTGAAACTTTGACCTGCACAGTAGAATTGTAACTTTTCCCCCTCTGTTGTGTGGGATTTTTTTTAAAAGCACCCCCACACCCCCAACCCAACCCAACCAACCAACCAACCAACCAAAAAAACAAACAAAAACACTGGTGCTTATGACAGTGCAGCCAAGCTACAGCCAGACTTTCGGTCTCATGTTTGGTCTCAGGCCCCATCCCCGGCTCAGCCAAGCACCGGGGCAATACAAATATAGCAAGGGAACCTCTGACCTTCAAGAAGCAGGATTTGGTGGTGGTCAGGGGTCAGATGTTCGTGCAGGACTGCAGAGTGTTAGTGACCATCACTGGTGCACTGGGGACAGAGTACAAGAGAGAGACCTTTAGGCTGCCCTCTTCTTTAGAAACGGTGTTTACCATCACCTGAATGATGAAAGAATATATATTCTTTTCTGTTTTGAGACATATTTGTATAGCAATGTTAACTGCAGTAAAAAAAAAAAAAAAAAAAAAAAAAAAAAAAAAGCATACAAAATGTCTGAAATACAAATGGAAAAGATGTTCAGTGATGGAAATGGAAAATGTTTCAGTTGACCTAGATCAAAATTGTTTCTGGAGTTCTGGGTTGTGGAAACTTGTGAGATTTTAGTTTTTGGTTTGGGAAAGTCTACAGCATCACTAAAGGTTTAAGAGACTGGAGGAATTACTCCCTTCAGTCCTAGCATCACTCCCTGATGTCCTAGCATCCCATCCACCTAAGAGTAGAGGTGGCTCTGGAACCATGTTGTGTGACATGTCCAAAGCCTCCTCCTCAGCGAACAGGATGGAGGAGCAGCACAGCTTGCTCTGCAAGCATTCCCCTCATTTCTGCAGTGATCTGTTTGGTAACGATGCCAGTGTGCGATCAGGGAAGAGAGAGTTGCCCTTACCTGTTTCCACAGCACCTCAGAGCAGAATCTAAGTAATATGAAGCCTCCTTGCATTTTGATACATATAAAAATATATTTGATAGGAAGAAGGCCCATAACTACCTTTTACAAGACAGAAGAGAAACTGATTGAAATTCAGCCTTTTTCTTTCTAGTTCACCACAGGTGGCAAGATTTGTGCTACGTGAGAACGATGCAAACCAGAGCTGCTCCTTTGTTTGGTAGATCAACTTCATGTGGGAAGTGTATTTTGTTCAACACTGGAAAAACAACAGGCTGTTTGTTTAACAAGACTAAAACCATGTCTGTTTCCCTGCCCAAAAATATCTCCCAGAACTTATCTTGTGACTGAGGTCAGTCTCAGATAACTGAGTCCTTGTCTGTGTGCCGCTATGGCGTGAGTGAGCAGGCAGGGAGGAAGGTTTGCATTTATTCCCTAGGTTCACACTAAGCTCCCTGTGGCCTGTGCAAAGCAAGAATTGTGTTCTGTGTTCCCAAACTCCATAGTGAAATTCTGCACCACTCTTATTTACCTAAAGCCTCACTTCGTTTCAAACATCACTTGCACTGACTTCAACAAAAAATACACATAGGGAGCCTCTAGCTCTTGCTTTTTAACAGTGTTGCACTACTACAGGGGTAATATAAACATGGTAACAAATGAGGCACCAGCAAAATACATGGGCTGCTTTAGCTGATCATTTTAAAGAAGTTTCACCTCTGAATTTTCACATGGACTTTTTTACAGTTATACTGAACAGCAAATAACTTTTGAATACATGCTGTAGAGAAATAGAAACATGATTTCCTTTTGAATCACAGACATCTAAGCAGAGTATATATGTGGATAGAGCTCCTCTGATAAAATTCCTCCACCGAGCTATGGAAGTGATTGCAATTGTACAGTTCTGCAGCCACTGTAACCTGAATGGAGATTTCATGTTCCAATAGCAGTAGCAGTGTGGAATAAGTCAATGTGTGGAATTTGTCTCCTGTTTTAAGAAATCACATTGTAGGTCACTGTAGCATACTTTGCCTAATTGCATGAAGTTTGCAAACTTAGAGAAGGATTGTAAGTAACTTAGAGCAGTACTATAAGTCTTTGGAAGCTTGAAAATAGCGTGAAAGACTACTGAAGTTCTGGATTTCCATGCGTCTTAGTGTCGTATCCAGTCATCTAGTTTAATGGCAGTCATGTGTTTGCTGTGCCTTTGAGATAGTCACCAAAGACATTGTCTGGTATGCTTTAGCTGACCATATATTTTTATTGGAATCTGGAGGTAACTGTGGAGAAAAGGCATCTTGAAGGTGGATCAATAAACAGGAGGAGTCTTCTCCCGTAATAGGAACTGAGACTTCTCCTAAGCGAGTCATGTTTTGGCATGTAGCATAAAGGGTGGTGGCTGGAAAGGTCTTTACCTTAATTGTAAGTCCTTTCTAGTTGCAGCTGGATATAAACTAATTGCAACAGATGATCTGACATACCTTAAACTCCTCTCCTCATTCACTTGTGCATGTAGCTAAATGTTATCTGAACTTTGCTCACTACGAAGGAAATACGTCTGCAATCTACCACTGGCATAAATTGGCATGGCTCCCTCGGCTCTTGCAGAGGTACTGGGAGGATGCAGTCCTTGGGACCTAGACAGGCTGATTATTCAGTTGAATGTGATTGAACTGCAACTTGATTTCATGTTGTCTGAAACACAGGTACAGTGCTATGCTGCATTCAGTGCTTGATATCAAGAAGTGCATGACAGTTCCTATTAATAATATAAATGTTAATCTTCTGCTAACTGGCACATGTTCATTCAGTGTTTGCCATACTGTATGAATTAGTTTGGTCCAGCTTCTGTTGTCCTAATTTCTTTCATGATATAATGTTCATTCGGTCAAGGCTGGAAATATTTTCTGAGGACATGGGGTTTATCAAAAAGGGGCAAGGCTATTCCTGGGATTTAAAGGAAGATCTAGAGCTCAGATCAGTGATGGTCATTTCAGAAAAAATTAAGTGTTGACTTTTATGAAGCCATTTCTACCTGTTTTTTCAACCAACATTTCTTTCATACAACAATTGTTGGACAAGCAACTTTTAACTCTGCACAATGTAAAAATTGCTCTGAGTTTATCTGGAGACCTCTGCTCCTTAATTTGCTCTGAAAAAGACCATTGAAAATTATATGAAGGGCTCAGGGTTTGGCCCCTCATTTTGCACTGGAAATGATCAGCAGTGAATCTTTGGATGGATGAAAGGAAATGTTTCAAACTTCCCTCATTACTATTCACAGTCTGGAAAGATAAGTACATAGTGGCTTGCTGTCCAGAAGGGCACATGCCCTTATTCTCTTGTAAATTTGCCCAGAGAGCATTTCACAGGACACCAGCCTGAATTATACTGCTTCTGACAGTGATGTCAGAATGGACAAACGCTGAGGTCATCTACAAGAAATGCTGCCAGCATGGCACAGCAGTCTTCAGCTTGTAGACTGATGCTTTCCCTGTCTTAAGAAAAACTAAAGACAGTAGGATAACTGCCTTTCAGCTGCACAGGCTGATTTCATGAGCCTTTGCCTCTGGCGGCAAGCAGGCAGAGCTCCCTGAATGCTTGTCTGGGTCCCGGGCTGCCTCCTCCAGCTGCTGCCAAAGGATGCAGATGCCTGTGGGGACAAGTGTCAGGGACGGAGGGCAGCCCATGGGCCCTGGCAAGGTTGTCTGCAGCCCTGCTGCTTGTGTTTCCTTTCCTGGGCTTTCCTCCTGGTCACTGCTGATTTGTGTCTGCAGGAATCAGACACACGGTGACCTGCTTTGCTATTTTCTATGTTTCTCATGTATTCTGATTCCCCTGAGTTTTAAAGAAATATCTGCTTTGATCCTTCTGTGACATGGGCCCCTGCTCTGTAAGCAGCCGTGGATGAATGTGAAGTCTGCCATCCAGGCCAGACTTCAGTGACTTTAAAATCTCCTCTCCATAGCACCATATTCCATAATGTACAGCTGGTGGCAAAAAGGTTACAAACACTGCACATCCATACATAGCTGAGAAGCCTGGTACTGCAACATTCAAAGCTCAGTAAAGTGAAAACTAGGTGAGCCTGAGCATCTGGGTGGTGGTGTACAGTCACAGGAACAGAACTGGCTGCAAACTGACTGGTTCCCATCAAGCAATGGCTGCATTAAAAAGCAGGGTGCCTTGGCAGAGAGGGACATGATTTCTCTGAAGCAAGACAGGAGAAGACCCTTAGTGGAGCAGGAACTCCAGCAGTGTCCTCCTGTCAGCTTCAGTGACTGCAGAGCAATTGAGGCAAGGCACCGTGTGAGAAGAGAGAAAGGGTTTTAATCCCATTTTACCTTGCCTCTGCCTGGTTTCATTCACCGCCACTGTCACCACTGGCTCAAGCACCACCATGCAGTACTCAGTGTTAACATGGACCTGCTGACCTGAGGATGAAACATCAAATCCTTGCCCTGCTGCTGCCTACCTGTATTTCACTGTTTCTTTCCCCCACTGGTCAGGGTGAGGGTCAGTGGAAAGTGCAATGTCCCCACTGGGGAGGACATTGTGAAGGACAGCCATACAGCAAGCACATCTTTTTGGCACAGCTGGACTACTTGGGAAGGGTGGGTGTGTATGTTGAATTTGGGTGGGGTTTTTTTCATTATTCCAGAAAGGAGAAAGCTCAACTCTATACTCACAAAGGGAGTGAGAAGGATCAGTCCTCCTTGTGGAAAGTGGGTGGTAAACACCACTGGCAGCACTAATTGCAGTGAAAATGCTTAACATCTCCAATTGACCTGATTTGCATGTCTCAGATTGCATGCCCCCAAACCTGTGGCATGGAAATTTCAACTGCTGACTCCAGTGAACCCAGTTATACTGCTTCCAACATTTTTTCAGTTATTTTTTATACTGGAGAGATCTTTTCTGCCTGCTGCAGTTCTTCATTTTCCAGCCTCTCCAAACATTTCCTTGTTGCTTCCATAGTGCCAGGGCTAAATTAATCCTTATTTCACCTAATGCAATGCTGGTTCCTGACTACACATGTGTCTCTCCCTGCTTCTGCTGCACAGTCCTGGGTCACAGTAAGGTGCTGCTATTTTGCTGTAGAAGAAAGCTAAAGGCTTTGCCCTCCCTGGTGAGTCTAGCCTGCTGTGAGTTTGAGATCTACCTAGGGAAGCGCTGAAAGCAGAACTACTCATGTATGGCATTCACAAGTAATAAAAAAATGCCTTTAGGGAAAATAATTGGTAAAATTCATAGAAGAAACAAGAGTGGATGCATTTCTAGGTTTGTGTGTATTTCTATCAGAGGTGTAAGAGCGACACAGGTTTAGGGACCAAAGCCTGCTCTGGCCTGGTGATACTAGGCATCTACAGCAGCAAAGGAAGAGCAGCACTTAGCTCAGGACATGCTGTCTGCAGGACTCTGCAGACTCTGCAGTTGAGGAAGGATTTAGCTACCTGCACAAAGCAGCACAGTGCTGTGACCACTCTGGTAAAAAGAGACAAACTAAGCCATTTGTCAGTGTCTACACAGGAGTTCTCACGATGCAGGACTGGGACTTGTTTTTCTGGAGCTGTAAGCTGCTCTGCCACCAGTTGTCCCACTGGTGTCCTCTGCCAGAAGTCACTGTCTCCATCCTCAACTGAATTAATAGGCACAGGCATGGTAATATTCTGCTTTATATGGCGATTATTTTTTTTCTGCCTTTGACAAGACAACAGCACTATAGTATTGAATATCCTCTCTAAATTTAGTACAAGGACCTGGAGTACTAGTGCATTACAGCTCTTTGAACTCAGACAAGTCATGTAATAGAGGATTCATGTCAAACTGAAGCTGCTGCCGAAATAGAAGAGTTGAGTGCAATAAATATCCTCATATACCGGAGAAGTCAAAGCCACTGTCTTTCATTCTTCATATTAGAGGAAAATGCAGAAATTCACAGAGAAAAATATGTTGTCCATGCATATCTAATGTGCTGTGGAACTGTTTTGTATACTGTTTTGAGTTAATGAATGTAGAAGTGTGAGACTGAAGACAGATAAACACTATTTCTTTACTGTTTATAAGATACACCCTGTGTATTTTATAAGCCTGTGACTCCTTGTTTCTCACAGCATGGTGGGTCACCTGTGACCTCCAGCCAAGGTCAGGCTCTCTGTTTGCTACCTGCTGTACAAACACATAGTAAGTAACAGCACCTGTTCTGTTTACAGAGTAAATAAACAAGGTCAGTACAGGATTTAAAATGAGAGCATAATTTTATGGGTGGCTATCTGAGGCATGGAGGAATTAAGTTACTTGCACAAGGTCCCATTAGAAGTCAGCTGGAAGGTGATGACTTGTTGCAGCTCTCAGAAGTACACATCCAGACTTTCTGGGGAGCACCCAAAGAGGGCAACTCACCTGTTTCATGGCACCTGCAGTCCCTACTGTATTTTGGGGTTGTACATGTGGAAACTGTTTATCAAACACATCATTTTATAAGTACTGTGAACAGTATAGGGTGAGTTGGTTGTGAGTTTTTTTTGTGGTTTTTTTGCATTTGCATTCTGAACTGTAGTGTGTGCAAGCAAAACTCTTGGTTTTGATTTTAAAACCCAGAGACGATGAGCAATGTAAAGTCAGATTTTAATTCTGTAGGTAACTGTGATGAATTTGGAGTTATTGCTGTATCTCAAGATCTTCTTACAGTCTTGGTGTTTGCTGTTACCAGCCCACAACCAGGGCCTTGCAGGTTAGTAGTGGACTGCCCTGTAGAGTTGCTGGGTCTCCTAAACCTGAAAAGTGTGCATGGCACTTCATTTCACAAGCCATCCATCCCTTAATGACACATTTGCCACCTTTTGAGTCTCAGGCAGTCTGTGTTCAATTTCCTTGGGGATGTATGAAAGAGAGAAAAGTCTAAGTATGGTGCTTTCTATCAAAAAGGGTCAAAACTTATGCTGGCAATCACAGAAACAGGTATGAGAACAAAGTGCTTCACTGAGATTGTACTTACCAAGAAGGGTCTTCCCCACTGACCCGTCGTCCACAGGTGGGTCCCTGCCCAAGAAAATGCAGGAGGCAGGCAGGGGTAGCACTACATGCTGTGTGGCTTCCAAACCAGCTCTCTTTGCTCACAATGGCATTTCTCATTCTTATTTTCCTTCCCACTGGTTGTGTTGTCTGGATGCAGGGACGGGCATTTCTGCTTCATGTGTTTAGGTTTGCTTAGTGAACACATCTGTTGCTTTGCTTATAGCTTGTATTTCTCCCTGTCCTCTCCTAGCACTATCATCTCATAATAGGGATCTCATTTGTACATTTAATAATTTCCTCTAAAAACTCTGCAGGTTTCATTCTTATACAAACTTTACATAAAGATGTAATGTGAGATAACTGCCACTCACAATGATTACAAAGACACTGCGAGGCTATGCAGGGCAGAAATCAGGAGGTCTAAAGCGCAGCTGGAAGTTAATCTGGTTTCAGCAATCAAAAACAACAAGAAATGTTTCTATAAGTATCGGGTTGACATAGCGCTTAGGGTTATGGTGTAGTTGAGAACTGTCAACGTTAGGTTAATGGTTGGACTAGATGATCTTCAAGGTCTTTTCCAACCTAGATGATTCTGTGATTCTGTAACTGATGGTGAATTTGGGTAGCTGCTGCATGCATGATGCTCGTCTTACAGGGAAGCTTCTTCTGGGGCCCTGTACCAGCACATTGACTGTGCATGGTAACAAACTTTTCATGGAAACATTTCTGTTCTGTGTAGAAGACTACTTCTGAGGCATCTCTAAAGCACCCTGACTGCAAACTCTGCCTGTGAGGCTAATATCCCTCTCCCTCCTCACCAAGCCTGCAAACCTGCCGCCACAAATGAATCTGTGCAACAACAGTGCAACAAAACTTGGACCAATGATGGCACACCTTGGTCATCTTTTCCAAAATGGCATAAACTCAAAGCCAACACTACCATGTAGCCCCTAAGGATCTCTCTTCTGGGGAATGAGGTGGGTTGCTAGCACAATTGCTTTCCCTCTCTCTCTTCTTGATGACTTCTCCTCAAAATTAACTGCTTTAGTCTAGATGTTCAATAGGTGAGGCTGATAACAATCTTTCTTGGTCATGTTAGCCAGTCAGTGTAGTTGTCTACAAAAGGAACTGAATCAATAACTTCTTTTCCCTTCACCATGTGTTTTAAAAAAAAGAATAAGTGATCTGACTTCATCTGGTGTGGATGTTGCTTCTGGTTTTGATTCAGAATCACCATGTCTGTGAGACCAATACAAAACTTTCAGGTGGCAAGTGCAAAAAAATGGACCATTTCAAAGCCCTTGTTGCAGTTCATCTTGACTCTGTAGAGGATTATATGGTGTGTGAGCAGGTGTCTTTGGATCCAAGATGGAGCTATCTTTTACAAAAGTGTCTGTGTCTCAGGTCCTATGTCAATGTTGACATGTACTGATTTTCTTCACCCTCATTGCTTCACTATTAATGCTTTGGCATACCTTATCTTTTGCACCGATGTATGTCAGGAAGTATTTTACTTAGTGGTATTAGTAATACTAATTTATAATTATATTCTATAAACAGTAGGCATTTCCAGACATCTAGCAGGGGCCACCTTTAATCTAGAAAAGCTGCTGGGTTAAGGGAAGAAAGTCGTCTGTGACACCAGGTCAATGATGCCTTCATTGAGCAGATCACATACGTAGTTGACACATGTCATGAATGTGTTCAGCTGTACAGCAATACCTGTGTGTGCTGAACAACAGTGCTGAATGACATATGCCCATTGGCATAGGCACAGTGGCTAAGACTACAAAAGTGTGCATTTCAAAGAGTCTTAAACTTCACAGTTACGGAGATCTTACTGAGAACTAATCCTTCATTTCAGTCTGGATTTAGTAAATAAAGCACCAGTCTGGGAGAAATTTAATAATGATGAGTAGACTTCCTGCTCTACCCATAAAAAGGGTACATCTCGGTTAATTACATACTAAACATTCCAGTTTATGGGATAAATATTAAAATATCAATCCTTTTGGCCCCACAAAGATCATGCAAGAAAGATATTGCTGTCTGCTCTGGTAGATTGGCTGGGACAAAGGTGCCAAATCAGAGAAAGTATATATGTCAGAAACATTTATTCATAAGAATTGAAAGAATTTTTATATTCAGTCTGTGTGATATGTACTTACTTAATAAACCATATATTTCATATCTGATATGGCATATTTAAGAAATGTGTTTAGCCATGTAAAAGTAGCTATGTAAGCTGGATCACACACACATCTATATAAACACACACTCAGAGCTAGGTAGATAGATATAATATGGCAGAACGACCACAATGGCAAACTATTACAGAACTGTCTGATGCACAATATAAAACAAAGTAAAAATGTAAATGGGACACTTTAGGAAAATTGTGAATGCCTTCTATTTCTGCCTCTGGAAGCTGAATGTTGCCTTGCTCTGGGTCTGGTTTTCCCAAAGGTTAGCAAAGTGCTAATTACAAAGTGCAAGAAGCAATCAATTTCCTAACAGAATTTATTTTGAAACCATTTTTAGTATGAGCCTCCTATCCACTCTCTCCACAATTTACCCTCTTCAGTATTGTTCCTTCATGTTTTTTGGAAACAGTCTTTTAAGAACTAGAAAAGCTTCAGCAAATCTACCATTCAGAGAAAGGGAATTTCTGAAGTACTAAAACAGTGTAACATCTCTGTTCAAAGAAACACACAACTCAATCAATCAATGGAGGATGAAAAGCATGATAAAAATAGCCTAAAAGATAAAAAAATGTAAAAAAAACTTTCAGGGATTGAGACCATCCTTATTCAGTTAGCAGATTTTGGTTACTGAAATAGGAGCAGGAACAGGGCCAGTAAACCAAATCACAATGGTGAATGAAGGAAATATCTATGTCTACAGATCATAGCTGACACATTTTTAGCCTGAAATGAATTTTCTGGCTTGTAAAAGTTCTCCCACAAATCTATAAGTTTAAAAAGTGATAATATTTTGCAAGCAGACTAATAAACCTTTTAGGAAGGTTTTTTATAATAGGCCATACAATATAAAGAGAGGTTAATGAATCAGGGGCCAGTTGGTCTCATGAAGGATATTACCTATGTCAGATGTCATCTGGGCATTAGGGCTGTGATGCTCTGAGGCACCCAAAGAGGCAGGCTGAATTCTCCAGGGACAGGAAGTGTGCACTCAGTAGAAGGAAGGAAGAAACTACAGGTCTTGATTCCTAATCCTAATTAAAACACTGAACACTATGATCATAATACTTATTACTGCTAACAATTGTTACTTGAGGCAGTAGACATGCTGATCCACATGTGATGTGGAAAATGATGAATACAAAAGAGAACTCCCAGAGCATACATAGACTAACACAACGGGGAAAAGATCATGCTATTTCAAGGTTAATACGCAAAACTGTTGAAATGACTGAAGATATGAAGCAAGACACTTTTAAGATACAAATAAATTAATTATTGAAGACACATGTGAAAAAAAAGATGGATAATATCAAAAAGTTTTTAATTATTTACACTTTATTGCACTGAATCTGTAAGTGATGTGTCATGCTTTGTTTGTCTCACACCAGAGTTGTGTAGAGAGAGCAACCACCAAAATAACACCACCAGAGATTTCTCACCCATCAAATCTATGGTCCTACAGATCCACTTCCTCATTTACAAATGAGATTTCACCCAGGAATGACTTACTGAAATGTCACCTGCTGGGAAAATAGCTTCATGATCACTGGTCCAAGTGTGTATAGGCATAGCAGGCGGCTAAAAGGGTGTTATTCAGAAATATCCTTTATTATGAAAAGAAAACAAGGTTTATGCAATTTCTGTCATTGTGAAACATGGTACTACTTACTTATCTGGGTTTTTATTTTTAAGTAGTATTCTGATAGTTTGTTAGGTGTACTTCATTCTATTGAGTTGGGCTATGATTTCTTGGATTCTAATAAAATGTCTGATTTTTTTCCACTGATAGCTCTCACACATGCTTTCTCTCTCTCTCCCCACCCCCCTCCACTTTGAGGTAAACCCTGCAGTGTGCCAGCAGTGTTTGGCTTTACACATAGAATGGCATATCTCATTTGTGTTAAGGAGATTACACCCACTTTAATAATCTGTATTTTACTGATATACTTAGGCATGTGTTTTAGAGTAGACCAGAGAGAATATTTTAGTCATTATAGAGAAACCAGAGCCCAGTTGTAATGTTTCAGTTCTTGTCTGGAGTCATGGTGTGTTTGTTGGCTATTTACCTCTAGCAAGGGAGATGCTTGCCTGGGAGAAAACCTGCCTGAAAGTCAGCACCTGCCAGGTATTCCTGCGCTGCTCCTTACCAGGTCTCAGGCTTCATCCCTTCCATTCACTGAAAGTATTTTGGGGATCATGTGGCTTCACTGTCCTCATGGAGGCAGTGTACCCTAAGTGTGCCCCTTGCAGCTTGGTACACCTTTCTCCAGGAAGCTCAGATGGGAGTGCTGGTTCTTTATTTGATAAGACAAAAACTGAAGCATCTGGCTGAAAGTGTAGCAACAAAAGAGTACTAGTAAAATAAAATTTAAATCACAACTCTAGCTTAAATTTACAATGTGTTTAACAGTCTATTAATTAATGTTTGGCAATGTGTAGGGCAGTTGGATGCTATGGCTGTGTGAGACACCTACGCACTGTTGCTCTTTTATGAGTCCATCAGCAAACTGCTCCTTGGCCCATCAACGTGATGCCTGTCATAGTAGCTAAAAGGCTGTAATTATTTATATAGATCTGTAAAGTCATGATTTCTGAGATGTAATCAGCATGGTATAGGGTCCACACCTGATACATAAATGATACTGATGACAGAGTAAGAACTTCCTTTGCACTAGCACATTGCATCTTCTGACTTGAAAATATTGGTAATTCAGGATGAAGGTTTTACAAAAATGTTAAGTGCTTGTGTGGAATTCTCCTTCAGAGAAAGTGGCAAGTGCTACAAATTTTCTTGCTATACCAGAATCACAAAATTTGAAATGTACTTGTGTATTTCCCTTGAGTCATAAAAACCCCAGTCTAAAACTATTTTTAAAAGCCCCAGGATATTTTATTCTATACTAAACTAAACGTGCACTTCATTCAAGAAAATGATCCCTTTCTTCCACACAGCAAAGAACAGAGATTCAAACTGCTGGGCTCACCAACTTTTGTGAGCAGTCCTTGCTGTGCCCACAGCAAGGCAAGCCTATACTACTGTCAGATGTTTCCTTATTTCCTGTAACAGGTGACAGTGGAAGCCCCTGAGCTCTAGCCATGATTTGTGGGTATTCCTTCCTTATTGCTGCCCCACTTTTCCTTTCTTTCATGTTTTTCAGTGTCTTTTCCTTAGAAACAAATTGATTTATTTAATAAGCACTGATTTTAGGGAATGTATTTTTTCTTTTCCAAAGGGGCTGGAGCCCTGACTTATAGAAGCATTGACTGTCCCTAAGTCATCCTCAAGGACCAAGGTACATTGGTCTTTTAGAAAGTTACAATCTAAATTTAGTCAACAAGGAAAATCATCTGAAGAACCTGCTTAAATAGTGCAAACTCATTTTCTGAACTGTGTGAAATCTTACTGACGTGTCTGGGGGGAAAGAAACCACCGAGATGAGACTCTGAATGTGAAACATTAATCCTGAATATTACATTTCATTCAGAAAGTTGCAAACACATGAAGATGAGGGTTTCAAGTGAAAACACCTTTCTTTCTGACCTGAAAACATTTCTGGTGGACTGATAAACTCAAGATGTGCATGTATCTAGGGAATGTTTGCATGTGTGTGTGGACACACGTGTGCACACACAAACACACAGACAGACAGTCAGACACACGGACACACACACAGATACACACAAACAGTCTCTCTCTCTCTCTCTCTCTCCCTCTCAGTCAAAGAATTACCCAACAGCCTTTCATTTCTGACAGGTAAGATGAGACTGGATACAGAGTAATTGTGACATGCTCACATCTGACGTGTGGGTCCAGCAGCTGACATCACGTCCGCATTCTGCTGGAATGAGGAATGAAGTAAGTGATTTTTTTATGTCTTAATGAATTAGTTTTTGATGTGGAGGCTTTTCTCCAGGGGTGTGTGTGTGCACAGTCCATAACATCTAGCATGAGTGCATGCCTGAAAAACACTATCAGATTTTTATATCTTGCTGCTGGTACTCAGGTCTTCTATAAACACAAATCCTGTGATTACATCTCATTTGAATAGCACCTGTACATCAATCAGGGCTGCTGTTTCTGCCAGGCAACCACAAAGGTCAATCAGCAATGCACAGGAATTGCAATTATCATGGGAATCTCCATGAGCTCTTGCCGAAGATAATGAAATACCATGATCTTTTCCTATCACGTGTACCATGTTATTTGGAGAGATGCTGAGAGTTTGCAAAGCTATAAGCATGTCCAATGCCAACTCATGCATGAGATAACCTAGCTCTGCCTTTGAAAATGGCAACCTCCTGCACCTTTAGCAGCCCTGAGACTAAACATTTCAAACAGTGCTTTCCAAGCTCCCTCTATTCTCCTCCAAAGCTCCCAGTCTTTGTGACTGAAGTAATTCACTAGTTAGGGATCATTCACTAGAGAAATATATAAATACCTTTTCTATACCAAATCTTTAAAAACAATTGTTGGTGGTATTTTTGCTTCAGCTGTGGATCATAATTCCCATGGTGCTGTAATATGGATTCCCCTGAGCGCTGCCTGGCTGAAGGATTTTGTTTTTCATATGTCGATGCATGCTCTGTGATGATTTAAAAATACAACAGAAAAATAGCTGTGAATGGTTTTATCTGTGATTCTCACAAGTCTTAGAGGACTGTGTACATTGCCACATTCCTAATCACTTCTGTAAAGGCAGCTTGTTGTCTTTGCCCTCTGTCTGGTGAACTTTGGGAAGAAAGTAGGTAACAGCAGCAGAAAACATGCTCATTGGCAAATACTGCTAACATGAAAATAGCTCTTAATCCTGCTAAATATCTTCCTTTTTCTCAGATTTTTCCTCTGTGCTTTCCAATGGGCACTAAATGATGAAGGGCACACCAGGTACTGGGGGCACCACAGGGAGTTACGACCTCCCTCTCCATGGCCCCAGGTGAGGCTGCACCTGAGGTGTTGTGCAGGGTGTTTAGCCCCTTGTTCAGGAGGGATGTGAGGAACCTGGTGAGGGTCCAGCAGAGACCTTCTGAGACTTAAGGTCCTAAGGCATGTGGAGAGGCTGAGGGAGCTGGGCTTTCTTGGTCTGCAAGGGGGAGTCTAAAGTACAGTCTAAGAGTGGCTTGCAGTTGTTCAAGGGGTGACTGCCAAGGTTGGAGTCTGACAGCATCTGGGTAGCAGCAGCCGGTGAGATGAGACTGCAGCATTGCAGCTTGAGAGCTTAGTCTGGGCACCCTACTCACTAGGAGGTGGCACAGCACTGGCACAGGTGGGCCATAGAGGGTTCTCCATCCTTAGACGTTTTAAAGGCTTGGCTAGGCAAAGGCCCAGCAACCCAGCAAGCTGGAGAAAGTCCTGCCTTGCATGGGAGGTTAGAGGGAAGATCTCCAGGGTGTCATCCCAGCCAACACTTCTGTGATTCTCTGATATTTGAACCCATGTACCATGCCACTGTGCTTCAGACCTTAAATGCACAAAATATTTAGCTTTGTTATTTAAAAGTTAAATTCATGCATGATTTCTGCTCATTGTTCTACAGTCCTCAGTGCAGGAGGTGTACAGCAAACTGATCCTTCTGCCCCTCCCCAGGACTGTGTTCATTCAAATGTCCCCGACAGAGAGGCTTCCTGGATGTGAGGTTTGCTGTTTGTGCAAGGCTCATCCTTTCTCTCTGACCTGCCAGCTTGTAGTTGTGGAGCTGGATTTTAACCCTTTGAATGCATCTGAATGCAAATCACAGATACAGTGTAGGTGCAATTTTTCTTCAGAGCAATAACATATCTGCAGCAGCTAGATGTCTCAGCAGCAGATTTCAAGGTTTTACTTTTGCTTTTTCAATCTGAGAGTTCATGCAACTGTGACACAAGGGCAATGGGCCTGAGTTTCTCAAGCAGGATTGAATCAATTTGTGTGTACTAGGGAAGATTTTCCCAAGAGGATTTTCTGAAACAGTGAAGAAGCATGTAGTAGGCTTTCTCTCTTTGACATTGCAAAAACATATTTGCTCAAATTTTCTGAGATGCAGAAATTAATCCACAGGGAAAGTGATGAACCAACATCACACCGACCCACAGATGGAAATATCTCACATATGAGTACAGAAGCAGTATCTTTATGTCTATTTATATCTGTCTATTTATCTGTCAAACATCTAACAATGATGCTTTCACAGCAACATCAGAATTACATCTGAAATCAGTCCACCTAATGCCTGCACCTAGACTGCTAAAAATCACTCTCACTTCAATCAGCTTCTGCAACTGCCACTGGCATGAACTACTTAATGAAGACAGATCCGCACATGAATGTCTTCATCCAGGCATTTGTTCATTTACTTGCATAATTTTTATGGCTTTTTTGTAATGGGAAAGTCCTCTGTGAAGACATGTTAGCTAAGCTTACAAGCATAGAGGAACAGCGAAAGTAATCCCCAATGGGCAATGTTTCAACTCCCGCTGTAAAAAGGGATTAATTCAATTACATTAAATATATGGCATACAAGAATAGGGGTCAGGGTCAATGACAGGAACAAAATGATGGGAGCTAGTCCCTTAGTATAGCAGTGGTGAGAGAGAGGAGAAAAACCTATGGCAAAGACAGCCCTTCAGACAAAGTATTTGGGACTGATGTACCTTTAAGATTTTTGCTGTGTACCTTCTAAAGTAATTTATAATCACATAAGAATCTCCCATCTTATGTAGCTTCTATTTCTGGTGCTGCTTTTCAGTTACTTCCTAAACCAATGTAGTTGGTTGCTATCCTTCTTCTTTGCCAGTGTTTCCAGTCTATCTCCTCTTTATCATATTTTTTTTCTCGATAATAGTTATTATCGAGATAAATGTTTCAAAATAGATCCATGTAACCTGTAGACTTAGATCATTTGCAATAGGAGTAAATTCAAATCCAGTACTTTTTGTCTAGGACTTAACCTTAAAACCTACAAGTACCTCACAATGGAAGGCAACAATAACCCATCATGATTAAAATCTATGCATTTCTTCTTGCGTAACATGAGCACTTTTGTAGCTCCATCTGCATTTAAGCACCTATCAATCATCACAAGTTTTAGCCAATTCTGCAGGCAACTCCAGAAGAAAGAAAAAAGCCCGTACCTTTTCCCATTCTTTATCTCTGATAATATAACCAGCCATTTCTCTTGCCTTTTTCATCCTTGTTATTAGCTCTGACACAAAGTATTAGAAAATTCTAGACTGCTGCTTAGAACTCACACCTTTCTCAGAAAAATTGTTCCATCACTTTTCACAAGCTAACACATGTGGATTCACTGCATCAGGCTTTTGTTACAAAATTTACTGCAATATCCCGTTGCACTGTAAGAAGTATCCCAGATGTGACCATAAGGACACCTCAGCTTTAACCTTGTCTTTACTCTAAGTTATTCTTTACCCATTAGAAAATTTTCTCTCCAGCTTTTGACTATATTTCTTGTCTATAGCTACCTTCAGAGCAGGAGTTGGCACGCTCTTTTTGCAGGGATATGATTGAAATGAGACACCTGCAGTTTCTGCATAGTGTGTGCTCTTAAGTTGGAATTTCAGTATGTGCAAAAATACTGTCTCGATTGAGGGTTATGGAAAAAACTCCCTGTCTTTTTAAGTGGATGGCTATTTTAGCTCTGACTGCTGTCACTAAAAGGGTTCAGCAAATGTGTCTCTAAAAATATGGAGATTATTTTTCAGCTATAAATAGACACTTTTAGAAATGAATACAAACCTCAGAGAGATTTTAGTGGTTGCAGACACATGTAATGGCTTGTCCCATGGTAGATGTAAGCCACCTTGCACTTAGAGCAAGAGGTAAGAATGTGCAGCTGGGTGATGGATAACCACTGATGAGCTGCATGTACAGCCTTTTGCTCAATATTGTTTGTTTGGGTATCTGGCCTGAGTCTTTTGAATAAAATACAGCTACAAGCTTCCAGTCAAAGATGGTATGAATTCAGGGTCAAACTGAGATGCATCATGTCAGCCCAGCTGATGAGCTGATAAGTATTAACTCCACCATGTCAATAGGGTTCAGACCTATGGTTCATCCACCTGTGCAAAAACTACAGGAAAGTCTGGGGGATGCACAAGGGCAGTGCTTGTCCACTGCCCTGTGATGTCTCCTTTACAGCAGAGGTCAGATAAATCAACCAGTCACAACCTGAACTGTATTTGTCATCTCTGTCATGGTTTAGAAACATGCACAAATTTTCATAAGCATGCATCTGGCAAGGTAATGAGCAGTGCTATCTCTTGAGCATGACACAGTCCCCAAATAATGACAGCTTAGTATTTGTTCATTTTCTTTTCATTTTTCTAATGACAATAACAAAAAAAACTGACAAGAAACTACTGATGCTTCACATTATCAAAACTGAAATAACCAAAATTCAAAAAATGCCAGTTGAAGTGGTCTGCTATTTTTACATAAAATGAAGATGTGCCAGAAACTCCTGCAAGTGTATGAGGGGCTTCGCTAAAATCTGTTGATTTATGTGAAAAGCACTGAAATGGCAGAGTCTTATAAATGCCTCAGATCAATACCGAGCTTGGCTTGCGAAGCCCACAAAGGATGCTGGGGTTGGAAATCAAGAGCCACTGACTTCCCTGTCTGTTGCTAAACTGCTAGCTCATGTCTTTCTATTAATATTAGTAGTATTTTTAGAAATGCTCCATGTTACTCTTTTCACTTACCCATTCAAACATAGTTGTTTTCTCTTGACCTGTTAGCTGAACTGTAGTTACTATTTTCACATTTTACAGAAAAAGTGACTGACTTATGGAGATACTGCAGCATTCCTCTTGCTGTCTTCTGACTGTAAACTATGGGCAGGCTACCATAAAAACAGCATCTGCTGTCTTTGCTTCTGTTTCTCTCTGTTTCTTAATCCTTAACTTTTGCTAGGCCAATTAGTTTTTCGTGTCTTATTCAGTGCAGTTTGTTGAGAGAGGATGTTTTGTGCTTATAAAGATTTTAATTAAAGGCTAACTCAAATATCAGGGTTTAACAGCCTCTAGAACTCAATTTACTATATGCTGATCTGTCTGACCTAGCTAATCATGCTATGGGCTAATTAGGGCCATGACGGGCGTAATGCTAGCCGGGGCATGATGGGAGAGATGGGGTCTGTGCCTGCATAGGTAACCCATTTTGCTCAGTGATGCTGGGAGGAGCACAAGCTCTTTCACACAGCTTTGCTCAGGGTAGAAACTAGCATTGTGAAAGAGCAGATGACAGTAAACCTCATAGTTTAGCCTGATGCCCGTGGAGGGTAGGTGTTTCTTCCCAAACTGGCTGGGAATTTTTTTCAGCAAAGCCTCCCATTTTTTATGAACTTCTAATGGGTTGTCAAAACTCAAACTTTTCATGGGGAAGGGACAGTTTCCCTTAGTCTGAAGATTGGGTTGAAGACATTTCTGCTATGTGCACTTGGAAATGAGATTGTGATGTTGTACTAGATCTATGAAAGCATAAAAAACCAGAAGCAGTCCAGTAAATAAACTGATTTACTCAGAAAGAGGATAGGAAGAATGTAGTTGTAATTCTGTGCAAATCCCTGGTGTGCCACGTGCTGGATGTGCAGTTCTGTTTCTGTGTCTCCAAGGGGATATGGCAGAAGTCAGAAAAGTCTAGCCATGGGCAGGAGATGACCAGAGGCAAGGCACAGCCTCTACCCAAGGATTGAAAGGGTTTTACCTTGGAGAGGAGCTGACAGGGTGGAGGTAAGAGGGCCTTGTAGACACCTGAGAACTGCAGGCATGTGGGGAGAGGAACAACAGCTCAATGCCTTTTCCATCACATGCTGGGCCACAGGGACACTGATCTTCACACAGCCTGCAGCTGAGCCAGGGAACTCCTGGGCATGGGATACTGTAGGTGCGAAAATCCCACAGTGATGTAAAAGGCACTGAGCTTCCCAAAGCAAAAGCCACTGGGAGCTACACCCAGCTGCCCTGGCTGAGGAAGTCCTGTGCTGCCAGCTGCTACTGGGGCAGGGTTCAGGGGCAGCTTCACAACACACTTGCTCTGCCCTGCCCCAGCACTGGTTTTTGACAGCTGCCAGTGATGGGACGCAATGTGAGATGAAGATTTAGCCTAACCTGGTACAACACTTCCTATGCAATAACTTTTTAAAATTCCTTACCTGCTTTGTTTTGATGCTTCCTCAGCAGAAAGTGTAGTTTCAAAGAACAAAAATATTAGTTGATATCTGGATGAAATACTTAGAAATTATTCTTTGCACATTTTTCCTCACTATCAGGGAGATGCTTTGTAACCCAGCTGAGCAGGGCTGTGTGAGATGCCTGTTGGGAGGTTTCTCAATGACACTTATGTTTTAAAAGTCTATTAAAACTGAACACTTCTTAGTAAGAAAGATTTATGCACAAAGGACTGTAGTTTGCTTCAATGAGAAATGGAAATAAACAATTCTTCCTTTAAAGAGCTCTGCTTTTTCAATGCACATACCTTTTTCTATATGCACAGTACCAGGAACTGCTACTAGTGGAACAGCCCCTCAGACATACAAATATAAAACATACCAAGCATTAGACTAACAACTGTATAAACCAGACAAGGTTGAACTCACAGGATACCCGGTCAAGAATTTTGCACTGATTGATTGTAAAAGGGAAAAGATACAAATCTGCCAAAATGGGAAATCCTGTATTCCCCATAGAAACAAAACTTTCTCTCAAAGCCAGCATGCACAGAGGTAAAGCTCTAACTGCTATTACACTGGGGTGAAGAGAGTTTACTATAAAGAACACTAATGAAGCTATCAAGGGTGCAGCCTCATAAACCCACATCAGGCTACCTTCGTGGCAACAGACACAGCTCAGGATCTGACGTGAAGAGCAGTTATGGAAGCCTACTGGAAGCAACTGTGGATACCTATAAACTTGCTAGATTCAGCTAAAGCACCTCTCAAACTGATAAGAGAGGAGAAAGAGACAGGATCACATGCTCATATCCTCATCAACATGTTGCCTACTGGCCTATCAAGGAGGATACTACACAGTTATTTTCCTTTAGGGAAAATTCCTGATGGAGGGTGAGCAGGGTAAACAGCACTTTCTTCACCAAGGGGACAGGCAAGGCAATCCCTGTGGAGTACAGCCTGCAATTAAAAGCCTCTGTGACTGAAGAAGGGGAACAAAAATTGTATGATAAACTGTCTCCTGTCATTTGTCTGTAGAAGAGCATCCTGCTTTCACAGATTACAAGAAACAGGGCCAACAGTCTTTTAATTGCTGAAGGATACTGCATGGCTTTTAGCTGCAGGGATGTGAACAGTTGGGGATGTTTCTCACCCACATGGTCTAGGCTCTGGTGGAAGTCCACCCCGTGCTGACTGTAGCACAGGTCACTTGAGCAGGCATTGAGATGACCTAGGAACCCAGATAACAAATCTACTAGGATTTGCCACAGTGAGGTTGTCTGTGGAAGAATATTCTGCAAATGCCACCCAGGTTTGAACGTGCAGATCAGTGATGAAAATCTTGGTGGTGGATGGCAGGATCCACTGCTACTGTGAGGGCTGGTGGCCAGCTGTTCAGAGAAGCCCAAGGCTATGGTCTGGTCACTGAGATTTATGGTCTTATGTGATACATTTCTGAACCACAGACGGATAGCTGACAATTGCAGAAGGAAGGTGAAATACCCTTTTTCCCAATGGAGATGGAATTTTCTTCTGATAATATTTTGCAAGAAATAATGATGCTTGAACAGACGCTTTCTAGACAACTGTCTAGTTCAGTCACCTGCTCTTTCAGGAGTTGTTACTCTAGTTAATTACTGAGACCCCACAGTGTTTCACGTTTACAAGTAAGCAGACTTTGCTCTAAAGAACTGATGAGTTTATATATGGACAGCACAAACACTCAACTTACCTAGTGAAGTAGGACACACAGCTGTAACGTTTCCCAGGTATGTTGTGTGACCAGGTCTGTAGTTCTGGTACCTGCGACAGTCTTCTGGTTATCTACAACATCCATTTTTGCTTGTATTCTAAGTCCCTGTTTCCCTCTTTGCTTGTCAAAACTTATATTTTTTCTCACATAGCTCTTGTTTTGAATTTTTTTTCCCCCTGTGCTTTTATTATTTTTTTACAGCACTGGATAATTTCTAGCTTCTTACCCCAGGCACTGACTGTACTTTCCTTTTCATGTATTTTCATGGCATTTGTTACATTACGCTTTTCAGAAGCTCTGTGCTAAACTCTCACCTTCATCACACTACATGTTACTAAGAGGTGTGGGGAAAAGGGGGAAAACTAGGGAGATGAAGAAGGACAGTGATAAGGAGCAGGTGGAGGCCTGATGAAGAAGAGCTGATAGGTAGTAATGCCTAGTGGCATTAGAGCATGAATGAAGGAAGAGGTAAGAAAGAGGGAGTGTCTGGAAATGGTCTGATATCTCTGCAGCAACTGTGTGTCTGGATTGATGCTAGTGCTGCCAGTGAGCAAACAGGACCCAAGGGACCATGGCAGCAGCTGCTGACCATGGGGGGCAGGTGGCCTCAGGGGAGGAGGAAAGTGGCTGAGCTCTGCAATGCCCTTGGCATGAGGCCCCAGCGGGGAAGGTGCTCTTTCCCAGACTTCTTACTGCCTTTGGATGTCTTTCCTAGGCTTGCTGGTTTGGTCTTTCTTCTGATGGCATTTCTCTTCACTCTGTCTGCTGGTTTCCAAGGGACTGGTCACCGTGCCTCTTCTTGTGGTGCAACAGAGGCTAGCAGCTTGCCCCAGGGATGTGCAGCTCTCTTCAGGCTGGTTCCTGGCAGTGCCAGTCATGGGAACAGGGCAGCCTGTCCTGTGGAAGCACTGCGGTGTGCCTGGCCCCTCTCATAGTCCTCCCTGGGCACCTGCAGTGGCCTCTCCTGGAGAGAGATGGGAGATGGAGAGGGGAAGCAGAGTGAGGTCAGCACCATTGAAGAGGAGGTGGTCAGAGACCTGCTACACCACTTGGATGCACACAAGTCTGTGGGACCGGATGGGTTACACCCAAGGGTGCTGAAAGAGTTGGCAGATGTGCTCGCCAAGCCGCTTTCCATGATTTACTGGAAATCATGGCTAACTGGGGAGGTCCCATCGGACTGGAGGGTGACAAATGTGACACTCATCTACAAGAGAGGCAGAAAGGAGGATCCAGGAAACTATAGACCTGTCAGTCTGACCTCGGTGCCAGGGAAAGTCATGGAGCAGGTCATCTTGAGTGCCATTACAAGTCATATAATGGACAACCAGGGGATCAGGCCTAGCCAGCATGGGTTTATGAAAGGCAGGTCCTGCTTGACAAACCTGATCTTCTACGACAGGGCGGCCTGCTTATTGGATGAGGGAAAGGCTGTGTATGTTGTCTACCTTGACTTTAGTAAGGCCTTTGACACCGTTTCCCACAGCATTCTCCTAGCGAAATTGACTACTCGTGGCTTGGATGGGCACACGCTTTGCTGGGTAAAAAACTGGCTGGACGACCGGGCCCAAAGAGTTGTGGTGAATGGAGTTAAATCCAGTTGGCGGCCGGACACGAGTGGTGTCCCCCAGGGTTCGGTTTTGGGGCCACTCCTGTTTAACATCTTTACTGATGATCTGGATGAGGGGATCGAGTGCACCCTCAGTAAGTTTGCAGATGACACCAAGTTGGGTGGGAGTGTTGATCTGCTCGAGGGTAGGGAGGCTCTGCAGAGAGATCTGGACAGGCTGGAGCGATGGGCTAAGGCCAACTGTAGGAGTTTCAATAAGGTCAAATGCCGGGTGCTGCACTTGGGCCACAACAACCCCCAGCAGCGCTACAGGCTTGGGGAGGAGTGGCTGGAGAGCTGCCAGTCAGAGAGGGACCTGGGGGTGTTGATTGACAGCCGGCTGAACAGGAGCCAGCAGTGTGCCCAGGTGGCCAAGAAGGCCAATGGCATCCTGGCTTGCGTCAGAAATAATGTGGCCAGCAGGGACAGGGGAGGGATCTTACCCCTGTACTCGGCACTGGTGAGGCCGCACCTCGATTAGTGTGTTCAGTTTTGGGCCCCTCACTGCAAAAAGGACGTTGAATTACTCGAGCGTGTCCAGAGAAGGGCAACGAAGCTGGTGAAGGGTCTGGAGCACATGTCGTATGGGGAGCGGCTGAGGGAACTGGGGTTGTTTAGTCTGGAGAAGAGGAGGCTGAGGGGAGACCTCATCGCCCTCTACAACTACCTGAAAGGAGGCTGCAGAGAGCTGGGGATGAGTCTCTTCAACCAAGTAATAAGTGACAGGACAAGAGGTAATGGCCTCAAGTTGCACCAGGGAAGGTTTAGACTGGCTATTAGGAAGCATTTCTTTCCAGAAGGGGTTGTTAGGCGTTGGAATGGGCTGCCCAGGGAGGTGGTGGAGTCCCCATCCCTGGAGGTGTTTAAGAGTAAGGTTGACTTAGCGCTTAGGGATATGGTGTAGTTGGGAACTGTCAGTGTTAGGTCAATGGTTGGACTGGATGATCTTTAAGGTCTTTTCCAACCTAGATGATTCTGTGATTCTGAGATTCTGTGATACATGGACCTTTAAGTGAGGCCTTCAGTGACTCCTGTCATGCTTTTGCAACTAGACCACAGAAGTTAACCGAGTTAATCCTACCTCAGCTTAACTCCTGACATATCTTTAGAGAAAGACAGGGAGTTTTGATTTAAAACATTGAGGTGAGAGCATTGCCCTAGAAAATTGCCCTATTGGTTAATTACATTTACTGATTTTTAAAAAGGAGCCTTTTTTTTTACTTTGAATTCAGCTGACTTCTGCTTCTAGGCATCTGGTGTTGTTAAGTTTCTGCCTGCTGAAGAGATCTCTGCTAGTAGTAATCACATCCACATGCAGCTACTCCTGGACAGGGAGCAAGTCACCTCTTAACCTCTCCTTTGCTAAGTTGACTAGACTGTGCTTCTCTGGTAAATACCTTTACCTGGACCACCTATCTTTCTCCTTGGTTTCCTCTGAGCTCTTTTCAATGCCGCAATATGTACATCAAGGAGGCTTCCGGCAGCGGTGTGGGATTCCATAGTGGCTGTACAAATGACACGTATAGCTACAGGGTAATACCTCCCTATTTCTGGTCATAGTTCTGTGCTTATTACTAATTTTGTTAGGTATGCTGGCAGGGTGGCTTCAGTGGGTTAACCTCCTTGACTCTGAACTTTTTTGAATCCTGGCTTTCCAAACTATGACTGTATATGTGTGTCCTATAGCCTTCAGTCCTATATGCATATCTACAGACATAATGCAACATGTTAATATGAAATTGTTTTACCACTGGGATACAGATCTCACAGTAGTCATGATCCAATCTATTCATCATTCCACCACTTCTGCCTCATCTTCCAACTTTTCCAGCTGTATGTTTGTCATCATCTAGAGGAAAATACATCAAATAGCACTGGACTGTGAACAGAGTCCTCTGGTCCACCATAAATGTCTCCATTTATCATCTGTCTGTGTAACTTTGAGATCTAGCAGCAGGCAGACATCTGAATATGGGTCTGCCAAGCTGATACACAAAGGTATCTTCTGGCCAAGTTTATACTGGTGGGTAGGGTTTATCCAGTATCTGACTCAAAACTGGACTGAAAACTCTGCTGAAGTAATGCTTGGTAGAGATCCAGGATCTGTGTGCTTCATAATTCATTCCAGTTTTCAGACCATGGCCAGTCCCCTGTGGCTGATTAACAGTAATTTTCCAGAAGTTAAACTACGAAGTATATTATGAAGGCATGCTTAAAAAAAAAAAAAAAGAAAAGAAAAAAAAAAGGAAAAAAAACAAGCCAAAAATGGAGAAACAAAAACCCCCAAAAGAGCCCTTCCTGGATTTGGTAGCAGCAGAGTGAGAGCTGTGATGGTTCTAAGGAAGAGCATAGAAATGCAAGCTTGCTAGGTGTGCATTTCTGTGCAGGACAGATACAAATTAGGCCAGCTGTTGCCAGCTGTGTTGGGTGGGTTGGTCAGTTTTTACACTTGCTGATCTGAGCTCCTTGCCCAGCTCTTGGGACTGTTACCACCCAGGTAGCTGGGGCCAGGAGGAGTGGTTAGTTTCGTGCCCTCTGCCCTCCAGCCCCACAATAAGGTGCAGGGCCCAGCCCCAGGCATGCTTCTTCCTCTGCCTGCTGCTTTCTGCCCCAGGCACACAGGGTGCAGAAGGCAGCCTGCAACTTTTGGCTGAAAAAAAAGGCTTGGTAGCTCTGGCAGAGATAAGCAGGCAAAAGCCTACTTTGAGGCCAAAAGGGGAGCTATCACATGGGAGAGATTTCAAGACAGAGAAAATGAAACAGGTAGCAACACGGATGGGGAGAGTACCATCTGAGGATGAGGAAGGGTGTTTGAGCCTGTGTGATGGAGCTGGAGGGCATAGAGCTGGGGGAGCAGGCTGGAGTTGGCAAAAGAGGTTGTTTTGAGCTGGAGGCTGTGTTAAAGGAGAGGAAAACATTCAGAGCATCTCATGAAATAGTCCTCCACCTCTGAATACATAATGCTTTTATTCAAGCAAATGTCCCAAGAAACACTTGACAGAAGAAAGACATTCACTGTCAAAAGACATTCAGGCAGCACACACTTCAGTCAAAACTCCTCCTTTCAGTGGAGAGAAATAGAAGAAAAACTAGACTTGGGTAATGAGAGGTGAGCATTTAAGCAAAGGGGAAATTCAATGGGTTTGTGCCATCAAATATTTTATATCTTCTCAGCTTTATTGTGCTGAAGATAATGAAATAGAAGTAGACCACCATAGTTTAAAAGTGAATGATAGCTGGGAGGTTACATATGCTGTGTGTTTCTTAATGTATTTACTGAAAACTTCAATGACTTTGGGTATCTTGCACATATCAGTGCTTTTTGTAAGGTCCTATCTTTATGTGACAGCTCAATTACCTATAAAGTCAATGCAAACAGCTAGGGCTTTTTTTTTCCTCTGTAGACATTTAGATTTGAATTACTGATCATCAAACTAGGACCTGCTGGACTTTTGTGCATGTGGTCTCTTCACCTCTCCTTCTTCTCAATGAGCTGCGGATTGACTGCTTAAATATGGCTATTTTTGTCTTGTTTTTTTTTGTACCTATCCTGCAATGTGAATTCTTCCACAGTGATAAGAACTCATGTTGCTGCTAAAAAGAAGCTCAAACAGTCTGATATCATTGTATATTTATCACTTGTGAAAGTTAATTTCCAAATAAAGTCTTGTGTATTGTTCTGCATTCAATGGTGAAAAAACAAACCTGAAGAAATAATAATAGTTTTTTTTTTAAAAAAAACCCACACAAACCCACACAACAAAGTCTAGCTATTTACTGTGTAGTGTTTCCTAAAGGCAGAAAAAAAAATACAAATGTCTCATTAAAAAGATATTCTATATCTCAGAGGCAGCATAAACAACCATATGATGTGGCAGTTTCTATAGTGACTACTCGCTTTCCTTTGAAAGCTCGCTAAGCAGTCAGACAAAACCAGAGCGACTGGATGAGGTGTTGTATAATTATTTCCTCACTTCGCCCCGCCCCCCCCCCCCCCCCCCGAATACACAGATTTTCTACCCTTGAATTGGAAATGCCCCTCCCTGTGAAAGAGCCTTTGTTACACGATAGAAAGGAGAGGGAGGCTTCAGAAACAGCTCAGCGGTGGCGTGGAGAGAGAAAACCAGCTGAACTGTCTTCTGGCTTGTGGTCTGGCATTTGGCTGGCTCCAGCGGGACCCTCGGTGGGACCGCGGCCCTCCAGGCATGCTATCCCTGCCTCCGAGGCATCGCAGCCATCTCAGTCTCTGTTGTTGGAGGCAAATCACTAAGCAGAATAACGTAAAGAACATCAACAGAAACAGTGTTACACTTGGGCTTCCCGAAAACCTCTGGGCTGTGCTGTGGAGTGACACAGAGCGCAGTTACAGACCTTGGGGGAGAGAGACATGCTGGTAGTTTCAAGGAAAGAGAAAGGAAAAGCTGCCTTTTTTTTTTTTTTCTTTTTTCTTTTTTTTTTTTTTTTTTTCCCTTGAAGCCCTCTGTTCTCTTCCAACATCTTTGTCCTACTTTTATTTGATAGGGATTACTTTCTTGCTTTGTGATATGAGCACTTTATGGCAGAGCACTGAGTGAAATCACGTGCTTGATTCCTGCTGTAAGTTTTCAGCTGATTTTTATGAATGCCTTGTTGAGCACTAATTCTTAGAGAACGGAGAACAGAGACAGGCTCAGCAGAAGTTTAGGTTTCTTTTCCCCCCCATGGTTGCTCCTACTATATTAGTAGTGTCCTTCTTGACGTTGTCACTCAGTGCTTCAAGAGCTGCCAGACAATCCCCCGTGGCTGACAAGAAGTGGATATAAGCACTTTAGTCATGGAGAAAAAAAACCAAACCACTCGGTGTCCAAAGAAATATGACTCACCTGACAGAGCAGGCTGCAGTAACATTGAGTTTAACCTCACCTCTAAAGCAATACTGCTCCAAATATGCCCTGGCTAGTTCCAAGTAAATAATTCAGTGGTGCATGATTTTTTTTTTTTTTTTTTGCTTTGTTTCAGCTCTCCTTCTGCTTATAAAATGGTGATGAGACAATCCTGATTTCCTATCCTTGAATTTCTCAGTAAAATTTCCCCTTTCTTCCTGAACATTTATGATTTTTGGCCAACATTTTACTGTGAGAATCCAGTGCTTAAGACTGGAGGCACATTGACTAAAGCACCCATTATATGGCATTGCTCTGTTGTGTTTTGGGTTTCATGCCTTTTCGGGATGGATATAGCTTGTGATCAAAAGCTTGGGAGATACTTGTTCGGAGAGGGGTCTTTTGGGTATCAAACCTGTGAATTTAAAATTTGCTCTCTGCAAGTATCATGGGAATAAAGTGAAATTGCACCAATAATCATGGGAAACGAGCACAAAAGGAAAGAGTGTATTTCAAAGAATAGTAAGAGAAAAAAAATGTGCATACCTTTGCTAGTGGCACTTTAAAAGATAAGTTGGCACACTGACCGTTCTTGTGGTAATTAGTTCTGTTGTTTCTGAATGATGTTCTGGTGCTAAAACTGAGTACAATTATGCTGTGCCTTTGGAAGGACAATCCTGGTTTTGATGTATTAATATACTAATATGGAGTAGCACAAAAGCTTTGAAAAGGAAAAAGGGATGCTGCAGGGTGGGTTTTTGGAAAGAAAAGCATCATCAAAATTGTTGCTCTTCTTAACAGACAATGCACTTAGATAATGTTTCAATTGGAAAAAGAAGTGTGCTATCAAAGTAGATCTTAACTGCCTTTAAATTGAGGAGATTGTGTTGTGGATGAGATTACAATCTCAGTAACTCATCTTCAGTCTGATGCAGTATTTTGCTTCTGCATCTGTGACAAATCCAGCTGTTCTAGACACACTTCATAAAGAAGCACCATAAATTAATGTTGGTATCAACACATAAATACTAAGAAAGGGTGACAAGCTGGTAAAAATGGTGGTTTCAGCAGTGCTACAGAAATTAAAAAAGCTGATTTTAATATCTGACTCTGCCACAGACTTTCTCTGAGACCTTGAACAGATCTGTGAAGCCTGGTCAACATGAAGCCATCGGTGGTGCATGGTCTGACCTGCAATACTCTAGCTAACTGAGGTAGCAGTCTATAGGACAGGGTCCAAAGTGAAACTGGCATAAAGTGCTTTTTACTGGAATGGTTTGTTGCCGTCTCAGAGGGGAATATACTTTATGAGTGAGAACAATAGTGTTTATGGCTGGGATTCTCAGTATTTCTGAGCTGACCTAATTTTTTTCTGTGGGATCAGAATCAAGGTAATGCAAGCTGACTTTGAAAATCTAGCCCTACAGTGTCATTTCAACAGTACTGCTAGCATTAACTGGTTTGTTTGTAACAGCAACACAAAATGCCATCCACATCATTTGTGTGACTTCTATATTGTCATTGTAAAGGTGTTCAAAGAACATAAATAAATAATTTCATATCAAAGTTTGTTGGTTTACTACCTGCCAGGGTTTGCTTATAGATTGTAAATGAATACACTAAAGAAGAAGTCAGCTATGTGATTTATTGAAACATTTATAACCTCAGCTGATTTTACTTGATCCCAGATGCATTTGTGAGATTTACACGCAGGCTGGAGACCAGCTTGGAGAGACCTTGCATTTTTTTCAAGATGCACAGGCAGATTTTAATGTGAAACAGCATGTTCCGTTTCAGAAAACACCTTCCTGGTATGTATCCATTCTTCTCAGGAAACAAGAGCAGCAACAGGCCTTGCTGCTGTGACTTAGTTGACTGCTCTGTAATCCTGTGCTCTCTGCTACGTGGAACTAAGCTGCCACGTCAGCATTTTCTGCACCTGTAAGGAGTTGGGTTTCCTAGCTTATTTCCTCCCTGATCTCAGCCTGAGTCCCTCTCACAGAGTGTAGTGCCCTGTCACCCACCAGTGCCCAGGCAAGCAGTGGACTGGACTAGTTTTCCTCTTGCTATTTGAGCCTGGCCGTGCTGATGACAAGTGCATCTACACATTTCTATCACGCAGGGGAGGAGCTCTGGCAACTTTAAACGCAGGTCTAGGGTCTACTTCATTCCACACCAGGTAATGCCTCGCCCATTGCGTTTTTACATCTTTCATGCTTCGTTTTGCAAGTACATGTGCTTGCTTTCAATGAAAACTCTCGTTTCCATGTTGCAGAACTGAGTTTTGAATTGCTAGCAAGGTTTTGTCATCAGCTGAAATCAGAAGAGATATAAATGATAACAGGATTTTTCAAGTTACTGAATGCACCTTTGCAGGTTGCCCTGTGCAAATATGTCCCTTCACAGAGGGTATTAGGGTTGCAGTGACCTTACAGGCAGGTCAGATGGGATGCAAAACAGGCAGCACTTGCTTCAGGCAAGGGCAGGAAAAGGTTGTATACATGGTCTTGACTGATGTATATCTGGCGGGGGGGAGGGGGGGGGGAGGAATTCATTAAAAGAGCACTTTCCTGAGCTGCAGGTGAGTGCTGGGGCCCTTCTGAGGTAATTGCTGTGCCATGTTTTATGTCACGAAGAGGTGCCTGGAGCCTGAGCGTCATCAAATGATAAACTGATAAGAGACAGGAGGCACACTCACTGCTACGAAAGCTCCTACCTCAGCAAAATCTTACTTGTTGCAAAGAATAGCCTGAACCAAAACCTGAGATGTGAGTGGTTGTGAGTGCAGAAGAAATATGGAACCAAAGGTTGTGGCTAGCCCATCAATGGGAGTGTAGGAAGCCTGCAGGTACAGGTACCCAAAGATGTCACATCCCAAATCTCTCTTTCCTGAAGTATTATAAGAAACTCTGGTATATCTGGTATTAAAGAAATACCCAGTACTATAAGAAACTCTTCTTGCAATGACATTTGCATCATGAGAGTGGTTAAAATTCCCTGTCCACAAAACCAGATAATTTTTAGCATTGGAAAACTGTTCTGTTCCAAACAAGAAAGCAGAAATATTTCTCTTGGATTAGATGGAAAGATGCAGTAGCTGGAAATATCATGGTATCAAAAGAGGGAGTTCCCAAATTGTTAGTGAGACATCGTTTGTCTCAGCTGATAATACTTGCAAAAATTGTTTACACACTGAATTACCAAGGAAGTTTTTTAGCTAACTCTGGCTCTCTGTAGATACTTTTACTTTTTAAATAATGAAACAATATTGTTCTGCATTGTTGGAAATATTAAAAACCCAACTGGACATGCTCTGAGGCAACCTGCTGCCCCTGACCCTGCTGGGGCAAGAAGTGGGACTACAGGATCTGCCAGACAGTCCCCACGATTTTGTCATTCTTTTTTTCCTAATGCTAAAGGTGCTATTGATTTTTTCTTTTCCCCCACAGAAATAAATAGACTTAATAGGTGCATCTGTCATCTGGTTTTAGTGAGCAATTATAAATTATATAGAAAATTTAAAGGGAGATAAATAGGATTTTAAACTTAAAAATATGGATTAGAAAGAAAACTAAGGCTGAAAACAGTAAGTTAAAGCAAAAAGACCTGAAATTAGCTTATTCATTCATTGAAAAACATATCAGAGTATTCTAACAGTAAGTCCAGGGAAACTGAGGCAGTCCAGGATGGGCCCAGGTTGTCAAAGCTGCTATTGGATGCAGGGGTCCTTCCTCCATTAAAGACATCAGCAGGATGGCTGGCGGAAGGGAGAGCAAGTCTCCCTGGGCCATCAGTTAACATGAGTTAATTGTGCTGCTGCTCTGCTGCTGCTAATACTCAATTAGTACTTGTTGAACTGTACTGTGCCAGACCTTAGTCCAGGTGATAAAGTCAACAAAGAGTAAAACCAGACATTGCTTTTAATTCAGCTTTTTCAGTTGTCAAAAGAAATGTACCATTCTTCATGGGTGGGTGCTGATTATAGGACTTGCAAAGGAGTAAGCGGAGTAAGATTTCTAAGCACCTGGAACCAAAGGAACAGGAGTTAAATATGTAACTGTTCTTGCTGATGGCACCAGTAGAATGTGAGATCTATCATTTTCCTTGTGTTAAGAATAAAAGACAGGCGGCTTTGGCAGTCTTGATCAAAATCCTACCCTGAAGCAAAAAAGTAGGGTTCAGTCACTTGAATTGGTGATTTCACCCTGACCAATCTCTCTGTCAGGCCACCAGTTCTTTCATCATTTCTCAGTTATCCAGGATACTTTGGCTGCAGTAGCCACATGAGAAATGTCTTTGCATGAATCCTCTGTATGGTGAAAAGCTGCAGAACTGTAGTAGCCATAGTAAGTGTAGTGAAACTTCATCTCCACTTGTTGCAATAGATCCATGCCCTGTAATAAATGCTGCACAGGATGAAATTTCTACTACCAGCTGACCATGGCAAAAGAGCCGGCAACAAGTTTAATGCAGCAACGTGTCTTGCAATGAGATTTTATTGTGACCAGATGTCCATGGTAGTGAGTTTGTAATCAAAAATATGAAGGAAGAGGACAAAAATCAAAATGGCACTCTGTCGTTCCTGATGTCCAAAGGATATTTGGAAGAAAAATAATTCTTTTTGGGAATTAAATTAGAAAACACTGACATGCGTCATTAATTTTTAACACTCAACCTTAATAAAAAGGGGAATGCTAAAGGAAATTCAGAAGTGATTGATGCAGGCCTGGCACACTTCAATTCTATTAAGGCAGCGAGATGACTGGTAAGCCTGAAATGCTCTGTCAATGCTACTTGAATTAACTTGCCAACTCCAGTCCTTCTCTTGCTCCTGCATCTGTGCCGAGTCCAGTAGCCAGAGTGTGGATGCTGCTGCCATAGGAAGAAGCAACACTGTCATGTGCTGTGAGGACTCGGTTTGTGACCATTCCTCCAGCATGGCAAGATGTCCTGCTTCCCTCTAATGAGACAGGTGGGAAGAGGTAGAGGGACTGCAGGAGAGGCAGGGAAAACCCTCTTCTGTTCCGATAGCAAGATTTATTGATTCTTGAGAATGTTGCGTTTTACAGTGATCTGCCTCTTCCAGTTAATGCAACTTGAATCTGAACCTGTAAAATTTATGATGGCTTTTTAGATCAATACAAGCCTGCCCAGAAGCACATCATTTATGCAGTGACCAAAAAAGGGAGAGGAGACAAGGTTAGGTATTTCAGCTGCAGAGCAAGGAACAATAAATATGCTTTGGAGATGAAGCCTAATTTTGTTGTGAAGGGATCCAGCTGTTTGAGACTCCAAGAAGAGACCACAAAATATGCCACAGCATTCAACTAATCTTGTTTAACTGCAAACAAAAATTTTGAGCTAGGACAGCATTGAAATAACATCCTTAAAAAGAAAAAAAAGGCATCTCATCTCTTTCATGCAGTGCCAGAGACGACCTGTACAGTTTTCTAAGGGAAGAAAAGCATTGGCCTTAATAGTACAGCTGAGTTCTGAGGATGAATTTTCCACATAAACATGCAGTTTACACATTTCAGAAATCCTGTCTCCTACTGACATCTCAATCCTTCTTTGACAGTGGGCCAGTCTAGGTGGCTTGTGTAGGTCTCTACCAGACTTACCTTCATACTCAAGGCTGCATCTCAGGATCTGAGAGGTAAGAATACATGTCCCTTTAAGGCAAGTTATACCATAATTATCTATTATGTTTTGGGGTGGGTTGTTGATTTTTTTTTCTTTTTTTGGGGGGGGGGGGGGTGTTAAATCAAATCATTGCCTGAGATAGCCTGCTGAGGCAAATGAGAACTCATATGAACAGCTAGAAGAGTCCTGAGGGCTCCATACATTTTTTAGTTAAATTGTTTGATTTCAACAGCGTGCCATATTACAGCCATAAAAATAAATGCTCTGCAATGGGAAATACTTCAGTATAGGAATAATGATTACATATGGTAACCCTCCATGATATCTCATACCAGATAGAGTTGCCTGAACAATGGTATGTGATCAACAAATGGTTGAGCAGTGTTCTCTTTTAATTGTATTTTTTTTTCCTCTTCCTTTCATAGCCATAATGATGGGCATGCAAATTTTGAATATCTCTTCTCAAGGGCGTAGAATCAAGTGACACCTCCTCCCTACTCCTCCCTCTCCCCACCCCAGCTTAACCTTGATGAACTGGTGTTGCTCTGAGCTTTCAATAAACTCTGGTAAGCATGAATTCCTTGTTCTACGAGGATGCAAACTTAACTCTCAGTTGCATGGACCACACATAAGTGCCACTGTCAACTTCTTCACTGTGTCCTTATTTTTTTTTTTTCCCAGAAACATGCTCCAAACATACCTATCATAGAATCTCAAAGCCCTCCAGCTCCAAACCTTCAGGTTCAGCAAAGATGCTGTTACTGTTCTGGCCAGTGCCAAGGTCATTAGAACTTGTATGAGTTGTCAGCACTTGGCATATAGTTAGCAGGAGAGCCTAAGCACCAGCTCAGTAGCCAGGTAAATAAGAGAAGGCTTGTGCCACTGACCTCATTGCCAATTTTTTGTGTTTCAGCCCTTTGCCACTATGAAGGCAGTGTCCATTTAGGGGAAGCTGCCACAAGGATTCCATTTTGGTGCACCCAGAGGAGCAAATATATCCAGCTGTGGCCTGCGAGGGGGGCAACTGCACATGGCCTTGCCACTACACACTTCCAGAGCATTACCGGTGGAGTGGGGGGGCAGCAAGCAGAAAATTGGCTTAACCTGCACTTGTCTTCCACAAATTACTTAATCCATTGTCAGCTTCCACCTAAAACCCTGGAAAGCTGTGCAGCCTCCTAAATGGTGCTCTCATATAGAACTTCCTTAGCTCCAAGTCTGGGTGTGAAAAGGTTTTTGTTAGGCAAATATCTGCAGCAACGGCATACGCACACAAACATTCTCATTCCCATTCTCCTCCTGGTAAGCGTGCTAAACCATTCCCCTTGTCAGGGGCACCAGTGCAGAGCACCAGTGCAGAGCTCACCCTGCTCTGCTCTGAACTCAAGATGCATGCATTTCTTAAACTGAGAGCATCCTCTAGGTTGTTGAGAAACAAGGCATACGTAAGATCCTGAGTGGCTGCGGTTTAATGAATTGCTGAAATAAAAGCAAAATGACTTTTTGCCTCTGTTTTGTAACATGTGATGTCCTGGGGCTGCAGTCAGGTCCTTGCTGCCAAACACTGCGGAGGTCTGGCACTCACCCAGTACCTGTTCAGCTTCTGCAACACTTTGTGCAAGCACCTAGGATCCACTGAGGAGGACTGTGAGTCTCATGAACAGTAAAGACATGAAGAAAAGGACAGAAATGCTTTTAAAAGACTCAAAAGTAAACAAATGTGTTAGGGAAGATCAAGATGTCCATTCCCAACAGGCCTTTGTTTTTATTTCGATGAGTGTTTAAAATGCACTTACCTTCCAAAGGAAAGTTAGGGTCCTTGATAATAAACTTCTAATCTCAGGCAGTTTATGGTTTTCCATCACTGCTTTTCTGATACAACTGCAGTGGATTGCAAAGCATTTCACAGATGCCAAGCCCCCATGATTCAACCCTTTCTTCTGACAGTCTGCAGATAAATGCGTTCATTTTCAATAAAGGTCATAAGTTAAAGGGAAGCTGGAGAGCTATAAAATGAAAATGTATGCTGTCTGAAACACTGTGACAGAAACAATATAGAGCAGATATTGGTAATGCAATATAAACATTGGATGCAAGCCCAGTAACAAAGCTAGAAAAGCAGCATTTCAGATAGCAAAACCCTGAAAGAAGAACTGGAACTATGAGAAGGAGTTTTAAGCTTGTCAGCCTCTGTTTTGCCCGGATGGTTTGAAATTGCAGCAGCAGGGGTTCTTGTTTAGAAGGGACATCTTTCATCTCCATGCTGTCCGGGACACTGAAAGGCTTCACACATTTTTTCTTCCATGGCCACTTTTAACACTGAGGCAAATCAGAAGGGAAGGTGTATTAAGGACCTTTGTGGAAGAAAGGGTGAAATCATGTGGGAAAATAGGTAGTGAGCTGGACATGGCCTTGCAGGCTACTCTCCGCAGAGCCAGACCTGCTTTCATTTGTTGCTGCTTTGTGCTGGATGGGCATTTCCCAGGGGGAATGTCGCAAGGGCGCGCACATTTGTGTGTGTCTGTGTGTGCCTGCGTGTCTGTATGTCTGTGTCTATGTTCGTGCCTGTGTGTCTGTGTGTCTATATGCTTGCTTTTCTTATTCAGCTCTCCAGAGATGACAGCTGAAAATGGTGAAGATCCTGGTTAGCAGCCCCAATTTTGATTGGGGATGCTCACTTGCCAAGTTTAGAGTTTATTCAATGTTTGATCTAGAGGTTATTTGCTGCTTATTAAAGGTTAGACACTATGATGTGAGTATTTGGACTCAGTTGCAGAAATTCAGTACTGAATTAATAATTGTCCTTGGTTCGTAAAAAAATGTTGATAAATTTTCAATTTTATCTCTCCAAATGAATGGTAATTGTGTCTGCTGTGTTTCAGCTGGGATTAGTAACACTTTGTGCTTTCATCCAAAATAAATCATGAATAGCTTCACTCTATTGGTGCTTAAATGATTGCCCAATATCAGTAGTGTCACTTATTGCTCATATTTTGGATGAAAACTGAGCCTCCTCCTCTTCTTACTTTTTCTCATTCCTGCCTCTGAATTTGACCGGGTGAGTAGTAAAGGTCAAAATGCCAGAGATTCAGATATTTGAGTTCACGTGTACATATGCTGAACCTTCCTTTATTTCTGCTTTCAGAATTAGCATTTTTGTATGTGTGCAAAGGCCAGCTAGGAAGCATGTAACAACAAATGTATGAATTTTAATTAATTAATACCCACTTGCATGCAAAAATACATGCCTGTATGTTTAACATACAGTTTTAGAGGCAGGAATTTAGAAACTAGTACTGAAATTAGAACCTTGAAGTAGGTAGAAGTGGCAAGAGACTGGAGACAACTTCATGTGGTGGCTATAAAGAACTGCAGGCCTATCATGAAACATCTATGGTACCAAAGTTGACTTGCATGAGGGTAAACAATAGCAAAATTACTATGGGTAGTTCAGTGGGTAATGAGTTTCAGGTTTTTAATGCTGTGTCAACTATGGAACATACTATTACATGGCCAAAGGGGTTTGACACGAACAGTGATTAAATCTTACAACCCTTTAAGCAAATTCAGTATTAGAGATGCAATGTGCCAAATCTGTCACTGAGTGTTATGCTAATCTCCCATTGACTTTAGTGGCAGTTCCCCTTTCAGGGTGATGGCAAATGGCCAAGGGCTCTGAGGCAAGTGGCAGTGTCCCAAATAATATTAGAAATGGAAAAATAAGAAAATGTTGTTATCCAGCAACTTTAGGCATGTTGGGATTCAAATCCTGCTGCTATCTTTAAATGGATCTTTGTGAGGGATACTCTAGGAAGTACTTCATCCTCAGTTTGAAGACTCCCCAACAATGGAAACTGGACAACCCTGAGAGTCTCCAAAGGTTCTGGTAGATGACACTAAATACACTGACAGAAAAAGAGCCCAGAACATCGGAAGTTAAGTAAAGTGCAGTGCTTTTGAAATGAGAGGGGGAGAGTATCTGAGAAGACTTTAGAGGGCAGGGCAGACAATAAGATTCATCTTCTTGTCACTGCATCCAGGCAGTTTGTGAGAGCTGCCTGGGCAATGTCCTCTCTGAAGCCCTATGATATGAATGTCCTTACCTTAGAAAAGGGTGCAGGGACAGGCTTAAAATCCTCCCTTTTCATTAATTTGTTTTTGCAGCTTGTCCTGAGATGCTATTTATCTGTGATTTTGCTTCATACAAGTAGGGCCTCCATTGCCCTGATTAGCTGATTTCGTAGAGCTCAGGTGTTCCTTTCACGCGGCGCAGTAGGGTGGAGGGTATCATTTCATTACAGATCCACCGTGACTTGCAGTTTCCTGTTTCCTTGCATTTCTCCTGAGGGCTGTTGTTGCTCATTATTTAAATGCCCTCTTATTAGCAAACGTCCTCTTGTGTTGAGCCAGCAGACATCAGCTTTATTAAACAAAATTTCCTCTACAAATTTTGGCAATTATAAAGTCATTAGAAAACATAGACAGCAAAAAGTAAGTTAGAAAGCTCATTTAGCAGAATGGGAATATTAAAATAATCATTATGGCACATCAGTTTGTGCGGTAGTTCACACAGAAGGGTGCACAGGGCGGGCACCTCTTCAGAGGAGGGACATTCCACTGGCCAAGTGGAAAGGCCTGAAGTCCACATAACCCAGCAACCAGACACTGCTCTGTGACCCAAGGGCACTCATGCGGCCTGATCCTCAAGTCAGAATGGTGGGCACTCATCTGAGAGCAAAGGCTGCAGCTCCAGCTGCGGGGCCTGAATCATCTATCCCAGCGGTGGCCAATGCCTCCACCCAGACAGACCTGCTGAAGGAAGAGGCTGCAGCACAGACCTCAGACTGCAAGAAGGGCCTAGACCTTTCTCCTGGGGCAGGGACAGGCAGCAGACCTGCCACCAAAAGGTGTGCCCAGGTGGAGGAGCTCCTGCAGCAGGCAGTTGAGCTGCAAAAGGCATTGAGAAGGCTGCATGGCATCAGGAAGCCTCAGAAGAAGTTAGATAGATGGTTCCAAGCACAGTCTGTAGCGGACTCACAGCCCACAACCACACTGCCAAAAACTCCCTCACTGGCACACAGGGAAGGGAGGGGGGCCAATAATGCAGAAGAATGGAAGCTTGCAACGGCAAGGACCTGCAGGAGGAAGAGACTTCCTCTGAAGCCTGAGGTGCCCTTGCAGAACCACTTCACTGTTCTGCAGACTCAAGAGTAAAGACCTGTCACATCAGGAGAAACACTGGAGCTGAGTAAGGCAGCCTGACCTGCTCCCCATATACCAACCAGCACAACTAGGAAAAGGAGATTGGTGATAGCAGTAGGCAACTCTCTTCTGAGAGGTACGGAGGCACCATCTGTTGACCGAATGCACTGTCTAGAGAGGTGTGATGCGTACAGGGGGCTCAAATCAAGGATGTCACCAAGAGACTGCTGAGCGTCATACAATCCACTGACTATTATCCGCTGCTGTTGTTTCACGTGGGCACCAATGACACAGACAGGTGAAGTCTGAGTAGTATCAAGAAGGATTATAGAGCCCTGGGAGCAGTGGTAAGAGACTCTGGAGTGCAGGTAGTTTTTTCAGCAATCCTCTTGGTCAATGGGAAGGGGTCTGAAAGGACCTGCTGAATCTAGAAAATCAACAGTTGGTTACAGGACTGGTGCCACAGCCAAGGGTTTGGATACTTAGACCACGGGACTCGCTTTGAGAAACCTGGTCTACTGGGGGCTGATGGGGTCCATCTGTCAGAGAAGGGGAAGAGCATCTTTGGTCATAGGTCATTCCCAACATGATGAAGGTGCACAAGCTCATAGGACCTGATGAGATGCATCCACGGTTCCTGAGGGAATGGGCAGATGAAATAGCTAAGCCACTATCCATCATATCTGAGAAGCTGTGGCAGTCTGGCAAAGTTCCCTCTGACTGGAAAAGGGGAAATATAACCCTCATTTTTTAAAAGGGGAAAAAGGAAAGCCCAGAGAACTACAGGCCAGTCAGTCTCACCTCTGTGACTGACAAGATCATGGAGCAGATCCTCCTGGAAACTGTGCTAGGACACACTGGGAATAATGAGGTGATTGGTGATAGCCAGCATGGCTTCACTAAGGGCAAATTGTGCCTGAAAAATTTGGTGGCCTTCTATGATGCAGCTACAGCGTTGGTGGGTAAGGGAAGAGCAACAGAAGTCATCTACCTGGACTTGTGCAAAGCTCCTGACACTGTCTTACATGATATCCTTGTCTCTAAATTGGATGGATGGACCACTTGGTGGATAAGGAATTGGCTGGTTGGTCACACGCAAAGAGTTGCAGTCAACGGCTCAATGTCTGATTGGAGGCCAGTGATGAGTGCCGTTCCTCAGGGGTCAGTGTTGGGACTAGCGCAGTTTAACATCTTTGTTAGAGACATGGACAGTGGGATTGAGTTCACCCTCACCGAGTCTGCTGATGACACCAAGCTGTGTGGTGCGGTTGACACGCTGGAGGGAAGGGATGGCATCCAGGGAGACTTGGACAGGCTTGAGAGGTGCGCCCGTGCAAACCTCATGAAGTTCAGCAAGGCCAAGTGCAAGGTCCTGCACATGGGTCAGGGCAATCCCAAGCACAACTACAGGCTGGGCGATGAATGTGTTGAGAGCAGCCCTGAGGAGAAGTACTTGGGGGTACCAGTGAATGGAAAACTGACTCTGAGCCAGCAAAGTGCACTCACAACCCAGAAAGCCAACCATGTCTTGGGCTGCCTCAAGAGAAGTGTGGCCAGCAGGTCGAGGGAGGTGATTCTCCCCCTCTACTCTGCTCTCATGAGACCCCACCTGGAGTACTGTGTTCAGCTCTAGGGCCCCCAACATAGAAGGACATAGACTTACTCAAGTGGGTCCAGAGGATGGCTACGAAGGTGATCAGGGGCCAGAGCACCTGATTTATGAGGACAGGCTGAGAGAGTTGGGGTTGTCCAGCCTGGAGAATAGAAGGCTCCGGGGAGACCTTATAGTGACCTTCAAGTTCTTAAAGGAGGCCTATGGGAAAGATGTCGAGGGACTCTATCAGGGAGTGTAGTGATAGAACAAGGGGTAATGGTTTTAAATTTAAAGAGGGTAGATTTAGATTAGATATAAGGAAGAAATTCTTTACTGTGAGGGTGGTGAGACACTGGAACAGGTTGCCCAGAGAGGTTGTGGCTGCCCCCTCCCTGGAAGTGTTCAAGGCCAGGTTGGAGGAGGCTTTGAGCAACCTTATCCAGTGAAAGTGTCCCTGCCCATGCAGAGGTGTTGAAACTAGATGATCTTTAAGGTTCCTTCCAACCCAAACCATTCTATGATATGATTCTATGATTAACAAATGAGGAGGTTTGATCAATTTTGAAAGTCCTTAATTTGTCACAAAAGTTTTTGTGCTCACATTCTCCCTACAGTAAACATGTGAAGTAGTGGTTGGAAGTTACAGTATAGACAGTACCCAAGGCTGTTTAAAAAATGAATCTTGGAAGTATCTAGCCTGGAAAGAGAAAAGGGGGAAGAGAAGAAAGCAGCATTGAGAAGATATGAAAGATGGATTGGACAAGGTAAAAATCAAACACACCAAGACAGAAGAAAGCAGCAGAGATGGAGAAGATGTCATTTACAAAACCCAAACCTGAGGCTTTTCTGCAGGCAGAGGCCATGTAGGAGGCTGCTAGAGTAGAGGAGACCACCACTGCACTCTGTCACAGAGCTCACCTACTCTGCTCCTCTCCTGTTGTTAAGCAACAAGCAAGGGGACCAGCTCCCAACGCTCACTCGAAACCACACAGGCCTGTGCAGGTACTGTGTCCCCTGTAGTGTTTTGGATTTTGGTATTTTTTCCCACCTTGACTTGTAAAGGAGATTTTTTTGGGCATGGAGGAATATCTTGGGGAATGAGTAGTGTCAGGGCCAGGACGTCCTTGATTGCTTATAGCTGAGAAAAACTGGAAGCAGTATCTTTGTGGTTTTATGTTTTGTGGGACTCTTGTGAAGCCAGAAGGGTTCTGTGGAGTGTAAATTAGCAGTCAAAAATATAGATGGGGCTATTTCTGAAATGTAATAATAGACATATGGGGCCTGAATTATTCAGCTCTATGTTTTGCCTTCAAAACTCATAGCAAAGCATCATGTTTGCTCACAAAAACCCTAAAGCTACATAAGTGTGAATGGAGAGCTGGGATTTCATGTGCTCTTGAAGCCAATTCACTTTCACTGCTGATCAGTCCATGCAATTGGAAGCAAACGTGGTCTACAGAGTTTTGTATCTGCAGGTCTGGGACACCCTAATATGTCTATGACCCTTCCTTCATATTTCAGAGCTTAGAGGATGCTTCTTTATGCTTGGAAGAGAATAGCCTTTATAAAAGCTCAGCGGGTGTGACTGAGATGTGCGGGTGGGAGAGGGGCAACTGGTTCTTCAGGGTAGGAAAAGCCCTTTCCTCTGGAAGCCAGCAGCCCAAGGAGCCATGGGTTCAGCTCTTCCAGTGAGACTGCTTTGAGTCTAGGTCCAAAGGTTGCAAACCAAAGCTGTAGCCATAAAGTGAAAATTACATCACCCATTACATTTTTAGCCACTGCTTTATTTTAAGCAGTTACTTGCAAATGTAATTTTAAGAGAGGTTAGTCAATATGTTTGTTTCCTTCTGATACAAAGCTGAATAAGCAACTCATGCATGAGATACATCAGGGCTTGTTAATTTTCCATTAATTCTGTGAAAAGGAAATTTTCCCTACAGAAAAGGTGTTTATTACAATAATTAAGAACTAATGTGCTGGAAACCTGACTTTAGATCTCTGTTGCTGCCTTTCTCTCATGAATGTCCAGGTATACACTTTCAATATACCTTTAAAGGACTGTTCATCCTACAGAACTCTAATGTGTAGATGCATGTATGTAGAGAAAGGTGTTTGTGTCTGAGTATATTTGTGCATGTGTGCAGAGATAGCACATACATGTAGACATACATATTAGTCTCTCTACATAGCATATATGTTATATCTATATTTAAAGAACTACAGTTCAAGTGTACAACGTATATTTTTAGCATGGCTGAAATGCAGCCATCATGATGGGGCAGAAAGAGGACCATCAACAAACCACTGTATAGGAAACAGACTTTTCAGCCAAATGCATCAGGCAAATTCTCAGTCCTTTGTGAAACATGTAGGTAACAAGGGGGCAGGTGGTGAGTTACGCTGTGCACAGCTTATCTATGTCAACGCACGCTCAGGTTATCCCCATTTTATCCTCCTCCTCATGCATCTATTTGTTTGGGGCAATTGTTTAGTTCTATTATTTGTGGAAAAACATTGGCCTTGAATACTGCATAGTTCATGCTTTTATAGGAAGAGGTAGGATTAAACCAGAGAAGGACATTTTCATCTGTCTGAAGTAGTTACTGTTGTTTCCTTTAAGACTTCTGCAGCACCCAGCACCAAACCGTTCACCCTGGATTTGGGCTAGAGGGTAGATGAAGCAAAACTGAATAATTTAACAAAAAAAAAAAAAAAGAAAGAAAAAAAGATAGATTTTTCCAAGGAAAAAATATACTTCTAGCCAGGCGGAGTAAGTAAGAGTTTGTAACCTCTGTGTGAGTGTGTCTTTGCTCTGCATAGCACAATGTGCTTGTTTCTCACATTAGGAAAACTGTGTTTTCTTTATCATGGCAGACTTTCTCGAAGACTGAGGAATTAAGAGGTTATAACTTCAGTGTAGCTATGAAAGTAGGGTGAACTTCACTGGAAATTTTTATTCCCAGCCCCTTTGCAGTGTTTTGTGGGATGGATTCTTAGCTGCCTCTGTGCTTTCCCAGGATATTGGGTGGGCAGCAGTCCCACACACATACACACTGGACTGGGACTGGGGCAGGGTCCAGCCTTGTGTCCCAAAAAAACCCAGGAAAGCACTACCTGGAAGTAGTTACTCAGACTTCCAAACTCCTGCTGGCCCCTGGGTGTGCATCCAGGGAGCCCACAATATACCATGCATGAGGCATCACTTGATACTTGATCAGTTGATACTCTATTGTTGCCACTGATGGAGTTTCAGCAGGGATCTTACTGGGGAAGAAAGGCTATTGTCCAGCCTGGCTGCAGCTGTGGGGTGAATGCAAGGGGGATGGTGTTTTGCTGATTAAGGATACCAATTAAACTCAGACACCAGAGTGAAAAAAGTAGGTGTACTTTACTGGTAATAACGAAGTAATGTAACAGTGTAATACAGAGAACATGCAGTAAGAAGAAGCAGAATACTGCACTTAAAGTAACAAACAGAGTAATGCATCAAATCATTACTACACGAGAGAGAGAGAGAATAGTAATTAAGAGAAATACATCATCACTTGCATATATTATCATCACCATCCAGATCCGCAGTTGCTGGGGAGCCCTGGTTACAGCGAGGATTTGTTGAGCCTGTCCCGGCAAGTGGGAAATCCTACGCGGTGCGTCCACCCATAGGTGAGGCATCCGAAGTCGCTGCAAACGGGCCCAGACTTACATACCAGAGATCGACAAAACAGAATAGCTGGCACCTTTGTTTTGAGCGGAAAGTTTGTGGTTTCATTCTCCTGTTGGATTCCACCTGAAGCCTGACCAGGGCTCGGGGATGGAACCAAGGGAGTTTCTAACAAGGCCAAATACTTAGGTTCTCAGCCTTGAACAAGGCTGCAAAAGGAAAGTTGGATACATTCTATCCCCTCTACTGATTATATTTTGTCTTTCACTAGCGAGTTTACATATTTACTAATGACTACATGCTAAGTTAGCAGCTTCAGCTTGGGGCCTGTTGTTCAGGCTGCAGTATTTCAATGCTTTAGCACTGTTTACACCAGCATAAATAGGTTGTTATAACTTAATACAATACCTACTAGCACAATGGTTATCAGTTATAAAATATACAGGATTCATCTATAGGTCAACTCAGGCTTGGGCCTGTTGTCCAAGCCTTAGCACTTCAGATGGGTAGGGGAGCTGCATGGCTACTGGCGTCTCCCGTGCTCCCAGACATATGTGGGGCTAGCGTGCATGCATGTGTGATAACACAGAGCACATTTCCATACCTCTCCCTCCTCATCCTGTAGAAAAAAGGACATTGCCTGACTTCAGGCACATGGCCACTCAGATGGCGGGGAAAAAGGGATATCCTTAGAAGGCTGTGGAATAAAATGTATCTAATACAGAAGATCAATGTGCAATCAGAAAAAAAGTGCATATAGGACTGCTATTTTTCTTATTTTTAGATCCACATTGTAACTATTGTAAGTTAGTATACTACATACAAGATCCAGGCATATGAGCTCAGTTCTGATTTTTTTTTTCTTTTTTTTTTTTTTTGTAAATGAGATGGTTTCTGTGATACAGAAGCCACTTTGAAGTTAATCAAACTGTATATAAAAGGCTGGCACACATTTCATTTTAATATGTTATCCTATTCTATATTTACAGTAGCAGGCAGGATGGTGATCTCATGTCTACCAGTATGAATCCAGAATAACTCCACTGGCTTTAATGTCAACACATGGCAATGAGACTCTGACAGTGCAGAGTGCTCATTTATTTACCAGCTGTCACCTATTAATTGTGGTTGCATGCTCCTAAAATATTGTTTAACCTTAAGAGCAGCAGGGCTGTCCTAGTCAATCCTATGGCCTTGGGCCCAGGCCTTGCACATGTGTGATGTTATGTACATGCAGAAGTGCCTCTGACAGGACCCCTGTGCCTATGCAGAGCCACTCTGAGCTTCTCAGAGAGAGATGGTTCTGGGTAGTACGTCAGGCTGAGCTGCAATACCCATACGAGTCTCACTGGCCCTGCCTGCTGTGGGTGATACAACTAGCATCAAAGAAAAAGCTAGATGCTTTCTGTAAGGCAACCTTCAAATTCTTGGGTTTTTATGCGGGGAGGGTATGCATGGAAATGAGATGGCACTGAGTAGAAAAGTCTCCTTACCAAAGAAGAAGAGATTTTAACATAGCAGACAGCTAAATGCACATTATCTTGCCTGATGGTTCAAAAGGACATTCTTGCCTGAAGCCCTTAAATTCTGAAGAGCAGGAATAAGTCAGCTCTTCAGAAATCTCTAAGTCACTTCGGAGCCCTCGAGACCTCATTTTTGAAAATCCTGGCAGATGGGTTTTCTCTGCCCTGTATCTGAAACTTTGCTGAACCACTTCTGTCAGCTCAATGTAGTCTCAGAATAGCATCACAAAGTGGAAACTCTGCACTGTTTCTCATTTCATGAATAAGAATTTGACAAGCAGTGTAAATATTATGATCAAATCCAGTCCCATCATGATTCCTGCATGAATTTTCTAACCCAAATGCTAGTAAATTTCATCTGTGTGCAAAATTAAATAATGCCTGCTCCAGGGATGGGATTAATAAATTAGTATAGATCAGTACAATGTCTTTTGAAAGCAGTGCCCAGTCTCAGACTGATGCGATTGACTTTGGACAATAAGGCAGTGGCAATGTTTTTTCTGACAGAAGAAAGACTGCTCTGTAATTCTGCTCCTGGTGTTTCATTCTGATGCATCCAAATGCCTGCCAGCCTCCTCCAGCATCCACTGAAAAGCAAGATTTTTGAACATAAATTAATAAATAAAATAAAAGAACTGGCCAATATTTTGGAACCCTAACATTTCATTTATTTTCTATTACTTTAATCCAGAAGCATGGTACAGAAGCTGTAGCTGCTGTGAATCAGTGTGTCACTACTGTGATATGAAGCATATGTGTCTGTGCTTTGAAAGAAGACATCACTCCTTTGTAGTTTTTTCCTTTTGCCAGTTGTAGCATTAAAAACCTTAATTTTTTAACCTCCATGCATTAACTATGAAAGGTAAACACCATTTATCAGTAAAACACAACATGATTTTCCATTTTCACAGACAAAGGATATCTCTTGTTTATAGGAAGATCTCTGTATGCATCTAACTTTTTTTATTATTGCATTCCCAGGATTGCCAGCTGAGGCAGGAATGTGAACACCAGTGAAATGGAAGATGTTTGGGTTTTGGCAAATCAAGTAAAGGACTTTGATACATTGATACTGAAAAAGGAATCATTCCACCGAAGAGTCTGTGTTAATGGGCTACATTTGAGTGAAGGAAAGCCAAGTCCATAAGGTAATGATTAAATAAACAAGGGAAAAGCACAAATAATAAGGTGTCATTGTGGTTCAAAGTTATCATTAAAAATGAACAAATAGTGAGCCTTCACCACATATGTGAGCTATTTGTTGTGTGAATTGACAAGCACCACATACACAGATTCCAGTACACATATGCAAGAAAGTGCTAAATGACACACGAAAAATTCAAGTAAAATGACAATACAAAGACCATGACTCTATCTTAAAAGGATAGAAAAAAAGGGACCTGTAAAGGCAGGAGCATGGAAGTGTTCCTTTCCAGGACCTTAGATCATAAGCTCATGACTGCAGGGTATAAAAATCAAAATTGCAAGGAGTGACATGCCACAACCATAAGAAATCCCACCATCAGCCTCCTGGGATATCATTAAACTGATAGAGGAGACGGTCAAAATGGTCTGAATACTCATTTTCAGAGTTATACCGATGACATCCATCCAAAAGTTCCAGCATCACCCAGGTTGCAAATTAAAGAGTTGCTGTCAAAAAACATCTTATGGAATCTTAGACCATTGTTTTGCATGAAAAGTGCATACTTATACGAAGTAATCTTTGTGTCACTTTATTTTTTTCAAACATCGAATGCTGTTGTACATACATATCAAGCATGCAGAGACCCTTAAACTATATTTTAGCTCAGCTATCACCAGCATATCCCATTATTTTTTTGTTTCAGTGGAAGAGAGAGAATAATGAACATGATGGGTTTAAGTGAAGACAAAATTATACCAATGGCATATGACTCTTGAGTCTTGGCAAAAGAAGGAATGGAATATTTCTTCTATATTTATATTGCTACTGTAATATAAATTCTATATTCTATTCTACAAATACATCGGCAACAAAAGGAGTGTTAAGGAGAATCTCCATCCTTTACAGGATGTGGTGGGAAACATAGTGACAAAGGATGAGGAAAAAGCTGAGGTGCTTAATGCCTGTTTTCCTTCGTCTTTAATAGTAAGACCAGTTGTTCTCCGGGTGTCCAGCCTCCTGAGCTGGAAGCAGAATGAAGCCCCATAATCCAAGAGGAAATAGTTAGTGACCTGCTACACCACTTAGACACACACGAGTCTATGGGGTCAGATAGGATCCACCCAAAGTTACTGAGGTAGCTGGCAGAATTGCTTACCAAGCCACTTTCAATCATTTATCAGCAGCCCTGGCAAAGGGAGGATGGCCCAGCTGCTTGGAGGTTAGGAGGATCTGGGAATTAGACAATTCTACAAGGAAGATCTGGGAATTAGAAGCCTGTCAGTCTGACCTTGGTGTTGGGGAAAGTTATGGAGCAGATCATCCTGAGTGCCATCATGCAGCACATACAAGACAACCACGTGATCAGGCCCATTCAGCATGGATTTATGAAAGGCAGGTCCTGCCTGACTAACCTGATGTCCTTCTGTGACCAGATGACCCATTTATTGGATGAGGGAAAGGCTGTGGATGTTGTCTACCTTGACTTTAGTAACAACTTTGACACCATTTCCCACAGCATTCTCCTGGAGAAACTGGCTGCTCATGGCTTGGAGGGACGTACTGTAGCTGGGTAAAAACTGGTTGGATGGCTGGGCCCAAAGAGTTGTGGTAAATGGAGTTAAATCCGGCTGGCATCCTGTCACAAGCGGTGCTCCCCAGGGCTCAGCACTGGGGCCAGTTCTGTTTAATATCTTTATCAATGATCTGGATGAGAGGATCAAGTGCACCCTCAGTAAGTTTGCAGACACCAAGTTGGGTGGGAGTGTTGATCTGCTTGAGGGTAGGGAGGCTCCACAGAGGGATCTGGCCAGCTGTATGAGGTTCAACAGGGCTAAGTGCTGGGTCTGCACTTGGGTCACAACAAGCCCACGCAGTGCTACAAGCTTGGGGAATAGTCGCTGGAAAGCTGCCCAGTGGAAAAGGACCTGGGGGTGTTGGTCAACCACCAGCTGAATATGAGCCAGCAGTGTGCCCAGGTGGCCAAGAAGGCCAACAACGTCCTGGCTTGTATCAGAAATAAATGTGGCCAACAGCACTAAGGAAGTGATCGTCTCCCTGTACTCGGCACTGGTGAGGCTGCACCTTGGATACTGTGTTCAGTTTCGGGCCCCTCACTACAAGACATTGAGGTGTTGAAGAGTGTCCAGAGAAGAGCTACAAAGCTGGTGAAGGGTCTCGAGCACAAGTTTTGTGAGGAGCGGCGGAGAGAACAGGGGTTGTTTAGCCTGGAGAAAAGGAGGCTCAGGGGAGACCTTATCACTCTCTACAACTACCTGAAAGGACGTTGTAGCAAGGTGGATGCTGGCCTCTTTTCCTAGGTAACAAGCGATAGAACGAAAGGAAATGGTCTCAAGTTGCACCAGGGGAGGTTTAGATTGCATATTAGGAAAAGTTTCTTCACTGAAAGGGTTGTCAAGCATGGGAACAGACAGCCCAGGGGTTGTATCACTATCTCTGGTGGTATTGAAAAGACATGTAGATGTGTCTCTTAGGGACATGGTTTATTGGTGGACTTGGCAGTGTTAGGTTTACAGTTGGACTTGATAATCTTAAAGGTCTTTTCCAATCTAAATGATTCTATGATTCTATGTATTTTCCAGTTTCACGTGCTGGCAGTGAGAGGTAGACTCCTGACTCACTCTTCCTGGTATCATGTCCCAATTATCAAATTCTGTGCTTGGGCAAGTGATTATAAAGGTATACATTGGATATCACACTGAACAACAGCAGTGAACAAGCACGCATTTAAAACAATAGACAAACATTCTGGTCATTTATCTCATAAAAAATCATTTTAGTTAACGTCCCTTTGCAATGTCCCTGCCAAACTATTTTCATCTGAATCAGAATAATTCCATTGATCACCATGGCATTGTTTTTATTTTCACTAACGAGCTTGGGGAATAGCTCTGGTCCTCATCTATGGTTGTTCTTATCCAAGCCTGTAATAACTATTTCAGAAAGTCAGACCTGTTTGACCAAATTTGATTCTTAGCCAAAAGTTGATTCATCAAAGTGGTTGCTGTGCTTTGATCAGGAAAAAATAAGAACCAGTAACTGAAACAATTCAAGATGAGAGATCAGAGTTAAAGATATTATTTATTTGGGGGGGGTGGGGTGGTGGTGAAAGTGTCCGTGACAATACCAAAAAAGAGGCTCTATGGCTCTTATTTTATATCTGTTCTCATTCTCCTGTTCATTTTGGCAGAATTTGGCTCTTGGTTATCCATCAAACTGAAGAGGCTACAGGAGCATTACCAAAGAAAGATATTTGGCCCCAAGCAATAGGATATTCCTAAGTGAAGGGTTTGGGGATTTTATGTACTTACTTATTTTGCAACTGCATAGATTTGAGATTTTTTTAACCTGGGGAGGTTGCCTGTAATCCACGACTTACAGCTGGAGTATTCTTTATTGCTGCTTTGTAGCATATGAAGTTATGCAATGTCAAAGCTGTGCAGTGCCTCCTTAGGTACAGAGTGAGGTTCACGTCCCATCTTGGGGCAGTTCCATGTGACGTAGTCCAGGAGTGATGATGTTATTGTGTGCATTGTACAGGCTGTGTGCTTCATCAAGGAGATGTTATAATGATACTTTATGAGCTAGCTGCAGTAATCTAAATAAACCCATTCAGACTAAAATCATGTGTGAGCTGTGAAGATGCATAATACTGGATTTCATGGAATAACACAACAGTGTTGGGCTGGAATTTCTAATGCAACTGGAGACTGTTGAAAATTAGGGAGTAAACTGTTTTCAGCGAAGTAGCGTAATAAATCTTGAGAATTGTTCTAGCTATAGAGCAAACAAGGCACAAACTTTACTATCAGGGTCTGCAAATGTTCTTTGTCAAAACCCACATAGTTTGAATTACCAGACAAGCCTCTTTTTGTGCTGACCCTGATGTCAGTATTGCTTTGATTTTTTTCATGTGTTGAAATAAACAGACAATATTCCTGCCTGCTAGTGACTACAAGGGAGCTATAAGGCCCTTGAATAAACCTTCTCAAAAAGACCTTTGAACAGGTTCGGCTTTAGAAAACTACACAGAATTAAAAAATTGGAAGGAAAAAATAATTTTAAACTTTATTTTAATTTGGTAATCTTTAGTCTTTCCTCATATTTCAGCTAATTTGACTTTCAAGATTTCTACATTGCTCTGAATGTGGTATTTCTGGCCTCACACTTACTGGTGACCTTACCCTTAAAGTTACCCTTACCTCTATTTTGTCAGCTTGACACTCTGTTATGTTCAGGAGTACCTGGGGGCTACTTGCTCAATATCAGATCCTTTCAACACTCTGGTGGAGGTGGCAAAATTTACCACTGCTGTAGCACTTCTCAGAGTTTTTTACCAACAGTGAATTAAACTAGCAGCCCTGAAAACATTGACATTTGAAAAATCCAAGAGAAAGGATTGAAGAAATTTCAGGAGAAAATCTGTAAGTCATGGCAGTCTTTTTTCATTCAAAGTATAAGATATTGGGAATTTAATTATCATCTAGGATTCATATAAATGCATTTACCTTAACAGGTCATTTTACAGGTGTGGATATGTGATGTTTGTCTGGAGATGGATTTTAGGTTGGTCCCTGTGTGATAAATATAGTGCAAGAAAAGGGGCTGGGAGGCAATGATAATCTGTAGTTCATCAACTATTTATATTTTTCAAGACTACAAACCAGTGTTTCATTCTATTGTATCTCAGAAAAAGGCTGAAGCTTGACTTCTTGTTTCACCTTTCAGGCCATAAGTAAATGTTGATGGTAATCAGCAGACACAGGGTGACTTCTGAGCATGCCTAGTGGGGAGGCTTGTTTCTTCCAAAGCACAGTTTCTATCTTGAGGAGAGAAGGAGGGACCTGAGTTGTGCTGCATCACTCTTGTTGCAATCTGTTCTGGCACAACTCCTTGTGCTGTGTGAGGGAGTTCAGACATCCCCCAGCATTGCCTTCAGATAAGAGTTAGGGCTAATGAAGGCTAAGGACTAAAAGTGCTACAGCAGAAAGAGATGAAAATACTGACTTGTTTTTAGGAGGTAAAGGGTGAAAATATTATCATCTGTAGCCCCTTATTTTGTACAAGCCTGATGCTGGAATGCAATATTAACCTATTTTCAAAGCAAGGTACTAGTGAGAAGTCTCAAGGTGTCCCATTTCACTGGTCCAGATAAAATGTGAGAAGAGCAAAAATTACAAAGGAAATCTTAAATGCTATTGTTTGAGACAAGCAATTTTCCTTGCCTGCATCAAAGAGACTACTCTCCGTTTAGCTTCGCTGATTGCAAGCTTTGCTTTATCATCACTGCTGAGCCTCCAGTTGGATGGGATCCTGAAGCTAAAAGCCTGAAACTTCCAGAGAAGGAGCACATTTGGCAGAAGTTGCTGATGGTATAGCACCTTTTAGAGCAACTTGCTTCTGAGCAATCAAACTAGAAATTTCTTCAGAGCTGGTACAGACCGTGCTTGTCTTCTGCAGCCACCTGCAGAGGTCTGGTTTTAAACAGGCTTTTGAGCTCATCACACCACCAAGGAGAGCAGCAGAATGGGAAAACCTTCACTTCATTTCTTTTTTTTCCTACTCCATTCCCCATTTACGCTTTGTAGAAAACTTCAGGGACAGTGCTTCCCCTTGGGCTTAAAATAGCAAATTAAAACTTAAAGCAAGGGGTTTGCTGTGTTTGTGTGTGCTGTCCAGTCTCACACACCATGCTGAAAGTTTTAATCACAAGGTGATGCTACGTTGGGCTGACAGCAGTATAGTCACACACTGTGTTTTTTCTAAGTTGCCAGGGAAGCAAGAGGCAGCATAGCTATTCAGGGAAGGACCAAAGCTGTGAAAAGGAGAGCGGCGATAGCTCCACTTATCTTATGCAACTCTGCTCTTGGAAACACAGTTCACAAGCCTCTGGTGACGGTGTTACTATAGAGACAATGTCCTGTGCCACTCGCCTTTTCACTGCAGTCAGCAACTTGCATGAATGAAGTCTGCCAAAAGATTTCTGCGAAGTGTTTTGTCTAAGATGAAGGGTTTATATGACATGGAAATATACATTCAGGTGTTCTCTTTATTAATTGTTACACAGAAATTTTGCAGGTTCCTGATTTCCCAATGCAGAATGTCAGTTTTACTTGAATTTTTTCTTTTACAAAGTTGATTTAAATGACAGGTTAATATTGTACTCTGCCAACTTGTGCATGGGCTCACAACTCTCTGCCCGCAGCACTTACCTGTTTTTACTGCAGCCCAATTATTGATCACAGTTATGCCGATTATTTTATTTTCCAGGTAATTATTTTACTAAGTGCTACATCGAGTACAATTACAAGCAAAGCAACAGACCATATGGCCACAAATAAGAAATCAAATGGCATCTTCTGTCCCCAGCTGGTCCCTCTGCTGTAATCCACCTGACCAAAGCATGTGCAAGAGCAAGCCATTGTTAAACAGCCACCTAAACTGGTCTGCTGCTCAGTCAGACAATGAAAATTACCATTGCATGTTACAAATTCCCTTCCGTGTTACAGCAAATTGCAGAGACTAGTGGAATTTGAGCTGTGTTTCCAGCTGGGTTTTGAAGGGCGTGGGACTGGCGTGATGGCACCGTCTGTCTGTATGTCTGCCAGCTTCCCTCCTTCCTCCTCCCTGTGACTTCTGGACTTCTGGACAGGTTTCAAGCAAGTTTGAGAGAGTGGATGATGTCGCAAATACAATTAAGTTCTTGCACATGTTACAAGCATTAGTGGCAGGGTAGAGAGAGACAAATTAACTCCCCTGTTTCAGAGAATGACAGTGAAATGTGATTATTACAGATATACAGTGTGGCAGTAATCTGTGGCTAGCCCGTGGCTGTATCCTGCTCAGCTGTATTGTATGTGTAACACTTCACTAGACCCAGTAGGCATACTCAGGTAGCAGTACTGCAGAAAATACAGCAAGGCAAAGCTGGGCTTATTGTAGCAGGGTTGAAATAAAGGAGGCAAAAGATGCCAAAAGGGCTAGAAATTATCCTTCTTAGAATATTTACCATCTTGTAAAGGAAAATGCCTGCTCCTACAATCCTGTGAACATGAGACTGCTTTCATTTAACAACAGTTTCCAGCTTACATGTCTTTTGAGAAAAGCTTAGAAACAAGACCTGAGTTTCAAAAGACAAATTAAAAGAAAAAACCAAACAAACCCAACGAACTTAGAAAGTCTGTCTTTTAAAATACCATAATATTTTAAAAAATCTCTTGATCTGAGGTGAGAGGACAGAATGTATTCCTAATGCAGTAAATACACTTAACTTCATAAGACAAGATCTTTATCTAATGCTTTGCTGAGTCTGGTAACACATCTGCAATCAAATTGCCCATTTACTTCCTTGAGCTGAAACCTGCTATTCTGTGCACTGTTCTACAAGTAGAATAGTTGACATCCAAGGAGATGGTCATATGAAAAGGACAATTTAAAGCAAGTAGTGAGCTTGTTTTTCAGACAGTGTGTTTCTTCTCAAAAAAAAAAAAAAACCAAAACAGTTTAATGCATTGGTGGGAAAGCAAGTCAATAAACTTTATACATAAAATACTGGCATAATGCTTTTGATTACCAAGTACTGTATATAGATGTAATAATGAACTAAAAGATTAGCAATTGTGGCTCTAAAGATAGAAACAATATTTTACTATCTTTAAGCTTCATTTCTCTTCATGTTTGGAAACAATATTTTTCTTTTATGTGGGCTTCTTTTAAATTACCAATTTTAAAAACCTTTTCAGCTTTCATAGTGTGTTATCTGAAGACTGAAGGTGCTGAAAAGTGTATGTCTTTTTTATAGATTTTATGTATGTTTAGAAATATAAAGCCATTAAAGCAAAGTATGTGAAAGTTTAGAATAGTGAAAAAAAGGAGTTTACTTTTGACATTCTTATTGAGGTGTGAAGTTCTTATTAATATCTTGAAGACAGTTGACTCAGATTCCCAAAACACTGTAAATGCCATAGATACAAAGCTGTTCCCTTGTTTTCACTGATGCTCCCTTCACAGCCATGGTGACTGTGCATTCTGCATGTTGGGTTTTCCCCCTTGAGCCTCACTGACCACGCAGACAGCTAAACACACAGAGAATCTGTTAGAAGACCAGGGCTTCAGTCAGCAACTAAATACTTTCATATTTTATTATATTATGAGTTAAACATCAGGAAGGGTGTATACCAAATAGAGGACAACTGCCAAGATGCTCCGATGCTTGGGTTGAATATGTGAGGAAGAAAGTTCTAGGACTCAGAAAGGTTCAAAAGTTGCTCTGGACTTCAGTGGCATTCAATTGTGTAATGAGTGGGAATTTATATTTCTCTACAGTTTAGTTGGGAATTATCTTAGAATCATAGAATCATTTAGGTTGGAAAAGACCTTTAAGATTATCAAGTCCAACTGTAAACCTAACACTGCCAAGTCCACCAATAAACCATGTCCCTAAGAGACACATCTACATGTCTTTTCAATACCACCAGAGATAGTGATACAACCCCTGGGCTGTCTGTTCCCATGCTTGACAACCCTTTCAGTGAAGAAACTTTTCCTAATATGCAATCTAAACCTCCCCTGGTGCAACTTGAGACCATTTCCTTTCGTTCTATCGCTTGTTACCTAGGAAAAGAGGCCAGCATCCACCTTGCTACAACGTCCTTTCAGGTAGTTGTAGAGAGTGATAAGGTCTCCCCTGAGCCTCCTTTTCTCCAGGCTAAACAACCCCTGTTCTCTCCGCCGCTCCTCACAAAACTTGTGCTCGAGACCCTTCACCAGCTTTGTAGCTCTTCTCTGGACACTCTTCAACACCTCAATGTCTTGTAGTGAGGGGCCCGAAACTGAACACAGTATCCAAGGTGCAGCCTCACTGGTGCCGAGTACAGGGAGACGATCACTTCCCTAGTGCTGTTGGCCACATTTATTTCTGATACAAGCCAGGACGTTGTTGGCCTTCTTGGCCACCTGGGCACACTGCTGGCTCATATTCAGCTGGTGGTTGACCAACACCCCCAGGTCCTTTTCCACTGGACATCTTTCCAGTGACTCTTCCCCAAGATTGTAGCACTGCGTGGGATTGCAGAACCCGGCATTCAACCTTGTTGAACCTCCTACAGTTGGCCTCAGCCCATCAATCCAGCCGGTCCAGATCCCTCTGTAGAGCCTTCCTACCCTTGAGCAGATCATTGATACTGAGGGTGCACTTGATCCCCTCATCCAGATCATTGATAAAGATATTAAACATCTTGAGTGCCATTAAAAGTCATATAATGGACAATCAGGGGATCAGGCCTAGTCAGCATGGGTTTATGAAAGGCAGGTCCTGCCTGACAAACCTGATCTCCTTCTATGACAAGATGACGTGACTATTGGACAAGGGAAAGGCTGTGGATATCATCTACCTGGATTTTCAAAAAGCATTTGACACAGTTCCCCATAGTATTCTCATAGAAAAACTGGCTGCCCATGGCCTGGATGAGCGAACAGTCTGCTGGGTCAAGCACTGGCTGGATGGACGGTCCCAGAGAGTGGTGGTCAATGGAGTTATATCCAGCTGGTGGCCGGTCACAAGTGGTGTTCCTCAGGGCTTGGTGTTGAGACCATTTCTGTTCAACATCTTTATTGATGATCTTGATAAGGACATAGAGTGTATCATCAGTAAACTTGCAGATGACACCAAGTTAAGCGGGAGTGTCGATCTGCATGAAGATAGGGAGGCACTACAGAGAGACTTGGATAGATTGGATCGGTAGGCCAATGTTAACAGGATGAGCTTTAACAAGGCCAAGTGCCAGGTCCTGCACTTGGGCTACAACAACCCCATCACTACAGGCTTGGGGAGGTGTGGCTGGAGAGCTGTCTGGAAGAGAAGGATCTGGGGGTTCTCATTGACAAACAACTGAACATGAGCCGGCAGTGTGCCCAGGTGGCCAAGAAAGCCAACGGCATCCTGGCTTGTATTAGAAATAGTGTGACCAGCAGAAGTAAGGAGGTGATAGTCCCCCTGTACTCTGCACTGGTGAGGCCACACCTGGAGTATTGTGTCCAGTTTTGGGCACCTCAATACGAGGGAGATATCGAGGTGCTGGAGCGAGTGCAGAGGAGCGCAACGAGGCTGGTGGAGGACCTGGAGAATAAATCCTATGAGAAGCAATTGAAGGAGCTGAGACTGTTTAGTTTGAGAAGGAGAAGCCTAAAAAAAGCTACCTGAAAGAGCACTCTAGAGAGGTTGGTGCTGGTCTCTTCTCACAGGTGATTAGCAATAGAACAAGAGGCAATGGCTTTAAACTCCAACAGGGGAGGTTTAGACTGGACATTAGGAAAAAATTTTTCACAGAGAGTGGCCAGACAGTGGAATAGGCTGCCCAGGGAGGTGGTGGAGTCACCATCCCTGGATGTGTTTAAGGGTCATTTAGATGAGATTTTGGGGGATATGGTGTAGGGGAGAACTTTGTAAAGTAGGGTTGATGGTTGGACTCGATGATCCCAAGGGTCTTTTCCAACCTGAATGATTCTGTGATTCTGTAAACAGAACTGGCCCCAATGCTGAGCCCTGAGGAGCACCACTTGTGACAGGATGCCAGCTGGATTTAACTCCATTTACCACAACTCTTTGGGCCCGGTCATCCAGCCAGTTTTTACCCAGCAAAGACTACGTCCCTCCAAGCCATGAGCAGTCAGCTTCTCCAGGACAATACTGTGGGAAACACATTTCAGAAAATATCTTGATTTACCACACATTCCTCTGTGTATCTATGGCATACCTATTATTGATCAGTCTGTGATCATTTAAACCTGAATAACAGATTTACAGGACTCCAAGGACAAAAAAGATTAGAGAATGTAATGCAGGGAGACAACAGTGTTGGCAGTGAGATATGTTAGATGCCTGGTCTTTTCTGCTTTCAGTGTCTATAGCTGAAATACATGTTGGGATATGTATGTACAGCCAGGATTATTCTCTTTTTTTTTTTTTTTTTGTAGGTGTCTCCAGTAAGATTCCTTTGCCTATAGGAAAGCAGTGGGGAAACTTCACTTAAAAATTAGATGAAGCTTTAAATACAGTTATGGGTCTCTAGCTTCAGGTGCACATCTTTCAAAATCTCTGCTCTCATGCTCCCAGAGTTTGACACAGACGTGACTTGCATCAGTTTATAGCAATATTTTCAGAAAACATGGTCCTTTTTAGAATGACATGAAAGTACAATAAATCCTCTCAGTGCACACATGACTGTGGGTGTCCACACACATACTTGTGTTTGCAGATGATCACCATTTCCCTCATCCTGTGCACAAGGCTCACCACGGGAGCAGGTGTCAAGCTGAGGTTACAGCCAAGATACATCTCTTCACAAAGCTGCTGGCTCATGACTTGTAGAGAAGTGCATGCATAGACCCTGCAGGTCTCTAAGCATGCGGAGAGTGCATGTGGAGGGAAAAGAGGCTGATCAGTGTGGTTACCCCATCTGGCCCTGGGGTCCCACGGCTGAAAATAGCTGGGGACACTGTGCCTGGAACTCAAAACCTTACATAAAACATGTGAAATATTCCCTGGAAATACAACTGCACTGCTTGGATGTTTGTGACTGTGCCTGAATACAGCCCTAGTAGCCTGAGACTGGATAGGAATTAAACTTTGTATGTATAGTCTGAAATTTATTAATGTTGTATTGTGACCTTGGAATATGTAACTATCGTTGGACTAACCAGCAGGACTCTCAGCATAGAAATAACGTGTCCTTCCCACAGACTCTTGGGAATTTGTTCAAAGATGACTTGATGAACAGCTGATCCAAAGGGCTTGGCTTAACTTCTTGTGAAGTTCAGGAAATAGGTGGTGAACTGTGGGGTAAGGAGATGAAAACTGCCAAGACAAAACTTTGCTATGTAAAAAGTGACTAATTTGCAAGTGTTGTTTGGAAGCTCTTTCAGGAATTAGACAGCTTGTCTAGAGGCTTTCCTCTTCTTTTATATCCTGCTCTGTTCCTATCATCAGGTTGATCAATACATTGTTTTAAGGAATCTACCATATTCACCATCAGCCACAGACTCACAAAGGGAATAACGTCAATACAGGACCCAGTCAGACCTCCTGGGTAAGGATGAACACTGCTCTCATTTAGCACTTAGCATAAAAATGGGAAAAGAGCATGTTGTTTTTTCTGAAGGGATAACATTGTAGAATGGAGAAGCTGAGTTGCAGTTATTTGCCTAACCATGAACACTGTTAATTTATAAAATATCTCCATTCCAATTTTAGTTAGAAATATTTTTAAAGACAATAAACCTCATTTGTAACTGATGCAGAGCCTTGTGTTAATGCATTTACTGAATTTGCATTCTGAAGCATAGAAAAAGTAGTACTAAATGATGTTCCAGAGGCAACACTTGAGACAAAACTGCTTATAGGCCCCTGACTTATTAAGAGCAGAAAATCAATTTTCCTTCAAACACCTTATCGGACAGTACTTGTAAGCATGTGAATAACGGCATTATTAATGATTTTGTAGTGTGACCCACTGGTTCATAGTACAGAACTGGAGAGAGCTGAAAGCTTAGTAAAGTCCCATCAAGCTTTTTTCATTCAACAAGTAAAAACGCATGGCACAATCTCCTTCTCTTTGGAACTTTGCTCCAAAACAAGGATTTTTAGAAATCCAGCATAATTTTTATACTGCTCAGTACATATTCACTGTAGGCATTTGTGGTAGAGACCATAGTTAGAAGGCTTGTCTTTCTCACCTTTCAGTATAGTCAATGCAGTGGAGGGCAGGGGAGCACTTGCACAGTTTAGTTCAACTCCCTGACCTGCCCAACAGCAAGTAAGATTTAAGTAACCTTTCTTGCTACAGTGCTTGTCCTATGCACTGTAATGATGACATAGTGGTGGCGCAAATCCCTCCGTGAAAACAGGAAGAGCTAAATTGCAGTGCTGTTATGTCTGAGGGAAAGAATTTGTATTGAAGAGATATGAATGCAGTAATGAATTATTCAGTCACTGTTTGCACATTTCAGGTACCTTCCATTATTTCATTGAATTTCACTTTTGATACCAGTGAAACTTATTTGATAGAAAACTAACCTTTTATAGAATGATCTGCATTACAGAGTGGCTGTGACCTGTGTGTGTTGCTAAAGAACCAGGTGATATTTGGTGAGAACAAACCCAAATCAATATTATAGGATGATGTTATGGGTCAGCATCTACCAATGTGACATATACTCGGAGGAAAAAAGCCAAAGTGAATGAGCTTTCTTTCATCTAACGTATACATCAATGTTTCTTCCCTCAGGGCATCCTGGAGGTCAATCAATATTTCAAGAAGCAAAATCAAGAGGTTCATCTCCAGTCATTTCATTACCTACCTTTTTATTTGGACAGTTAAGTTTAGATGAAACTCAGAATGAGACCACTGGAAAAGTGACGAAGTGTTCATTCACTTCAGCTGGGTTTCCTTTACATACCAATGGTGGATATTCAGTATCTTCTAAGAACCAATGAGTTGTCATCAGCTGACCACCCAAAACTACTTTAGCATTCATTCAAAATTAGTAACTCAGCCACTTTCCATATACAAAACAAAATTTTAACATTATAAGCTTAAGTTACAACAGTTAATTTTTGAGGCATTTAATCTAGTGTCCTGAATGGAAAGGTTCAGCATCCTCAGTCCTCACTGCACCAAGCAAAGGAAAAGGGACGCTCCCACAGAATGCTGCTCACAGCACCCCAGTTAGGCTCCTGCTCTGAACACCATCTCATCCTCTCCTGAGGATACAGGGAGCAGAGAGAGAGATTTCCTTTCTAACCTAGAAATCCTAGGTTTCCTTCCTAGTCTAGAAACATTTGGTGTCTTTCTTAAGAGAGCTTGACTGTTCACAATATTCACAGTGCAGTTTTCAAACTTAACTTGTAATGGCTGTTGTTGGTAAATCCTGATGTGATAGTTACCCAATGCACATGTATGCAGCATAAGTAGTAATGCACAAGGACAGACCATTATGTTATTAAGGCTGCAATGAAGACAAGAGATGCAGTTATTGTGGTCTGGACTAGAGAAATGCTGCAAATTTTAACCCACTAGTATCCTGAAGCTGTAAAACAACCAGGCCTCAATTCTCATCCCATTAAAACAACTGAGACTTTTGCAGTGACTTCATTATGCTCCAGATTAGATGGAGTGTGAGATTAGATGGAGTGTGAGCTAAGGCTTGAAAAGGTGCACAAACACATTCAAAAACCAAGGCAATATTTGACTAATCTGAACATCAGAGGATGAAATGTCCATATTGAGGATATCCCACTTTCTAGAATTGTAACCCTTTAGGTCAGATTAAGTCAATTGATTGCAAAAATCTTAAGTATTTGAAAAAAAGACAACTAGAAGCTATTCACGTCAATTTACACATTGTTACAGTTCCTATGAAATGTTGAGCTTAACCAAGGATGCTCCCTTTTTCTGGCCCTTCCTCCAAACCTGAAATACCTGCAGTCGATCTCAGCTTATAATAACACCCACAACTGCATTTTGGGGCTTTATATGGGGACTAAGGGCCTACTGTTATGCCTTGGGCCATGTGTTTATCCCCATCAGCCATTAAATCAGCAGCATTGTTCACCCCTGCTCATTATTACTTAAGTCAATATCAGTCATGTTACTAAGCAGATGAGGTCTTACCAGGGTGATTAGGATGTGATAACTGCATAGCTGCAAGAAAATCAGATCATTCCCTACCACTATCCATGATATGTGTAAAAATAATTCTTCCAGGTGGTTCAAAGTAGTTGGCCATGTGCCTAACAACTCACCTAGGCATTCTGGGATGGAATAATAAAATACTACTTGTCATGTCTTATTGCTTAATTATTGTTATCAGCTTCCAGAATTTCAGTAAACTGGGCGTACTGCATAATGAGGTTATACTAAGCCAGAGGCACTGTATCACAAGTACAAAGAGAACTACCCTACTACATTGTGATGGATATACTATTATCCCAGCACAGTAAACTTTTTAGTCTCTTAAATTTTTTTCTAGTGAAAAAAAACCCAAACAGTTTACAGTAGACTTTTCTCCAGTGTGCCTGTATCTTAAATTATCTGAGAATATTTAACTCTCCGATATGATAAACTCCTTTTGTTAATATTATCACAGCATTCTTAAAATGTACTTGGAGAGTAGGTGAGGAGACCCCTCAGGCTAGAAGACAGCGAAAGGGAAAGCAAAAGGAGAATGATCATCCACTCATGTTATGAAATCTCACCTTCACTCATTTTCATAGTGACAACATCTCCCTGCTTTTTGAATCAATGACATCAAAAGTATAAATGCTTAAGGCAAAAAAACCCGAACAACTGAGTAACATCAGCAGAAAAATTCCTTAAAAGCAAAACATACATGTAGGAAAACAAGCAGAAGAACATAAATGTAAATAAAAATCCAGAGAAGAAATACCTCTGCTTTTGCTGTTCTCAGAGAACTGATATCTACCTTTTATCCTACGTATTTCAAACAGTTTTACAAAATCAAGCAAATCTGCAATTTATAAATGAGAAAACAGGAGAATAATGAAGGTAAAATATATGATTTAATATAAATACATCTATACAGCATACGTAAAATACATTGTTTCCCTTGGCAGGTGGGCTCCTCTCATTCTTTCAGAATTACCTAACTTTACTATACTCAGTAAAATAAGATTGTATTAATTTTTATTGCCATTAGCAGTAGAGAACAAATTCAGCTCTTGGAAAATGAGCTGGATTTTATTCTGGTTTATTTATCATCAAAAGAACTGTTAATTAAATTCTCAGTGCAAAATATCACTGTAGATGCAATCAACCCAAAATAACCCAGCTTGGCTTTCAGTGTTTATTAGATTCTGGTGTATGTTTCCCTGTTCATGCTCAGGAAAAAAATAGCAAAAGAAAACAAAACCCCAAAAAAAGCCTTTAAATTGAAACTTGTCTAGAAGCCACTGGAAAAAAATTCTCATGGAATGAAAATTTTGGTGGCTACCCCCAGACAGACAGCAAGGCAACACCAAGTTGGAGATGCCCATGATTAGTCCTTGTGCACTTGCTGCTGGTGCAATAGTGGATGGACAGGCCAAACCACCAGTGGCACAATGCAGAGATGGAGGTAGGCAGGGGTCTGCAAGCAATGTTGAGAAATTTCTCCCCAAAGATGTGGAGTTTAGAGAGATCACAGTGCACTCAGTCTGGAAAATGCTTACTCATGAGAGCATCCCATTAGCTTTTGGACTTGGAGCCAGAGCATGTTGGCACTGCTTGAAAAGAAGAGCAGCACTCTGTATAGCAATCCTGCAACATGATGCTGTGCTCCCGCTTTAGACAAACAGTCCTACTGATTGCAGCAGGGGTTTTTGTGTGGTCTGTAGGTGTATGGGAATATTCAGGTGCCCTCTCAGGAGCTGTAGAAGGCAACTCTGAAAGTCTAGTCTGTTGTCAATAGGTTTAAATTCTCACTGTGGTAACCTGCACCTCTGCAGGACAGCTCATACATTTGATAAAGGCTGAAATTGAATGAAATCATAAGGAGTTGTTTGCTCAGTCTTAAAATCCTGGAGGCAATTGGTGAGCACAGTCTGTGTCAGTCACCTTTCATAAGTTCCCAGAGGAGAAAATGAGCAGGGATCCTGAGAGTCAGCAGATGCCAGAGGTGCTAACTGCATGGTGGTGCTCTGCTCCATGGTGAACACAGACAGCTGTTGCTGCAGGAAATCATTCTGCTTGTCTGAGGGGATGAAGTGACTCTTTTGGCCAGTGCCTACCTGACTTACACTTTGTGTAATGCCTTGGATTTTGCAGGGTTGAGGCTGAAGGGGAGTTGTGCCAGAATCAACCCTCACCCACTGTTTCCCCCAAATGATGAATTCCTATAACACATCTGGGACACTGATTCTCCCGAGGAGAGCACATGGTAAGAGAAGTGATGAGGTTTAATGTTTGCTTAGATACCTGCTACATCTGTCCAAATTTCTTCCTACAGCTGCCCACCCTTTATTTATATAACTACTTTCCAAATTCAACTGAAAATGCCACAGCCCTCTTGCTAGTCACCTCTTTGCTCTTACTCTACTTTTCCCCCAGTGCCCACAGCCTGAAAGTGGGTACTAATAGGTATTACCACAGAAAGTTGCACAGTATCTGGGGCATCTTTCTCAGACAAAACAAACATGACTTTTGATTTCATGTTGTTCTTAGTCAGAAACTTTTTTCTCTTTGAAATATTTCACAGACCTTGATATTTACCTCTTTTCTGTGCTGGATGCTAGTAGAACATGGGCTTTATCAGTCAGCCATGCTCTTCAGAGCCAGACTAGCATGCTAGCCACCTAACTTGACTTTCTTAAAAGACAATGGCAAAAAAGCTTATCATCAACCCTGATCGTGCTTGGAGGACAAAACCAAAACTTAAACTTCAGAGAATATTTCCAAGGGAGAAAATATCTCTTTGTCCATTTTATTATAACTTCATCAATGTCTTTTGTATTTTGTCTCACAATCTTTTCTTCTTCTATTCATGACTCTTCTCAGTACTTTGCAGTGTAAGGTGGTTTTAGCAGTTTTCTTCTAGATATAGTTTTACTGGTCTTTCTACCATGGTTTCAATTTAGTTTTCTATAAAAGTGGCCATGGACAGCTGCTTTAAACTCCCTGCTGAGTTTGTTAATATCAGGTGAACTTGAGACACTAGTTGAACCTAAGGAAAATGCTCTAGTTGAACTGGAAGCCTGAGCCTACAGCTTTGAGATGTTGGAAAACGAAAAGGTAATCAGAGGCTCCTCTGGAGATAATCAAAACTTTTAATTGAATGAATCATCTATAATGATTTTAATGCTGTTAAAAACAGAATGTGTGAATGCAGGAATATAGCACCAAAAATTTTATGACCTGTGGGTCATAAGGAATTGTTTGGGTGTTTTTTCTCAATAACAACAAAAGCTACTGTAACTGAACTTACCCAGTGCAAATCCTCCAATGAAAACATATGGTGCTTGTGGTAAGTATATCTAGATAAATAACACTGTTCACTCAATTTATTAGTAAACCTATTTTGTATTACAGAGTTGACACTTTATGGCTTGTGGAACCAGGATTTTCTCAGTGAAACGTGAAAAACCAGCTCTGACCATGTGTTGTTAAAATCCAGAGCCTTTGTATTACCCCAAAATGGAGATTACATTCTGTCTGTGCAATGTAATTCCGTGACTTTGCTTGGAAAGGATATATTTGTTCACATCTTCTCACAAAACTGAGTGCAATTGCAGCATACTGTGTGTTATCCCAGAAATAGCAACATTTCAGTGCTAGAAAAAATTATTCCTGTATGTAAGATGTTGTAGTTGCAGAATTACTGGGAGAAGAAAGAGGCTTTACATATATCATGTACATGATATATACAAATACATATTATTGTGCCACATAATGACAATATAATAGCTGCTATCTCAAAAGTGTGTATGCAGGGTAACTGCAGTAAAATACATCAGATCTGGCTAATATAAATCTTGCCTTCCTTGAGTTTTGGACACTACCATGACCTTTCAGACTTGGAAATCAAAAAGTTGTTGGAACCAGCATAAAGAGAAGTTGGAAAAAAAATATAACCAAAGAAGTTCAAGCTATCTTGGGTAAAACTGAATGGAGTATTTGGAAAAGAACATTAAAAATAATGCTCCTTTCCTGCATTTTGAAATCTGCTTTGTCGTGGATCTATATTTTTGCATTGAAAATCATACTTTTCATCAATGGCTCTAACACTGTTGCTCTACTGCCTTTGCAAGTAATGAAGAACAAAATTCTCTGTATTTCAGAAATATGAAAACAGCACTCTAACATTACCCAAGAAAGTTATCATGCGACATCTGGCAAACAGGATACCTGTCAAAAATCAGGACAAATCTTAGAGAGAAGTCATGGCAGACCCTTGTTTGTCCCATGGCATGTTTCCAGCTGCACAAGGACTCCCATGGGTGCAAGGCAAACACTGACGGTGATCCCCTGTATATCAGAATGCACAGTGGTGGTGGTCTCTGCCCACTCCCAAAACAGGGCTCTTACCAAAATGCTCAGCTTTCTGCCCTCTCTGGGCAGCACTGCTGCACGCTTTCCACTCAAGCCATTCACCAAATTCTTCAGTGTGACATTTAGCACATCCCAACCTACTGCAAAATACTGATGACTAGGAATGACTTCTTACATTAAAGAGCAAATGAAGTAGAAAGGAAGAAAAGATCAGAGGAAAAACATACTTAAATCATCTTTACTTTGTATCAACCTACTGGAGTGAATGGAGCAGACAGATAAATAGTAGACAGAAGCCAAAAGGAAGCCAAAAAGAAGCTAAAATGATGTTGCAAAATTATACCAATAGTAATGTTGCCATTAAGTCACAACAGAAAGTGCAAGAAGGTGGAATGGAAATAAATGGTCAACCTTGTAGGTGGTCTGAATGAACAACTTTGGAATTTATTTTGAGAGACGTGTAGAATGAAGTTAACCGTTCCTACTGTTTATTCTGTAAGAGTATCAAGTTCTATGCAAAAAGTATGAGTTTTTGTTGTAGTTGAAATTATTAAAGAATAGGATTATTGTGGCAGGAAGACTACAGGGTACATCAACAGAATGGCTAAAACCTGTTTAGGCATATCAGAGTCACAAATTATTCTTGTAGGAATAGGCCACATTTCACTGTAACTTACTACATGTATTTAGGTGAAATCCAGAGTCTCTGAAGGACTAGAATGAAAGGCCCCATCCCTTGCAGGATTGTAGCTTGCATGCACAAAAAATACTGGACAAGTGCGCAAAATTATGCGCTACCCTGGTTGCAGCTATGAAATATGTGAAATAGCTGTAGCCTTGAAGAGCTCGGATGTTCCCAGTGCAAGATCATGGTCTGCTGGACCTCTGCAGTAGGCTGATCCAGCAGTTCTCCAGTTTCCATGTTCAGAAGCCTGTCAGTGCACTCTATGAAATAATACTTGCCTAGATTTCTTGCTTCCTATTCTCTATGCAGTAGCAATATGCCATTTCTATCGTAGTATGCTCAAGAGAACATGAGGACCCATGTAAAATAACAATAATCAGCAGTGTTAAACCCCACAGAACTAGCGGAGCTAGGCAACCTCTGCAAAGTATTTTAAGGCATGTCTTAAAGCTAGATGAGAGTATCATAAAATATCTACTTGCTGTTGGGTTCCCAGAGGCAAATTTAGATTATTCATCCTGGGGGGAAAAACAAAAAAAACCCACCCTTTGCTCTAGAGCACCTCCACGTACTTCTGCTACCCAAGTAGCTAGGATGGAACAGTGTGTGACCAACAGCCCCTCGATATTTCCCCCCTCTGTGGTTTCAGACAAGACTAACACCTGGCACAAGACAGCTGATGGTCTTCCAGCTGGGCCACAGACAGGGTGTGCTGCCAGGGCAGAGAGGTTTCGGGCAGTCTGCAGCCAGGCTGATCATCGGTGTTAGAGCAGCCAACACCACCTTGCAGGAACTCGCAGCTACCCTCCAAATTAAGCAGATGCGTATATACACAGAAGCATATATACATATAATCACTCAAAAACCACAGCTCGATTTGCCCTGCCCTTAAGTCAAGAGGAAGCTCTAAAACTGGCTTGAAAAGAAGCGTATGTTGAACCTCTGGACTGCAGGGCTGCTCATGTTGGTGTGATAGGAGATAAATTGTATTTTGTCCCTAGAAGCCAAATGTAATTCTGTAACTTGCAGTCCTTCAACAAGAATTAAAAACCTGCAGAACCCACCTCCTGAAACCCAAACTACATCCTGTATCAACAGATCATTCTTCTCCATTTGGAAGGATTCAAAACTGCTCAAAGGAAGCTCAAAACTACCATCTGATGTCAATTCACATTGTCCTAACATTGGTTTTGTTGCTGCTGCTGCTGTTTTAATTACACATCCTGCTTTGTGGTACAATGGGTATCATTGCTTTCAATGTTTTTATTATCATTTATTGCTGAATTTTAAGTGTCATCCTAATTAATAAACAGGATCTAATTACTTAAAACTGCCTATTTTCTCCCCAACAGTGGAGAAGCAATCATTTTATTTTATTGCAAAACTATGTGTTTTTTCAGAGCAAGTTTCAGGATAAGTTTATTCAAAATCATTAATTCCTAATTTGTCTTTTTTAATAGTCAAGCAGAAATTCATTTTTTCCCCCATTTCATTCTCACTGAAGTTAAATAAAGTATTTTTCCTTTTTATTTTTCTGTTTTTTACTTCTAACTTCTTTTTCCACTGAATAAAAATGGGGAAATTACTCTGATTAAAAAAAAAATAAAATTAACTTTTTCCATTGGGAACTGAAGCAAAATGTTACTTGGTGTTATTTTTCTCTCACTTCTAGAAAGAAAGTTGAAAGTGAGAAAAAACATTATTTTTAAAAGCAATAGTGTTGCTTTCCTCTCCTCTTTTTTCTTTAATATTTAACTTTTCTATGGAGAACGTGGGACGAGTGGGAAACGACTGAAAGACCGACTGAAATGGATACTTCACTACAAACAAATAAAAACTTTCTTTTGCTATTTAAAAAGTAATAATTAAAATTGAAGTGATATAATTTAACATACTTGAAATGAATGTCAGACAAGTAATTTTTATTTTGCATGCAGTTAAATATAAAGCTTGCCATCTTTAAAAGTCAAGTAAGCATTTCGCCTCTTAAAGAGTCTCTCCCAGAGTCCAAGTCCCTGGCTGCTTACTCAGGTACAGCTCACTCTGGTGGCCCTGGTCTTTGCCATATCACTGCTGCAGGAGAAGCTCCTGCAGCACTGCCAGCTTGAGGATGTTAGGGATGAGGATGCCTCCCTGCCTAAAAAAATGGGGGAAGGCAAGAGGAGTTGTCTTTAGGAATCACACAGACAGGTTCTTGCAGGGGCATGCCAGGGTCCTGACATCATGGCCAGGGGCTGCAGGATAACATGTCTGTTCTGCTGGGGTCAGGGAGATGTGTTGACTGTCCCTCTGTGCCTACACTGCTGCTGCATGCTCTGCTGGGTTGCCCTAAGGGAGCCCTGGATGTAAAGGCTAGACCATGTAAGGATGGTGGAGCTGCTGACTGCAGGAAATGGGACTTTGGGGTCACACATGGGGGAGTGGGAGTATTGAGAGTGACAGTAGGTCACATTTGGAAGGCATCAGGTAAGGTACAAAATGTTATGGGCGTTATTTGCTATAATATTGGTGGCATATTCTTGACTTCATCATGCATCAGGAAACACTTTTTCACAGTGAGGGTGTGAGAACACTGGCACAGGTTGCCCAGAGATGGTGGAGTCTACATCATCCATGGAGATACTCAAAGCTGACTGAACACAGCTCTGAGCAATCTACTGTAGGTGGGCCTGCCTGAGCACGGGGATTAGTCAAGATGACCTCCAGAGGCCACTTCCAACCTCAGCCATTCTGTGATTCTGTCCCCTCTGTCGCAGACTGGCAAAGCTTAATCTCTAAAATACGTTATGCCTTACTGCCTCTCCTTATGAAAACCTATCCACTTTAGAAACCTGCTTCATGACAGACACATTGTGCAGTCTTCAGACTGACATTTCTCTTGGTGAAGACAGCCTTCTGAACCACTTCACTTTCAGTAAAGTTCTTAAATTGGTCTGAAGTAATGCACATGGATATGTATTTCTTTTATGCTAGGGATGACATTTGACCTCAGACAAAGGGCTAGCCTAAGGGTTTGTGCATCTCTGAAACCTTGTTTAAAACCTGAAGAGAGGACTTGAATGAAACCTGAATATCAGTGAGTAACAAATGGCACACACCACCAAGAAGTATTTAAAACTTTATTTAAAACTGCCTGTTTATTTTAAAGAAATACCAGATCCGTAAGAAAAATACAGCTCTACATGTAATTCAGGTGGGGAACACCAATTTGGTATAGAACATACTAAAGGAACAAAACCAAACTGAAACAAAGTGAACAAAAGCCAGACAGCAGTAAGTATCAATCACTGTGTCTTTAAAACAGCAAGACATATTTCATAGTCTGCCTGAGTTTTGCTGTTTCTCCTACTGAAGTGGTGTATCTATGTGATTTAGTTGCAGCTAGGAAGCTGGTATTGCTTTCTAACAGTGAGGGTCACATGACACTCAGTCAGCTTTATACAGCACATCTCCACATTTCACCCAGCAGTGGATCTGTTGATATGCTCCATACTGCAGAAAATAAATGGGTTTCCAGATAGGGAAAGATGATGACAAACAGAATTACCTGAGTGAGATACCAACAGGGCAAGTCACAGCGTGAACACTGACCATGGAGCTGGGAACCTGCAGCTTCCTCAGAGACAGGAAGTTAAAGCATCTTTTCTTGTCTAACCTCCATCTCAGATGAAGCAGCATATGCTTGTGAATAGATAAGGGCAGAGGTCTGCATCTCTTGAGGAGTTTAGTGTAAGACCATTTTCTTCCAAAGGCAGCCTCTTGTCCTTAGGGTTTTAATGTGTGTGACATCTCCCATCACAAGACAGTTTGACTGTAACAGTTCACCTTTCTATTTTCTAGCTGCATATTACTTTACAGTGCAATACAGAGGACTACCTCAGCAGGCTACTTCAAACATCTGTATTACCTACTTGTATGTAAGCATTTTCTTCTTTGATACAATACATCCTTTTCACCTCTTACTTTTCAAATTCACGGGCATTTTTCCAGTTATCTATGTCTTCATTTTTTCTTAAAATAAGAAAGTGCTAAAAAGCACATATAATATATTTTGTGTACTGGTATGCATTTCTCAGAGTAATGCATTTAATCTGCTGTGCTTGTGAGGAAAGTAATTGTTTTACCTCTATGTCTGGGAACCACTATAAGTCTATTCTGCAACCAGTCAGTAAGTCCCCTTGGCAAGCCCCTTCCATGCTCCAGAGACCAGCTGCTCTTGTTGGTGATTGAAATAAAAGCATGCCCCAAAGCTACATATTGCAGTGGGAGAAGCCAGAAGCTGGCTTTCTCAAGCAGGCATCATGTGGCAAGTCTTGAGGGTATCAATAATTAGAATAGATTATTAGGGTGGGGGTCTTAAAGGACATGGCCACAGGGGAGTGGACATTATTTCTAGGCAGTCATCTGTACTACTGCCAGGATCAGCAAGGAAACACCAAAGTCACAGCTGGGCTCAGATGAACGGTGGTACCCAAGGAGCAACACTCCGTACCTATGAATACCTCACCAACTTTAGAAGAACTGCTGCTAGTTCTTCTGTATCTACACCGCTGCATTTGTTCTATCAGCTGTGTCAGCTCTAGTGAAGAATGAGCACCATTGCTCTCTACCTCTGTGTCATCTCAGCCACCTGACATGGCTGTAAAAATGCTTGTCTGAACTCTACAACCTTCAGACTAATGGCAGCTCAGAAAAATAATCTACTTTGGATGCAACATCCAAACGCATCATGCCGTATTAGCCAAGGCTCTCAATGCTGTATTTGCAGAGACGAACTATTCATACTAAAAACACTAGATGTTATAGGCAGATACAACGCTATGGACCAGCACCTGCAACAATGGTGTTTCAATCTTCATGGGTGCCTCTAGACAAGTAAGACAAATAACTTAGTGGTGACAACCTGAAATGCACGTTAATTAGAAAGAGTCTAGTGTGCCCTGGAACAAAGTAGCTAGTCTAAGAAAACAGGGCTGATGTATTGGTTCATCCAGGCAAGCTCTCTGTGCTTCTGAGCGGCAGACAGTCAATTTGAGCAGTCAGTACTGCTGAAGGAGCTGCACACAGAGGAAGCGTCTCCTGGGTCAGGGACCAGCGGTTATCTTAAAATCCAGGCTGTAAAAGTTTATACCCTTTCCTGGGTCACAGCGACATTTCTTACACATCGCTTTAGCCATATAAACAAGGGGCTTAGTGTAAACCAGTGCCTTGCTTCTCTGAGTAAAGTGAGAGGAACATCTCAGAGGCTGATTTATCGGACTGCTCTATCCCATTTTAGGAGAGGATATAACAGTTTTAGGAGGTGATTATCTCTTGAGTGGGTCTTGGTGAGTATTGGGCAGCAGATGTCTAACCTTTACGTGGAGAGGAACGAAACCTTTGGTTTTGTAATTGTAGATGTTTTCCGATACCATTGCTCCCTGGAGTTGCTTGAGCCTGATCAAAATTAGTTACCCAAAGCCCTTTGACCTTCTGGAGCCTTAAGAGTATGGTTTTTGGCAGCTTGTCCAAAACCAGCGCTTTTCTGGTGTAAGTTGTATATCCATAGGCCTTCAATATGTGCAGAAAGGCTATGTTTGAAGTACCGTCTTACGTAAACTGCTTTCAAATGAAAAAAGGCAGCAAGCATATTCAGATTGCTGGTTGCATGTGTGGGGGAAGTATGACTCAAAATTCTGCTGCAGTGTTACAGCGAGGTGCAGGAGACAGGACCCTCGGCCTTGGGCAGTGGTGCTGCTTTTTCACCGTCGGCGTCAGGGGTGCAGCTGGAGCCCCGATGCCGGCTTTCCCGGAGTTACTCCCCAGATCTGCCCGGCCATCCCCTGCGGCTCCTCACCGCCGTGCTTCAAGGCCGGGACGCCGGGTGGGCCTCGGGAGCCGCGGCACCAGCCCCAGACCCCGGGACCGACCAGCCCGGCGGGCCAACGCCCGGGAGGCCACGGACCCCACGACCGGCGCCGCCCGAGGGGTGCCGCCGCCGGGGCCGGTAGCCGGGGCGGACCCCCCGGCGTCCCCTCGGGGCGTTGTTCGCCCCCCGCGTCCTTTCTGCTTCCGGGGGCCGCCGCGGGGAGGATTTGCCGCAGATGACATCAGCCGTGGATGCTGGAAACGCGGCGGCGGCGCGGGGATGCGCCGGCTCCCCCCCTTCCTCTTCCTCCTCCTCCTCCTCGCCAGGTCCCTGCCCTGCACCGTCTCCGTATAAAAGCGCCGCCGCCTCCCCGCCCGCCCTCACTCCCTCCCTGCCGCCTGCGGAGCCGCCGCCGAGCGGCCCTTCTCCCCTCAGCGCCCCGGAGCCGCGGGGCGGAGCGGGGCGGCGGCGATGGCCACCGTGGTGGTGGAAGTGGACTCGGAGCCCTCCTGCAGCATCCCCAACCCCACCTCCCCCTCGCCCAGCCTCTCCCACCGATTCCTGGACAGCAAGTTCTACCTGCTGGTGGTCATCGGCGAGCTGGTGACCGAGGAGCACCTGCGGCGGGCCATCGCCAACATCGAGCGAGGTGAGGCAGCGGGGAGCGGAGACACCGCCGGCAGCGCCGCGGCGCCACCCTCGCCGGCGCCTTCCCCCTCCTCGGGCGCAGCCGGGGCTCACCCCCACGCACCCCCACCCTACGGAGGGCTCAGCACACGAGTCGCCAGGACGCGATCTCCAGCTCTTTCCTCCGCGAGGGTCCCGCCGCAGCCGCCCCCCCCTCCCCCCCCGCCCCGCCGGTGGGGTGCGGACGCTGCGGAGCAACGGCTGCGGGCCGGGCCCCGCTACCGCCCGCGCAGAGAGCCGCCGCGGGCTGCTGGCCCGCCGGGCCAGACCGGCAGCCAGCGCCCTGCCCGCCTGAGCGGCGGAGGGGCCGGGGCGGGAGCGCAGCCCCCGCGGCGGGCGGCCGCCGCCGCCGAGCCCGTCTGCCCGGAGACACCGGCGGGTGGGCGTGGCGCAGTCCGCAGTGCGGTCCCTATGGCAGCCCGGAGCGGACAAAGGGCGGCCGCCGCGCCGGCGGTGGCGATGGGGATGCGATGGGGATGCGGCTGCGGGGCGGCTGCCCCCGCATCCCCCGTCCTCCGCCGCCAAACCGAACCGGCGGCGTTCGGGGCGTTTTCCCCCTCGGCGTCAAAGACTGCCCGAGCGGGAGCGCAGCCCTGCCTTTGTGTCTAACTTTGGGCGGTGAGACTTTTCTCTTGGCTGGAGAATTTTTTCAGGACCCAACCTTTATATGCGCATTGTTTCTATTTCAATAAAGAAAAAACATGTGGGTAACAAGACTAATACCTGAGTGCTCAGCCTCATTATTGTCCGGCCACGGGCTGCTTTGACTCGCTGTTTATTTGTCCTTTTCTTAAGACGGCCATACAGGAAGGTATTGCAAGTGAAATGACAGTTTTATTAAAAGTTCTTGATATGGTTTCTGATACAATAGATTGCAGTGTAACTGCAGCAGGGGGGGAAAAAAAAAGCCCTCTTGCAGTAATAGTGGTATGAAGCACAAAGAAAATTATTGCTGGACCCCACAGTTTGTTAAACTCAACTGATACCTGATTTTGTAACATATATTTGTGTTCTGTGAGGGTGAAAGCAGAGATTTCAGAAACCTGCCATTGTTAGAGGAGAGGAAGAGACCCTGCAACAGGGAACTGGTAGCAGCCTTGTCATGTAGGTGTGGTTCAGCAGTCCAGCTAGGACTTCATTTGTCTCTATTGTTGCTTTCTCAAGCATTGTTGCTTTAGCTGGCTGTTTCTGGTGATTATTTTTTATGACTGTTTGTGGTAAAGGGCTGCCTCATCACAGCTAACCAGCTTCACCACGACCTGTTCATCTTTATTGCTACCATTGTCTCCTAGGGAGAACTACTGAGGCAGATGCTTTGTCATTCAGAGCCTCTTCAGCATTGCACTTTCCTAATTCTATCTAATTTTCCGTTGTGTCAGAAGTGAATTGGCTGCATTTTAATTAAATTATTAAAAATTATAGAGCAAATGGATAAAACTTCTGCCCTCCAGACAGCTGATGTCATTCTTCCTCTGAAGAAATGCTCTTCAGTCTCTTCTTGAAGCTTCTATTGTACAGTTGCTGCTGCATAGCTCTGTTGCTGCTGCCTCCTGCCACTAAGCATTACACCCATTTACAGTTTTAGATGTTCAGAGGAAATGCTTAGGCCTTTTTATTCATCATTTTGGATTAGAAGTCACCTCGCTGCTCCTGGTGTCAAATGATCTGATTGAGATTTTTGCCTGCTAGGAAAAAACCGTGATCAAATTTTGAGGTGCATTGTTCTGGATGAGTACACTGGGAGTCTGAAGCTCTATCTGCGTGAGGCAAATATGGGCTCGACTAATCTCTTTCTCTTTGGAAAGTGTGCTATAGTCTGGAAAAACCCGCTGCTTTCAACCTTTATTTTCAACAGAGCCTTAAATGCATTTTGGGTTCTTGATAACTCTGCTTCAGTGTCTTCTCTGGTACATCTCCCGAGTACCATCACTGAAAAGTGTGGATTCATGCGCCAAACTGCAGAGCAACGTGTCAAAGAAAACATCTGCTGATAACACATCAGTGGTGTGATGCTACGCAACCTGGTGGAATGCAGAGTCATTTCTTAATATATCATGAAGAGGAAATGGCGTGGTGAGATGCATTTTCAGTAACTACATTTGGGATGTGACTTTGCTAAGGGGACAATCCTCCAACCCACCATCCACCAAAAAAAGAGGGCAGTGAAGAGAAAGCTTCAAGATTTTTCCACTGATTTGGCAGATGCCCTGCTGGGTGTGCCCTGCCTGCTCTCTGATTAGTCCTGTGTCTAGTGGCACTGTACTCCTAAGACTGCAGAAGGAAAGAAATAGCTCCAGTTCAGCCATGCTTCCAGTAGTTACGTTCATGCTGTTAATGATCTACATCATTGGACTGACCTTGGATTTTAGTTCCAGATTTACCTCCGTTCTACCCAAACCTGAGTTGGTTATATAACATATATAATACATTATGCTACTTTATAATGTACATGCGTAATTTTTGCATCCAGACTGCTGAATCATGCAGCTGCAGATTTGGGATACTCTGTCCAGGTCCCAGCTTCAGTTTCTAAGACTGCTGTGCATATGGGGCATCTAGGCTTTTTTGTTGTCGTTCTAGCTATTTATTTTGTGTTGAGTCCTGTATTTTGGACATTACTGGGCTCAGCAGTCTTGACTACACCTAGTCAGAATCTTAACCCTACAGCAAATTTGGATGCATGACAAAAGCAGCTAGGGATGGTGGACAGGCCCTATCATTAGCAGCATTGCTGAATCATAGTCCATATTGCTCAACTGACCTCCAGAAAGCTTTGTAGTCTCCCTGCAGAAGCTTGCTGTCAGAGGCCAGTGAGCTGTTTATCTTCTAGCTTCTTGAAGTTCAGTGTTAATTCAATGCACTTCAGCTTCGTAATTGATGTTGGTTTACTAGTTATAGTTTTCATATGCACTGTACGTGCATGGGATTATCATCTTTACTTTCTTGCTCTCAAATACTCCAACACCTGGATAACATTAAAGCCTGCTGAGCTGTATTTGTCTGCCAGAACTATGCCCCAAGAATGTACCATATGGCCAAGAGATTTCTGAGAAATGAGAATAAGGATACGTGCAGAAGAGACTCACTGCTTATGCCTCTGAACAGCGATGTATCAGTCAGGAAGTGGAGGTGGCTGGTTATAGCTCAGTTATTTTTCTCTTAAGTGGTTATGAAACACAGGCAATACTGTATTTCCAAATTTGTTTAGAGTTTCAGATGGCAGCTACTTAATAGCTGGTAGCATAGCCCAGTAGTAAGCATGCACCTACCTGGACAGGGATGCTGAGAAGGAAAAGCCCTGGATGAATTCTCCCTGAAGAGGCTTCAGGCTCTTCAAATACAGATGTTTATATTTGCATGAAGAACCTACCCAGAGCTGCAATGGGAGATCGGCACCGCAGATCTGGTTTCTCTGCTCTTCTCCCTCTTGTCATCCTTCAGTCCTACAACATGGCTTCTGCCAGCATGAGTCCTGATATTTCTGCATGGGAGGTATTACTGACAGTAACATTCACAGCCTGAAACCCTGACCGAGTTACCAGCAGAAGTGTGTAGTGTTAGTCTCACAGTGAGGGGTTGGCTACACACCTCTTCAGACATCTCCTTGCCAAGCCCCAAAGTGATTTAACTCAACGATTTCATGCAAAGGCACAGTCAGGCATGTGGGGAGGGGCCACCAGACACTTCCTCGCCTGCAGTCCCTTCTGTGTTTGCCAGCTAATCTGTTTAAGTCTAATGATGTTCATTTAGGAAAAAAAAAATCACTGTAACATTGGTGTTCAAAATGGCAACAGTGCCTGGACTTACCTGTAGTTTAACTGCCTGCTCATTGTTTTTCAAAAGGAGAAGATTTTTCAGAACAATTTCAAAAACAAGAAAATTACAGAAAAATGTTAAGCATGTTCTCCTGTTTGTTTGGAGGTTTTTGGTTTGTTTTTTGTTTTATTGAGGTTTTTTGGTTTTTTTTGTTTGGTTGGTTGTTTTTTATTTAGTGATCAAAATCTGATGGAAGGAAATTTGTCTTTTGGTTACAATGTTGGGTTTTTTTGCCTGGTCAAATTTCAGTCCTTAAAAATATTTTTTGGAATAATACATTTTTTAATCATATGTGTGTCAATTGGCTCACTTTCCAAGTAGCTGGGGGGAAAAACAGTAGGGACGAGAGATCTGGAGTTTAGTTTTTAGAAGAAAAAAAGATGAGGCATAGCATTTTTTAATCTCAAAACCAGAATTTTGATACTTCATAAATAAAAGATCACTTAAATTTTAATTTAAAATATGGGATGCTTCAAAGCTTTTGACTGAAGAAGTCAGTAATTTAATACTTTGTATTTACATATTAATTTGCAACATGCTAGGTGATGCTGTCTTTTTTTCTCAGAGGGACAAATACAACAGTCCTGCAATGTGACTAAAGTGTCCTCTGAGTGATTCACTCTTTCAGTTTGGTAAATGTCGTGGTTTAAACCCTGCTGCCAGCCAAACACCACGCAGCTGCTTGCTAACCCTCCCCCACCGCAGGGAATGGGGAAGAGAATTGGAGACATAAGGGTAAGGAGACTTGTAGGTTGAGAGAAAAACAATTTAATAATTGAAATAAAATAAAATGAAAATAATAATAATGATGATAATAGTAATAATAGAAAATACAAATAATAGTAATAATAGAAAATACAAATGCCTAATGCACAACATGATTGCTCACCGCCTGCTAGCCATCCCAGAGAAGCAAAAATGCTGGAACTGCAATCCCAGAAGTGAGAGGGAGCTTCCCAGTCAACCCTCATCCATATACTGAACATGAGGTTGTATGATGTGGAATATTCTATTGGCCAGTTTGGGTCCATTGTTCTGGTTGTGCTCCCTCCCAGCTTCTTGTGTACCTGTGCATTAGCAGAATATGGGAACCTTGATTTCTTAGCAACAACTAAAACCATCAGCATATTATCAACATTCTTCTAATTCAAATCCCAAACTGAATCCAAAACACATCACTATTCTAGCTTCTAAGAGGAAAATACTAGCTTTATCCCAGCCAAAACCAGGACAGTAAATCAGTGTATTTCTATTTTTAAAGTCAATTCAGGGACATCAGTAACTTTTTGTAATGTGGCTACTAGGATGTGGGACCAGGAGTCCTAAAGCAGGGGCCTTAAAGGATGGTCACCCTTTGTAAAGGCAGATTTTCTCTTGCTAGTGACTGATTCCTGTCCAGAGTGCTCCTTCTGAGCACTCAGCACTTTCCAAAAAATAGCTGTGTGCCTGGAAAGGAAGAGAGGCTGGGTTTGGAATTTAGAAATACACAAATAGCATGAATGTCACTCAGTGACAACTTCCAGCACCCATGTATCAAGCTAGATGTGTTTTGTATTTTTAATTTTAGGAATCCGATCATGGGACACAAACTTGATTGAATGCAATTTGGATCAAGAACTGAAACTTTTTGTGTCTCGCCATTCAGCTCGATTCTCTCCTGAAGTTCGAGGTAAGTTTTTGGTGGTGTTTGACAAAGGTTGGTTTTGTTTGTTTGGGTTTTTTTAAGAGCAGAATTAATAAATACACTTTGGAATTGTATTCATTTATGATTATTTACAATGAGTAGGTTTTTTTCCTTTATTTTAAAATATGGCTTGAAAATTATAATTTGTTTTAACTTTCTCACAGCTTAATTTTAAAATAATCAGCCTTTTAGGTTAGTTTCATGTATATCACCATGATTACTTTGGTAGTAGATGTTAGCTTTAGGGCCACACTAAAGTTAGGTAAAACTCAATTTTTGGCTAACAGTTTGTTTACGTAGCACCAATCGAGTAGTCCCAGAGACTGAAGCTTATTGGGGTAGGTAGAGCACATACCAAAAAGTAACCTGGAAAGTTAGCTCTACAGTTTGATAGACTCAGAAATAGTGTCACGGTTGTTGTGCAAGTGTGACTCAAGCCCTGTGTTTCTTCCCAAAGAGCTTAGACTTTTCTCTTTCGTGGTATGAAAAGCTGAGGGGTGGAGGGTTTACCTTGATTCACAGGAATGTTCTTTGTCTTGTATGAAGAAATTAGAAATTTACAGCACTCATAAGTCTAAATCTCTTCGCCTGCCTTTTCTTCAAGCCTGTTCTTCCTTTAGAGGATGCATACAATAAAGTAAAACAAAACAAAAAGTCCCATTTTGTGAAGTGTAAAAATTGATTTTGTTCTGGTTGCATGGGAATCAAATGCCTGATAAGCTTTCTAACATCTTGTTACCTTAACACAAATGCTGAGTGACCATGTGTGAAATTAGTCATGGTTTTCATGTAAAAATATATAACCTTCTCAAAGGAGTAGAGGTTGCTTTCATTGGTGAAATCATGGTGGCCATGTGCACATTGACTAGTACTAGCACCTAGTACTGATGAGTGTTATAAATTCCAGCTTCAGGAACATCTCTTAAGTGTGGTGAAAAAGGGCTATGAAATGTTGTATCATGCTACGATATAACATTCCTAGAGTCAGTTGATACACACTGACAAAGAGATCCTGATGTCTTGCTAGCATGACAGTATTGACATGATGGTTTCAAATAATGTACAAAAATGTCTTATGTAACTATTTCTTCCTCTTGCAGCATAGGTTATAGCAGATTTTGCCATATTTCCCCATATCTATAGAGTAAAACATTGCCAGAGTTAAGGAAAAAAACAAAACCTCTACAATTCTTCTGGTTTGAAAACCAACAGAACCAATACAACAATACTCAGTGTGACGATTTAGAGTCAAGGCATGTACTTCCTGATTTACATAGAAGTAAACTCAGGCCTAGAATTCATGTCTTTCATTTCAGTTTAAGTGTCATGAAGCCAATTCAACTTCTCGGTGGCACTAGTACCCTTGTTTTACAGAGAGGGTATTCTGATAAGTGAAATTATCACAATTTATCTTTAAGGAATGCAAGATGCAGTGCATCCCATTTTTAGCATGTATGTGTTTTACTTTAAAACTTTAGGGAGAAAAAAGATCTGGGGGTTCTCCTTTAGCAAAATATTCCAATGTGTCTAATATTTTTTGCTGTCTTGTTTAGATGATAAATCCTGATACCATTGCATGAATTAAAATAAAGCAAATGCTCTGCTTTCATATGGTAAATAAAATAAGATTATGCACACCTTTTTTCAACAGAAAGATTATAGAATCCTCTAGGAATTTTTCTCTAGGAATTGTATTTTGGGTTGATTTTTTTCTTGTTTGTCTAGACTTGCCTGTTTAGTCTGTCATTGTGTTGAATTACAGCTTAATTGCGTGGGACTGGAATTCATCAACATCTCTATGACAAGCAGTAATGAATGTGTTTTTCACCACTGCTCAATCTTTAAACAATAAACAGCCAAACTCTATTTTGAAAGAGCGTTAAGGGAGCCTGAAACTTGGATAAAGGGAACATCCAGGAGTAAAACTAGCACTTGACCAATTTCATGTCTAAAATTTTGTGGGGAAGCACTCTAGAATCCCTCTGCACAGGTCAGATGATCATTTATTTTAGTTTCTCTCTGTGGTTCTTGGATGAGGCTTCTTTGTATCCTTCCTACTGTTTCTTAGAGAGAAGGGTTTTTTGTTGCTGTTTGTTCATAAAATTTCAGAATGTTTGATTTGTGTTACAACACTCAAATATTGGATTTTGAGTGTTTAACCAGTGAAATGGTTAATGTTCATACTAAAGAGATTATTTTAAGTGCATATTCCTTTATGGTCCCAGACTCAGAAATTCTTCAGAATTTGGGTAACTAGGTGACATTTTGTCCAAGGAAAGTAGTCATCCAAGGTGACAGGGTAGTCTGGGTTGTAATTAAACAGCCTTTTTTTAGTCCTTAGAGACTGAACTCTTTGTGAGACTCATACGTAGGGACAGTTTACTCTTGAGGAAGGGTAAAGTCATCTAGTGTGTCTGCACAGCTCCTTGTGTAGTCAGGTCTGACTGCTGACTGAAGCCTGTTTGATTATAATGTTTAATTATGGTAATTGCAGTGCTGGCTCAGTACATGCTTGTGTGCTTCTCAAAGCAGCTCGAGGATATGCACAGCAGCAATGTGGAGGGTAGGACTCTTTCCCTCAAAGAAAGCTTGGAGGAAATGGGGCCAACCCTGTCCCCATGCCATATGCCTGTGATGTTGAAGGAGACACATGTGAGAGAATATGTCTGTCAAAGCATTCATGTGTTTTCACTTGGGGAGTTCAAGATCTAATCCTTCTCCCTGGGTAGTGAATAGCAGTCTACATGTTGATACTGCAGGGAGCGCAACTGGATCCCAACACTCTTTTTGTGTTCTTTTCAAGGGAATGGATTGTGACAGTGGTATTTGTGCATCCTGTATTCAGCTGCTGGGCAATTTATGGAAGATTTATGATTCCTGAAAAATAGGATTCAGAATGGAAATGACAGCAGATCTTTTCTGATACCTTGTAAAGCAGCTGAGTTAGCAGACTCCTTAATAATATCAAATCTTGTGGAGATGGTGTCAGCTGCTGGTGAAAAATGAGTTAACAGAGCTGGTTGCCAAGACAACAGGCAACATAACTTAAAATGGGTGCTCCACTACTTCCTTCTGTTTTCTCTGTCATGTACTGATAACTTCCATCTTATGTTAACATCGCAAGGACAAAAAATTAAAGCAATGAGTTGTAACATGTACGTGCTGGAAAAGGGAGTGTGTATCTGGTAGTTAGGCAGTGCAAGTGGAGAGTCTTGGAAAGAGCTCTGTTGACATTGCAGCTATACAAACCAATCTCTTCTTAATTTAAAAAAAAAAAGTTTCAGCTGCATTAAAGCAGCTTCACAAAAGACCGAGTAAATGAGTTTTTGGGGTGGGGGTGGGGAAGGGTGAAGCCATTGAGCGTCAAGACTTCCACACCTGCTGTTTTGTCCCTCAGCTTCCACCTGGGGACACTTGACTGTTGCATTGGTGCGTATTCAAGCCCTTGTCTAGATGAAATCCATTTTATTTAAATAGCTGTTCAGTAGATAGTCATCCATAACCTTCTAAGAAACACCGCTCAAGCAATGCACTCTGCCTACATTGTACTTTCTCCTGTTGTTATGAAGAATTGTGTCTGTGGAAGACATGTTTACTATATGAGTAGTACCGGGAGGTCTCCTGTTGCCTAAATCAGCAGTTGGTGACTGCACTGGCTTCCTTATCTGTGCCCAAGCCTATTTTCACCAGCCTGCCTGTGGCCAGGGGAGACCTTGGCAAAGTGCAAGACATGTTCAGTATTCCCTGGGCAGCCACCTGCATCATCATCAGCAGTGGATTTGCCTCCTTTAGGCTTCCTAAAGGAAGTCATTGTTCTCTGAAACTGTCATGACCCCAAAAAGCTTTAACAGATGTCATTCTGAAAGTTACTGTTTCAAAAGTTACTGTTTAGGACTGTTAGTATCCTGTGAAGAATTTTTGGATCTGGGAATTTTGGTCATCAATGCCCACTGCTCCATACTTTGCCCAAGTGGTGCATGGTCCCATTGCCTTTGTCAAAGCAGATCTAAAACCAGTTAATATCACACATAGTAGCTCACAATGTGAGCTTGTGGAATTGCTGATAAAATCCTGAAGTTTTAGTGCTCTCTTACTGAAAACTTCAGTTCATCAAAATTTGTTGAGAGGACACAGGTACTTGAACAAAACCTGTCACTTAAAATGAAAGAAAGAGAAAAGACCCAAGAAGTGAAGACCAGACTTCTCAACTGGTATGAGAGCACCATCACTAAGTGCCTAGGAGTTAATTTTGCTTAAAATACCAAGTAACCCGGTGTGCACATTTAGGGACGTCCTATAAATATGATTCTTCAGCTATTAGAGACTGCAATAGCTGGAATAGCTATCAAGTGGAGGCATTTTAGCTCATTCTATGTTTGAGAGGTTAATTTTATTTGGCTACCAGGCTTGGTTTGTCTCTCAAAGTATTTGTGCCTTGGAAGAAAGAAAATGGAGGCAGAGTAGTACTTGAACAGGGAATTGAGCTGACTCATGCTGCTGCGGCTGTGAATGGTGTCACTGCAGGGTGTTGCTGCAGTGGTGGGGACCCCCAGTGTCCTCACTGGAGCAATTGGCTGGGGAGAACATGCAGCGCTCTCATCTGTTCCCAAGTTTTCTTTGTGTGGGATGCTAAGATTTCAGTGGCTCAGGAGAGGATTACAGTGTAACAGGCTATATGTTTGCATGAATTGTCAAAGGCTTCCTTTCTTAGTACTAACCAAAATTCCAGAGATGGGCTAATAAGTGACTTTATCTTTTTTCAGTGAATAAATTGTTGCACTTATGTGACAATCATTCTGACACTGAATTCCATTTCTGCTTTTTTAGGAATGATCTCAAAGAAAATTAGCATGAATTTACATTGCAGCCAAAACACCAGTACCTTCTGGTGCTAAGCTGTTAGTGTGAATCAGCAAAATGACTGAGAGGTTTTTTTTAAATGCCTTGTATCACAAGTACATACAATGAGTTCAGTGGCCTTAGAATAATGCATATTTTATGGCAACAGGTTTTTGACCTGTGTAAGGCAGCTACCAGAGACATGGGATTAAGTTAGCTAGTTAGAATTTTAACTCCACTATGAAATTTGAATCCCCATTCCTCTTTATTAGAATGATAATTCAGTATGCCTAATGGTATATTCACAAGGGTTATTTTCTTAAGGGTTATTTAACAAAAACTTACAGAATTATAAATTTTAATTTGCCCATTATGACACTCCTCAATCTTTCTTTCCTAACATTTTGTCTGAAATGGAAGATTTTTAAACAACATTTTATTTTTGACCCTTGCCCAGTATCATTTACAGATGACCTATCTCTCATCTCTTCTATCATGGATTTATAATAAATGTGTAACCAGAACATCATTGCCCCTTTTTTCATCTCGTTTCTCGTTGCCATAGGCAACATCTTTCTCAGATGTCTGTTTTTCTTAATTTTGTTAAGACTTACCTTTTTTTAATTGCCTGGATTTTCTGTTACTTTCTGGTACAGTTTATCAATCATGTGAGAGAGATATTAAATGTTTGTAATTGGACTTTATAATGAGAAAAGACTTGATCCAAAGGCCACTGGAATAAGTGAATTGGATTTTGGATTAGAGGAAATACTATCTAGTATTTTTAAGGTAGAACAAGGGCGAAATTTTCACATAACGAGGGAGAAAATGAATACTTAAACTTCTTTCTTTCCAGATAAAAAGTGGTGCTTTATTTGCAGTGAGTTGCCTACCACTGTATTAAGTAATAAGACCAGACCCAGAGAAGAAGAGTTTAGACACTCCTTGTCTCTAGACTGAGTGGAATGGGCAGCACATGTTCATCCCTGTTGCCAGCTGTAGAATGAGAGTTGCCACTGTGGCTGCTGCTATCAGCCTTGCAACAGCATGAGGAGCTCCAGCTGACATCTACCTTGTAGAGACAAATACAAGAGATGCATTAGTGCTGGCTGCAGATCCAGGTGCTCCTGTCTGTAGACTGCTGGGAGTATCCCATAGTACTTCACAGTCCTTATGACTAGGTAGGGAAGATACACACCTTAGTCAGTGACAAATAGAAAGCTGGGTAGTTCTGTAACAGAGACCCATGCTTTTGCATCAAACCCCAAGATGGTCCCACCAAAAGGACATGATAGTCACTTTTAGGTCTTGTAGTTGCTGGTGGCAATCTGTTTCTAGAGTTAAGAAGAAAAGCCAGTGCTCCTGATGAGCTTGATTTGCATGCTGTCTGTGTGTGCAGCGTAGACTCATAAATGTAACGACATGATTCTTCTGGTTCCTGACTTTTCTACTGGTTGCAATTAGTCTGTCTATGATTCAAAACTAGTTGCTGATACAAGACAAAATTAAGTTTAAAAAAAATATTGAAAATCTGTGTGAATTTCAGCATTATTTTGATGTTTGTTTTGACATTTTGACAACTTTAAATTTTGACAACTTTATGTATTTTGGTACTTGAGAGCTTGTCTATAGTGGTGAGATGAGTCACTGTCCTGTGTCCCTATGTCCCCATCTCCTGCATAGTTGTATGTGGGAGATTCTGCCCATCAGAACTCTGGGAATCTTAGGGCTTTTTTAAAAAAAACCAAAACCACACACACCAACAAAAAAACAAGCTAAAAAACTCTTCCAGTGAGAAGCCGTATTCTTAGGCTGTGTAATCTCTTGAGTGATTCTAATGAGCTATGGAGACTTTCACCTGGAAGTCAACACCCCCTGCCAAAGGCAGACTTTGGAAGCTGTCCCAGTTTTATGGCATTTCTGTAGCTCTTCTGGAGAAAAGACTCATCTCAGCTTCAGCTCCCATATCCTGAGTCACAAATAAGCTTTTCTAGGTCTTGTAAACTCTTTATGGTGGATTGAGTTGTGTTGTCCGTGTCATAATGTCCTCCCACCAGCCCCCCAAGGGACTAGAAAGCAAAAGCAAGAAAATGCAATAGGTCAAGATAAAGATGATGTAATAGGTGAAGGAAAGAGGAAAAAAAGAACAAGCAAAGCAAAGGAAATCACTCACCACCTCACACAGGCAGACTAATGCCCAGCCAGTCTCTGAACCTTGGAAACGAAAACCACCACGTTCTTCCTCTACTCCAGCTTTGGTTGTTGAGCGTGATATTATATGATATGGAACATCCCTTTGGCCAACTTGCGTTAGCTGTCCCATCTTTATCTCTTCCCAAATTCTTGTCCACCCCCAGCTTACTCATTGGCAGGGAGAGGGGGGCAGAAGAAGGCTTTGGTGCTGTGTAAGTACTGCTCAGCAACAGCAAAAACGTTGGTGTGTTATCAACACTGTTCTAGACACAAATCCAAAACACAGCACTTTACTGGCTTCTGTGAAGAGAGTTAAGTCCATCCCAGTCAGAGCTAGTAAACTCTTCTAGAAAGAGTTGTTTCTTAGCATTCATATGTGTATCCATTAAAAGAGCAGGGCTTCAGTCTTGGGTAAGTCCTTTCAAGAGACCATCAGGAAATAACTGAAGTTTCCTGGATCACTGTAAGTGTGAGGAAATTGACATCATGAAAACTGCCCTGGTCACATGGGACAGACAAGACAGACAAGACTACAAAAATATTCAAACGGGGAAGAGAAAAGCCTTGCTTTCATCTTTTTGTGTTCATGGTTTTTTTGCTGGCACTGTTGTTGAACTTCAGGAAGATAAGTATGGGATGAAGCCTGACAGACCCCTAAGAAGAGAGCCCAAGTAGAGGGGTCTTGCTTCTGATCTTGGGGCTTTGAAACATCCAGCACACATCCTGGCATGGGTATTATGGCCATCCAGCATGCTTTCTTAACCTCAGGCTGTGTCCTGAAGTTTTCTTGGTCTTCTAGAACATGCACAGAATTTAGACGAGTACTTTAAATAGATACAGAAGGCAATGCCTTCAAGAGTATCTCTGGATAGGATTTAATGTTTGTCACAAGCTAATAATTTAATGGCATTACTCATAATCATTTATCTAGCACTATTGCATTTTTCAAACTTATCATTGCTAGCTGTAAAGCTCAGATTCAAAAAGTTCATTAGACTTGGAAGATTTAAATATTTTTCAATACTAATTAGGCTTTTGTACATTTACCATTTCCTAACAACTTAATAAATTTTAATATTTCTGTCTACTTTTTCAGTAATTGTATTACAGAAGGCCATTCTTTTTACATTGCAATCCACTATATATAAAAAAGCTTGAAATGGTCTTTTGTTTATTTTATATTGTGCCCCACAACGTGAATTGCTGGATCAAATGAAAAACCTACCACCTTTCAACATAACACATGGAAAACATGGAAGTCATCAAAAAGAAATCCAAATGGATATGGTGTATTATTTAAGTGAGTCTTTAAAAGTAAGGATGTGCTCCTTTGATCATAGCACTGTCTCAACTGTATAAGTAGTTTGGCTGCACCAGTTGTATTCCTGAAGAGTTCCTAGGGGGAATAGTTACTCTGCACCTAACAAGCCGCTACACCTATTAAAGCCTGTAATTACAACAAGAATTACAATTTGTTTCCAGCTTTGGTGGGGTGATGTCATTGTATGTCAAGTAGGGGATTATCATGTGGAAGGAGACCTTGCCACATTCTCGTTTTGTGTTGAACAGGAGGATCTGATAGTATTAATCTGTTAGGAGGAGCTGTTGAGTGGGGAAAAGCCATTTATTGGCCTATGCTAATGGGTGCTGGTGCTTGTGGTGGTTTAGCCCCTGCCGGGGTCTGAGACCACGGGGCCACTGCCCCTCCCCCACAAAGGGAGTGAAATACAAAGCCCCGGGCTGAGATAAGGACAGGTTTAATACAACAGTGCGACAGCAACACAACAAACAACAACAATAACAGTAACAGTAATAACAATGGACAGAGCAAGATATCTACCGATACAGCAGTGAGAGAACCGGCTGCACCAACCCACGAGCTCACCGATTCTTCCCGCGCTCTGGCGCCCGGACATGACGGCATATGAATAACCCGGCTAGAGCTTCCCCTCCACTGCTGGGGAAACTTAACCCTATCCTGGCTAAACCAGGACAGTGCTCCACAACCATTTATAGACAGCAAACAGAGGAAAGAGGAGATGCAAAGCATTCAGATTTCCTTAAGCAGTAGAGACTTACTATTCAGTCCATTTAACAGTATAATACAGCCATGGATTAGAGCCATGCTTACCTAAAAAGGTATAGTTTTGACTTCTGGATTGTTTCATGGCCTGTGTGCTCCCTTTGTAAATAAATTGTTTTAAACTGAATGCAAATTCCAGGCCAAGGAATCAGTTTTTTGCAGAGAATCTGGAAGAAACTTAGAGATTTACTTTATTTTACAGGTCTCTTTTTTTTTTTTTTTTTAGTTTCCCAAAGCATGTTATGTATTTGCAGAGTTGATGCTCCTCTAACTTCCAGTCCATTCCTAACGTGTCTTTTTCCCTGCTGATGTTGGAAACAGCTGGGCATCTATGAAATTACCTGTGTTCTCCCATGCTTTTCAGGCCTTCCTGGAGACCTCTGAGACTCAAATGAGTTTTTAACACAGCACCTGCTGCTTTCCAGGTGGGTAGTATTTAGTGTGGTATGTTCACCCCAGGGCAATGTTCCGGTCCTGGCATGGTAACATTTTCTCTCTTCTTGTCTTGACTTGACGTCACAAAAAATCAGGGATGACTTTAAAAGAACAGGCCATTCTAAACACTTTCTCTTGCTATTGGAAGTGAAAGAGTGGTCATGCAAGGCAGCTCTATGTAGAGCTACCCTACCAACTCCAGATCAACTGGTACCTCTACCCAGGACAGTGCAGCTCTATGCAGATGCAGCCCCAGACTTCAGTCCTAGGGAGCAGAATGATCTCTTCAGTGATGGGCCACTCAGAAGACCATCAGGAGGGTTTTATCACATCAGTATTTAGCTTTGCCATAGCTCTGAGTTGGCAGGGCTCTACTGTCATGTTTCAGAGACAGCTTTGGTGTCTCAGCAAGGGCAGTTTTTGCATGTACAAAGCATAAATCAAAGGCTTTATACACTGATGTCCAAAACTAGTTTTCCCATTTTCATGATTTATATTTTTATTTCTTCAGCTTATTTAAACACTGTATCCTATTCCCTTCTGCTTTCCTAAAATGAGTGAAATGCTGAGTTTTGATATTAGCAGATGCTTTCAAGACTACAGAATAGCTTGTGTTCATCCTAGATGGCACTTTTCTTCCTTTCCCCATGCTGTTCCTTCTGCAGTCTTCCTGTATGTCACAGTGAGTCATAGTAATTTAGTGGTAAAATATGAATGGCATCTTGTCATTACTGGGCACTTCCAGGCTTGCTGCCTTTCTTGGAGCCACACCACAGCTAACAACAAAGACATGTTTACTTCTTTAAGAGATGAGTTTAGAAAAAGCTGTGGTCAGAGATGTCTCTGCTCACAAATGATGTTTTGTAGTTTTTCCTTCTTCTACTTCTGGCTTCCCTCTGATATAAAATATGTTGGAGGCTACTTCTAGCACTTCCAGATTTTTGTTGGTCTTTCTTTTGAGCAGATTGCTGCCTCTTTGTCAGTGACTGTTACCTTAATCTAGGCAATGATCAAATTACATTTAGTCTGAAGTTCTTGCTGAACTCCACCAAGTATTACTTCCTGTACTATTCCATGTCTGTGACTTACTTGCAAAGATGGGACACTCTCAGAGAATATTGGGTCGATATTAGACCAACTATTTGTCATTACATAGTCTAGGTGACCTGGTTGTTGGCTAGGTAGGGACTGGACACAATGAAAAATCTCATCAATAACCACTGGGGAAAAAAAAAAGGAGCAGATGTTTTCAAACCAGCAGAGATGTAGCTTACATGGATCTGCCTTGCCATAGTACTATGACAACAGTTACTGCTTTGTAAGTGGAGTTAACAGGACAGATATTCTCCACAGAGATGATTATTTATGATCAAATCACAAATTGGCCACATAAAGCTTAGAATCGCGCTTGCTATAGCTGATGGCACAGTAACAAACAGATTCACTGTTGAGTTTGAGGCTTTTTCAGATTTTAATGTCAAAGCATTAGACTGAATATTCTCACCAAATATTTAAAGAACTCAAGAGTAATTTTTGAAATCCTGTGAAATAAGAGGAAGCGTAGGAAAGCACAATCAATCTCAGTCTTGCAGCTGTCATTGATGATATTTTCTCATTACCTCTGATGTCTTTTGAGTTGTTAGTATTTTCAAACATTACCCTTTTCTGGTACAAAATGAAGTTGTAATAATATACATCAGGTTCAAAACTTTCCCACCAAAGTTTCTACACAAAATTCAGCATCGTATCATGCAGTTACAACTACTTAATTTAAAAATGCAATTAAAAAAAAAAAAAAAAACAAAAAATGAGCCATATCATGTTTTCTTACCCTTTCCCTTTTTTTGGAAATTGCCTGCCATAGAATTACCCTCCCTCATGCTTTTTTGCCAGTAGATGGCATTCTCAATACCCATACTCACTGCTGTGCAGTAAATGAGCATAGACTGAAGTCAGTATGAATACTTCTGTAGTGTTTTTAGGTCATAGTACTCAATATGAGACATGTTTCTATTTTGCTCTGAGATCTTGCTTGGAGTTTAAATTTTATACAATTCAGCCCTGTTGACTGTGAAGGACAAATGCCTCAATGTGAAATGAGGTTGGCAAACTTCAGACCTCTCATAGACAACAGAGGAAAAGCAGAGAATAGCTCATGCAGGGTGAGAGCTCTCTCAATTTGAAGACCACAGATAGTCATCATCTATGAAAATGCTTAACAATACATTCACTCTGCAGAGCCAGTAGGGAGAAAAACGAGACCATTATACATACAGCTACATTTGTGCATAAATTAACACATGCTGTAGATATAGCTGAGGAAATCAGCCTTACAGATCATGTATTCTCTGTATTTTCAGAATGCCTCTTAAGAAACCTGAGCTGCTGTTTTGAAGCTGCAATATAACCACACCAAGACATATAGTAGTGCCTCCTCTCCCATGCTGAATTTAGAGCACAGCATAGAATAAAAGTCCTGAGACCTAAGCATGTAGACTCTGACTCACTTGTCAAGCTTAGTATATCTCAGTTTTCTTCCACTGTCTCAGTCTGCTATGAATGTCTCTTAGGAATATAGGAATACAGTAGTATGTAGTTTGACAAAGCATTTCAGTATTGCTGTCTAAAAATACTTGCTCATACAAGTGAAATCCCAGTGTGGCCTTTTGCCTTTCTTAGGGATGGAAAAAAAATCATGGCTTTCTAAGTGATTGCAGAACACATGATATATTCTAAATCAAGAGACCTGAAGTTTAGTCCTTAACTTTGCCCTTCAACTACATCAAGAGTGACTGTGGCTATCACACTCAGATGCTGTGGACAATCCTTGATCTGGATTATTCAGTGGCAAGGATGTAATGACATTTAATTCTTTTTGTCTTGCTTCAGCTTCCCATTGAGGACTGCTCTGCCAAGTGTGTCAGTAGGGAATCTAATGTCAGTGATTTATGCAGCGTGGTCTTCATTAGAATTCAAAATGAGGCCACCAGCTCTCTTCAAATAAGCTACCAGCCAGATGTTAGAAAGTAATCACTACAGGAATCACTCAACTTGATTTGAAAATAACACTGAAGATGAAAAGCTGAGATTAGCCATTCGCCAATTTGTGTAATTCCTTCAGATTTCTGAGCTGTATTAAAAAAAAAAAAGTGAGGAACATTTTGTGAAACTGAACACCTGCATACATCTGCGTGGGCAAAACATTTTGATATATGCAAATACGGATAAGTGGACATTCAAATACTTTTCTGTTAATTTGATTGCGGGCAAAATAGCAGAGCTCTGGATGCTCACTGGGAGCAGCTGTCTGTTACCACTTATTAAAAAAAACAACCCAAACAAAAAAGAAGAAACCAAAAATGCCCAAAAACATAGCCAGCATTTTATCTTAAATTGTGATTATTACATCACTTTGAAAACTTCTGCTTTTAACAAGTGTAAATTATGGGTAATTTTACTGAAAACAGAAGGGGTGTCTCCAGGTACACCCCATTATATGTCAGGGCAGCATTGGAGTGCTGTTGAAGAATTGTAATTTGTAGATCCCATCTATAGAGAGTTGGAGGGAAATGGTTGTGGGGAGCTGGTCTATAGTTTGTAACAGGGTTCCACGTGAAATGAAATGCAGCACTGCTGGGTTGCTGTGGCACCACTTGAAATAAAGCCCAGCAATTCTCTTCTGGGTGGTGCTGGAGTTGGCAATAAACAGCTGACTTCTGATAGACCGAAACCTGTGTAGGAAGCTGAGTGTCTGTGCAAAGCATAAGCCAAGCTGGTGAAATATTGTCTGCCATCTCTAACAAAGCTCCATGTCAAGTGGGAGTGAAATGCTTTTAAGCACTACAGCATGTCTGTGGAAATGTGTGCTTTATGATTACTAAAACGTTCTTGCCAGTCCTAAATCCAGGAATGCTTATAGGGTAAAAGTTAAAATGCCATGGGGAGATGAAGTAAATGACATTTTGATTACCCCTCTGAGTTTGGCTTAGTGACTGACACAACCTTCAAATCCCGGGGGAAGAGAAGTGGCAAGGAGTAGTCTTCTGCCTTTTGTCACCTCTGCTGTGCCATCCCAGCCTTTGCATGGCTGCTTATCTTGGGGCCAAGGGTTAATTAGAAGACTTTGAGGATGAAGTTGTGGAAGGGAATTTAAATTGCATCTGTATGGATTACGATCTGGTGGAGTTCATTAGCATGCAGGCGGAGTTCATGCGCTTCTCTGCCTCTCCTCCGACAGCTCGCGACTTCCAGGCATTTCCACACTCCAGCAGATCTGTTGTGCCTTATGGGCTTGGCCCGCATTTTCATATTAGCACAGTTTAATTAGGCAAGGAGAGATTGATCTGTCTCCAGAATGATCTACAGATACGATAGATCAGTATTTATTACAAAAATTCTTCCAAATAAATGTCTGCTCTGTTAGACAGGTTTGCTCATTCGGAGGCCCTAGAGCCATTTAAGAAACAATTAAATCCTCTCTGGTGTGAAGCAGAATATTAAAAAGGATTAAGACTGACAGGCTACATATTCTCTCTAGTTTCGGCTGTGTTCCTATGCCTTGCTATTCTCATCTGATACGTAGCTTTTGATAGAGGGAGTTGGGTTCTGGAACTGCTCTGTAGAGCAGAAGTGTAGCAGAGTAGAGCATAAGTGAGGAGGTAAAATGGGTAAAGGCATTGGCTAAAAATGATCAAGCCCAAACAGAAATATGTAGCTACAGAGGAACATACAAACTCTCTGCTGGGAAGAACTTCTGATAGCTTGATTCCATTAAATTTATCCTGGTTATCCACATTTGATGTGAAAGTCAAGTGTGAAGTGATCCAGTCTTCTAAACACTCATGTGAGTAGCCAGGGTTACAGTGGCTGTCCAGTAAATGCCATATGAGGAGAGCTTCCACGATCAGGTCACTGTTGATAATTTTTTTTTCTGATTTTTTTTTTCCCCAAATTAATTTTAGAGTTCTGTGCAAGGGAAGAAGTTTTCCCTTTAGGGAGCGTGTTGGAACAATATGCAAAATCTACTCATTTGTGAGGATTCACAAAGGACCTTAAACAGCAGCGGTAAATCAAAACTTTTTAACAGAAAAAGTCAAGGTGAAAGATGTTGTGATGTCAACTAATAAGAAGAAATTATTTAAGTTGTACAGAAAACAAACATTCCCTTCCTAAGTTTTGTGCAATTTGGATTTATTTACATGATTGAGTTTGCTACTCATGTCATTGTGAATATTCCTTTATTTAATATATAAATATACATATATTTTATATAAATATATATAAATATTTAATATGTATTTATTTAATATCTTTACAATACTGTATATTATAAATATTCCTATTTTTAAGTTTGCATTTTTTAGGTTAATGCCTTATGAACTACACAGTAATGTAACTTTGTAAAAGTGTAGCCATCTCAAAAAAATGCAGTAAGTACCACAATCACCAAGTATGCTCAAACTGGCATATACAGCTGATTTGACTAGTTCAGCATAAATTAACCTCCCTTTTCTTTACTGGAGTCTTCAAGTATAAACTGAATTTGTAACAATAAAAGTCTTTTATCCAATATTACTCCTATTGGGAATTGGTCAGAATTTTGCTCTTGATCCCAGTGAAGGCAGTATCAACCTCCACATTATTTAATATTCCTGTTCTCCACAAGTAAGTACTTTTTTCTTAAAAAAGAATACTTGTGCAACTGCACAAGTATCATAAGGTATAGGGCAGTTGATTAATATCTAATAAGAGTTCTCCTTTTCGTGTAACTCCCTTAGCAAATTAAGTGTGCCAGACTTAAAATGTATCACGTTTCATATGGAAAAAGAAAACTAATGCAACTCTGCCTATCATGCAAGTCAGTGGAAGCTTCTGAAGGAAATCTAATGGCAAGGTTTACATTTCTTTGTTGAGACAAAATATTAAAACTCACAGGATTTTTCTTCCCCAAAAAGATAAAATAAATTAAATTGTTTAATCTTTGGCTGAAAAAAATGCAACTATATTTGTATTGTGTTCCTTAAGCTTTCCCCTGCAATGTTTTTTCCAAATGATGATGATCCTAAAAGTGTACTTGAGTTGTGTTCTTTTAATACTGGGTGGGTTAAACGTCTCACCAATGCTGACACTTTGTCATTCTAATGAAGTACAATTCATGAGTGTCTGTAATTACGCAGCCTGTGAGCAATCAGCAAGATTTCTAAAGGGAGTGTATCACATCTAAAATTTTCTTCATTGCATAGTCTAATTTCGCCTGACATTTGCCAGCCAGGACACAAGCTTTCTGCAGGAAGCAGCAGAGTATCTCCGGTCTCCTTTAGACAAAAGAAGGTGAAAAATTAAGTTATTATAAATCTGCTTCTAATTATGTTAATGAAGTATTACATCATGTAGATCGACCTGCTGTAGATCTTAGATACTTCTTTTATTGTTTTAGTAATTTGGTCTATTTGTTATGCATGAAAAATGCTTTTGATAAGCCATGTCGATCATACTTGCTAATGAACCAGTGCCTACAATTATTGCACTTAAGGATATATGTTCAGAACATACAATGTTAGAGGGTTGATAATAAGCACAACAGTAGCTGAAGACACTGATTAATCTAATCAGGGTTATTTTGCCTGCTGCCAAAGTGTAGGAGGATGGATGCTGCCACTAAGAAAATGCTGGAGCATTTAACCTGTGGGTATGTATTTAGGGAAAAAATCAGTCCAGGCAGCCTGTTTCAGAAACATTGGTAATGCAAAATGTTTCCTCCATTATAAAGGCAGTGGCTATTTACTACCTTGTTCAGATCAATTTATTATGAAGCAGCATGACAGTTTGTACTCTGAATCTTAGTAATGCCCAAAGGCATTCAGATGAAAATTGCTTGTTTAATTTTTACTGGATTACTTTTCTCATTTAAACAATAATAATGTAAAATTTAGTGCAGAGCTCCAATAGCTTGCAAGGGTCCTTTCCCATTATTCTCAACCTAATTTTGAAAGATGAATCTTTTAAAATATCAAAGATCAATTTTTGTTTTCCCTTATGTGGAAAGCTGAATATTTGATACTAGTTCTCTTAGTTCAGCCAAAGCAGTGTGCTTGTCACCAAAGGATAAAGGACATTTTTTAAAGCAAAACTTCTGTCAACCCATCTGATTGAAAAAAAATGGGTAATACACACAACTTGCACTAGGTTAGTGATTTCCATTGTCAAAAAAAGAGGCACAGCACAACACTTATATCTATGTGGTTGGAAAGCAGACACATAAAAGACATACTTTGTCATTGAGATGGATACTGCTAATGGAATTGCCTGTGAGAGCGTTGTCTGCCAGATGATGAATAGCCCAGCCCTAGCACAGCCTCTCAGAGGCTGCAGATACCATCCTCTAAGGCAGAGGAGAGCAGCTCTCGAGGGAGGGATGATAGGAGCTGAGGAATATATCAAGGGGAAGATCAGAGGTAAACAGACAGACTGGATATCTTTTACTCACCTTCTATGAAATCTCTGGATGTCCCCTGTGGCTATAAAAGAATAAAATGGCAGAAATTTACTGTCATTGTATCATTCACTAATAGATGGGTTGAAAGAATGTCTTTCAATTCCTTTAGATTTACTTATGTCCAGTTTTCCTATATTTTCATGTCAAAACAACATGAAGAATTTTTCTTTTTTCTTTTTTTCTTTTTTTTTTTTTTTTTTTTTTTTTTGTGGCTGCTACTAGCAGAAGCCCTGGAGAGACAGAGAGAGAGAGGGATTTTTTGCTTCCTCTTCTGCCCTTTGGTGTGCTATTTCTAGCAAAATGTGTCCAGTCATCTCCCCGTTGGGCAGGGGCTATGGTCTGCTAAGACTTCTTGTGGTACCTGGTCACGTGTCTTCTGACAGGCTCAAGCGTTTAATGAGAATGGCCCAGCAGCTAAGATGATGTTGACCAGAGACCCCTCAGTTTTCACAGCTACCAGCTGCTTTCTTGCTCTCTCAGTGATAAGTACAGATCACAGAAGCCAAAATTGATGCAGACATTAAAATAAGAGCCAAGTTTGCCCACTACTTTTCTGCATTTTCTGATTGAACATCATCCAGGTAGGACTGCAGAACAAGAGCTCCAGAATCACTCTGGATGTTGTAGAAAAGGCTTGGATTTTTCTCTTGTGCCAGCTTTGTTTTGAGATAGCTTTTAAAACAAGACCACCCCAAAGTGCTAGACTTCATACGTCCATCCACCCTGCAGCTAGCCCTAGAAGAGAATTGGGTTAATGCTGACTGAGAAGAAGACGAGAAGCAGGTGATGACGGAGACTAGAAGTAACTTTTCTTTTCCTGGGTATTACTCAGAGATTCACTGAGCAGGCTTTACTCCTTATTAGGGAAAACGTTTTCTTGGTTATATCAAGCTGCAACATAACTAATATCATAGAATCATAGAATCACAGAATCATAGGATGGTTTGGGTTAGAAGAAACCTTGAAGATCATCTCGTTCCACCTCCCGGCCATGGGGAGGGACATCTTCCATTGGATCAGGTTGCTCAAAGCCCCATCCAACCTGGCCTGGAACATTTGTCTTCATTTATAGAAGAAATAAGAAGTATTGTCTTCATTTTACTATTATTTGAAAAAGCTATTTTAAAAAAAAATGTTGAATCTAGACCTTTAAAAAGCCTGTTATTTCTCTGGTATCAACCCAAAGGAAATCTTGCTATTTCCAAAGTAATATGAATTTTTCCCTGGAGGCAATACTGATTAATAGCCTATACTGAAATTCAGACCTGGAAATTGCTTTTGTGTTCCCATTAAAAAAAATCAGTGCAATACATACTCCATATTACATCTGCTCTTCAGACATCATTTTCAGGTTAATCAGTACTAAAGGAGAATTCTTAGAAAGCCTAAACCTTTAAAATTTTACTAGGTGAGTGGCTCTTCAGATCAGTCGCCAGTGTAATAATATTTGAGGGTAGAAATAATTCACTACTGTTTCTTTATAGTTGTGGGTTTTTTGTGATCCCATTCCTTTGCTAACAGCTCCCTTCTACTGTACTAACCTGATAATTGGGCATAAATTGCAGCAAATCTTGACATGGTCACATACTTCAGAACTTCAAATGGTCGGTTTAATTATGAAGAAATCTGCATTTGTTAACAAAGTAATAAAATGCAGAAATAGGGAATAAGTCCCCAAGTGGGAGACCATACATGTTACTACCAGTCTTGCACAGGAATGCTTGCTCTGCATAAATAGCAGTTTATATGTATATGTATAATTTGCATAAACAATGTAAAAGCCAAAGTTGACACAAGATGCTTTGAAAAGTGATTTTAGTATTGTTTTCCTTTCCTCTTTAATGAAACATAAAAGATGGGAAGCCAAGCCTTTCCTTTGTGCCTTATTTAAACAGATTTCCATTCTGAATTTCTGTAGGAAGAAGGCTTAAAAGATTGTCATTAATATCAGAGGAACTCGGTATAGTCCATGTATTATCAAATATGACTAGTCAGTTCTGCTACAAGCTGTTATATCTATAGATAACTCTGCTGATGTCACACTGGTTATATGGCCAACAAGGTTATATGGACCGTAACATACTGCTCGCTAACAGAAATGAAGGTATATAGGGGATTTGATTCCCCCTGTGGAGCATCCAGGTGTGCCCTTGTTCTCTAGGAATCTGGGACCCCGGGGACCTATGGTAGTGCTTGTCCTCTTGGACATGTGTGGTACTCCCAGCCTGTCAGATCTTTCTGCTGGCAGCTGCCAACTCAGTTCCTCTTCCATGGAAAAGGATCCCCAGTCTGCAGTGCTCTCTGTCTGTGTAACCTCAACACTTCCTTGGACTCTCTCATATGTTTCTTATGTTACTCCATGTCCTTTGTGGGTTTCCCATCAAGTTAGGCTCTAAACCTGTCAGCATAGGAACTATATAATTTTCTTAAAAGACAAGACCACCAGATTATTATAAAGGCCAGAACTAGATGATTCACAGGAAAATTTTAAGCTGAGGGAGATAATTTTAAATGAGAGATGTCTTTTTCTTTATTTGTAGAAGAGATAAATACAATTTGGGCATTAGAAATGTAACTAAAGCCTAATGTTTTGGTGAACTTTTATTACTCATTTAAAAATAGTACAAGAGACTTTTATCTTTCCATGCTTTTTTCTAAAGGAAGCAAACTACAATAGTCAAATTATAAACTACTCAAAACCAGTAGTTTATGAAAAAAAACCCTGAAAATATTTTATTTATATTTATATTCCTGAACCGTTCCTCTGATGAGATTACAACCTAGCTTTGACAGATATACTATAAAGGATCTTATACTGTCAGATAAATTCTGAGTAGAAATATATCCAGATGCCAGAAGGAAATGCAAGAAAACAATTTTTTGTCAGGAAATTATATTATGGTTGTATCTCATTCTGTCAACTTGCTTCGCTGGACCACTTCACATAGGTTGCCATGGCTCCAGACATTGACATCCAGACACTTCTTCCTACTCCACACTGAAAGTAGAGGTGGCAGCTCATGATAGGTCTAGGTGCAAGTCCTTTACAGAGGTAGTGAAAGATCCATGATAAGAAGCTCAAGGCTTTGGAGGCCTTGTTGTGTCTTACTAATGGTAAGTTTCTTTACACTTCCCTTCAGACTCCTAAGCAGCCATGGCATTAGAGTGGTTGTCCTTGATCTTGTGCTGACATCTGCCCATGCAAGGAAGATTCACACTCCAACTGGAAAGCCTGTTGTCTCCTTCACAGACTGTCATAGAATCATAGAATTGTTAAGGTTGGAAAAGACCTTTAAGAACATCAAGTCCAACTGTTACCGTAGCACTGCCAAGTCCACCACTAAACCACGTCCCCAAGAGTCACATCTACACATCTTTTCAATACCTTCAGGGATGGTGATTCAACCACTTACTACTTCCCTGGGCAGTCTGTTCCAATGCTTGACAACCCTTTTGGTGAAGAAATTTTTTTCTAATATCCAATCTAAACCTCCCTTGTGCAACTTCAGGCCATTTCCTCTCTTGTCCTATCGCTTGTTACATGGGAGAAGAGACCAACACCCACCTCACTACAACCTCCTTTCAGGTAGTTGTAGAGAGCAATAAAGTCTCCCCTCTGCCTCCTTTTCTCCAGGCTAAACAATCCCAGTTCTCTCAGCTGTTCCTAATAAGACTTGTGCTTGAGACCTTCACCAGCTTCGTTGCTCCTCTTTGGACACACTCCAGCACCTCAGTGTCTTTCTTGTAGCGAGGGGCCCAAAACTGAACACAGTATTAGAGGTGCAGCCTCACTAGTGCTGAGTACAGGGGGACAATCACTTCCATAGTCCTGCCAGCCACTCTATTTCTGATACAAGCCAGGATGCTGTTGGCCTTCTTGGCCACCTGGGCACACTGCTGGCTCATATTCAGCTGGCTGTCAACCAACACCCCCAGGTCCTTTTCCACTGGGCAGCTTTCCAGCCACTCTTCCCCAAGCCTGTAGCGTTGTGTGGGGTCGTTGTGACCCAGGTGCAGGACCCAGCATTTATCCTTGTTGAACCTCACACAACTGGTCTTGGCCCATTGATCCAGCCTGTCCAGATCCCTCTGTAGAGCCTTTTGACCCTCAAGCAGATCAACACTCCTGCCCAACTTGTCATCTGCAAACTTACTGAGGGTGCACGTGATCTCCTCATCCAGATCATTGATAAAGATGTTAAACAGAACTGGCCCCAACACTGAGCCCTGGGGAACACCACTTGTGACCAGCTGCCAACTGAATTTAACTTGATTTACTACAACTCTTTGGGCCTGGCCACCCAGCAAGTTTTTTACCCACTGAAGAGTACACGTGTCCAAGCCATGAGCAGCCAGTTTCTCCAGGAGAATGCTGTGGGTAATGGTGTCCAGTGTGTTTAAGTAAAGTCTAGGTAGACAACATCCACAGCCTTTTCCTCATCCACTAGGTGGGTCACCTTCTCCAAGAATCAAAAACTCCATCATTTCATGATTACTATGCCCAAGGCATCCTCCAACCATCATATCGCCCACAAGTCCTTCTCTGTTCGCAAACAACAGGTCCAGTGGGTCACCTTCCCTAGCTGACTCACTCACCAGCTGTGTCAGGAATTTATATTCCACACACTCCAGGAACCACCTCGACTGTTTCCTCTCTGTTGTGTTGTATTTCCAGCAGACATCTGGGAAGTTGAAGTCCCCCACAAGAACAAGGGCTAGTGATTGTGGGACTTCTCCAAGCTGCTTATAGAATATTTTATCTGCCTCTTCATTCTGGTTGGCAGACTTCCACCATGATGTCTGCCTGGTTGGCCTTCCCCCTGATTCTTACCCATAAACACTCAACCCTATGACCATTATTAAGCTCTAGACAATCGAAACACTCCCTAACATACAGGGCTACCTCACTGCCTCTCCTTCCTTGCATGTCCCTTTTGTAGAGTTTATAGCCATCATTGCAGCACTCCAGCTGTGTGAGTTGATTTTAAAATAGCTCTGTGTAGGAATTGTTGCCTTTTTTCTCTATTGACACTCAAGGCATCTGAGGACAATTACTAGTTGCTAGTAGTGCTTGAGACGGCGCTGCAAGAAGTTGAGATGTGTCAGAAGACAACAGTATTTACCCTTAGGGATGAGGATAGAAGTCTGACCAGGCAGTTTGTTTATATTTAGCAAACCTCTTTCTCTGCTCTTGTAGAGTATTTATTATAGATTTATCTTTGAGTCAGTTGATAAGCTGTGTACTGTACAACAGGAGATCACAGAGGACAGGCATAAATAAAATCAGACATGCTAGGAGGTAAGAGAGGGAAGTGAAATAACTTTTCGTCTTTCACTTGTCCTTAAGTTGGATAAGTATTTGGTATGATAGGACTTGTCTTCAACAGCAGAAGAGAACATAAACTAGAAGGTACAGTTTCTTTGTGGAGCAAAGAAGCATGGCAATCTGGGTGGTGATTTGCATGTACACTTAGAGAAATAAGCACATGCGAGAGTTAAAAAGTAATGATTGAAAATAGTTAGCACCTTCCCAAATATATTTCTTAAAAATACATTTTAAACATTACCACAAGACACAATAAAAAGCTAATACATGGGATGAATAGATATGAAAGCAAGAGATTGTCTTCTGAATTTTTAGAAAAACTTTACTATTACAATAGCTATACTGCTACATGGTTGCATCTACTCTGAACTTCTTTCTCAGGTGACTCATACAGTGGACTTACAGATTTGGCTGGATCCTATCCTTCAAAGATTTAAGCACTTGCTTATGTTTTAGCATAATCATTTAACAAAGATTTTTAAAATAGCACTTTGAAGTGTGTTTTTTAAACTTTCCCTTGGTCTTCTGATTTGTCTCTTTAGTCTGATTTTGTTGAGAAAAGCTTGAATGAGGTGATAAAAAAGGACATACATATCTGCAGGTGCTTGGATCTAAATTAGTAAAATTAGACCAATGCCTTTAATTTAAATCGGTTTTAAGCATTGTACTGAAATGCTGTTTTTTCTTTACACTGTGTACTACAGCTCTCAATTAATTTGGTAGACAAGCCAGAGAGTTTATGCTGGGACTGCTGCTGCATGTGTATATTGCAAAACTTAGTCCACGGGAGCTGTTAAGTTACTGAAGACATTCTTGAGTAGAATTTCTTAGGCCTATTGCTAAGTGCGTGCTAAACGCAGGGTAACTGTGAATTCATTGTTGCTATGCCAATTTACATTAGGTGGAATCTGAGCCAGAGGCTAATTTCCATATAGAACTATATGGAAGAGGATGAGTAATTTATGTCTGAGTTCACAATATTACACCAAGAACCAACTCACAATTAATTTATTCTTGAAGCCATGAGAAAATTCACATTGTGGTACATGGTGAATGTATTAATTCATTGAAAATCTGTCAATGTTAAGTTTCCTTGGGATTGCTAATTAACAAGTTAAAATATTTTTGGCAGTGTGAAAAATCCTGTATTTTTATCTTGTAAAACATATTTTCTAGACTTGTTTTTAATTATGCTATATCTTTAGTGAGTTTGTCCAAATCCCACTGAAGTCAGTGGAAGAAGTTCTGTTGTCTGAAGGCCAGTTGGATCAGCCCTTATTTGGTGTAACTTACGATGTTTTTCTGTTTCCAGCATCTGTGATAGATGGTGCATGAGAAGTATATACAGTTGAATTATCCCTGTACAGAAGAACAATATCTTATATTTCATAGTGCTTCTGTTCTTTTTTATTATAAATCCTACACAATAGCCATAACTGGAACAAAGACCCTTGTGCACAGCAAGTTATAAAACACAAGTATTTCCAAAATGTTCATTAAACAACGTTACAAATAGAAATGCAAACAGTAAACAGACATTACCTTATTTGAAGTGCAGCCATGGAGCAAAATGTGTGATGACTTTATTAACAGCACCTAGAAAATTGTCACAAAAACTAGCAAATATATTAGCTAGGGAGATACTAAGCAGGTGGAAAACAAACTACTTCTGGGCAGGAATTCAGTTGTGACACACAAACTGTTCTGGAAGATGTTAAGAGATGCCTTGTGGACAGGACCTTGGTTTTGAGTCTAGCTGAGTCACCACAGCTGCAAGTGCTTCCTGACATCTACAAAAAGATGAGATGAGATGCGATGAGTCTAGGTATCCTTTGAACATTTCCCATCAGGGACTGGAAGGCAGAATAGTAACCTTGATTCTGCCACTGTTTTGCAAAGATGATTTGTCTAGGCCTACCTCAACTCTGAAGAGGAGAAAAAAGGGAAAGAGTCGAGGGGAGGACTAATGTCTTAATTATTCAAACCGAAGGTACACTGAAGAACCCAGAGGTCCATTAAGAAACAAAATACTCTCGCTATTAGTGTTCCAGCCATCAGTTTAAGAGGTCTGATGTCATAGCCACAGGCTCAGTGTGGCCATTTCAAATCCCAGTGTTTCTCCACTGCCCCACTCCCCAGGGAATAGTTTATTTGGGTTTTTTTTATAACACTGCCTGCAGTTACTCCATTATATCCAACACTAGTCTCCAAAGTAAGTTTTCAAATTCTGGATCAGTGCAAGTGAGAAATGACCTAAAGGTCATGGGAATAGGGCTGAGGTAGGTATCAATCTATGAATTACAAATCAAGCTTCCTGATAGGAAATGCAGACTTCTATAGCACATGAAACATTTGGTAGAGCAGTATAAGATACTTGGGGGAAGAGGAAGAGTTATTAAGCCTCAAATTCTTTTGTATTGCACTGGTTTTGGAATCATATTTTAATCTGTTTAAGCTTGGCAACAGAGGTGATTACCTATTGAAGACTAGGTTACCACCAGCTGTAGAAAAAGTTTCCTTTCTAAATTACAGTTTTTGACTGTTGATCTCACCTGAAATGGTACTCGTCATTACAGACTGTGCAATCCTATCAAGTTTTCCATGTTTCAGTACTTCAGCAGCTGAGTCAGATTAATAAAAGGCATTTTTTTTTCTATGCAGAACTTCAATTGATTTTGTAGTTCATTGCTTCCATTGATTCTGTTTGAAATGCAAATAATGGCAGAAACGGTAGGCCAACAGCTGCAGCTGTGAAACATGGCACTCACTCCAAATGTAAATGCGGCACACAGGGACTAACCAGCACACCCCACCCCCCCAACCCCGCCGTGGCCCGGAGGGGTTTTGTCAGGAATAAAGAAAGCAAATGCTCCCAGGAGCTGTAGCGGGAACTGAACTGTAAGGAACGCTGAAAGGAAACCAAAAGTAGAATTTTTACCTCTGTCACTAAAAATAGAGGCTGCAAAGCTGGTCAAAGATTTTAGCTATGCATATTTTAATTGAAAAAACCCTTTCCATAAAATCAATATTCTGCTAAAATATCTTTTTTATTCTCCTTAGATGAAGGATTTTTCAGATATAAGCTAAATGTGTCAAATCTTATCTTCCTTTTGCTGCTCTCACAATTTCCAAACTGAACGTGGTGTAAAAATTCAGTTCCATTTAAAAAATATTCAGAAGAGCATTGTTTTCTGTATAGTGTAAGACTGGCATTACCAGGGACATTTGTACAAAGGGTTCCTTTCCCCCAGTCTATTCAGCGAGCAGGGTGAAGGAGGAAGGTCTGCACAGCTGAGGCATGGGACTTACTCAGGTCATAAGTAGTAGTGACAGCTGTGGCCTGATGTGCTGATACCTCCCACATCCACTCCTCTGGGGGACCTGCAGCCAGAGAATGTCCTGGCTGTCTACATTGCCCCAACACACCTAATATACGCTGGGCGCATGGGCAGCACGTGCTGCTTTTGTGTTACTTGTTTATATTGCATGTTTGTGTTAGTTCACATACTCTCACAATAGTTTTTGCCCTTGAAAATTACAGATAAGACAGAAAGAGCACAAAGCAGAGAAAGGGACGAGTGAGGCAAGGATGAAGGTTTTGTAACTAATTAGCACAAACATATTCAACATTTTGCGAGGCTGGTGGTGCAAAGGAAATGAAATTCCATGGTGTAAAGTGTGGGGTCCACCTCAGCCTGGTTGTAAGAGAGCCAAACCTTCCCAGGGGATCTAGTTTCTTACAGCTTTCCTATTTCCTTCCAGTCATCAGGAGCTGCAGGTAGTCAGCACTGGATTTGACCAGTGAAAACAGACCCTTGCAAGCTGCCAGACTGAATAGCAGCAATTCCTCTGACGGGTCTTCAGACCTTTAGTTTACTAACAGAAAAGAGGCAAATGCTGGAATTAAGTTGTTCAGAGCCTAAGATCTTTTGTGATTCAGAAAGGTCTAGAATTTACTGTCTTACAAACTGTGAAGATGTGCTGCAATCTGTAATTGAAATGAACCTATTGTTTAATATACTATTTGATGCTAAGATAGGTAATGAATATTTTTCTTGGAGATTAAAATGACAGAAAGGAGGGCGCTCTAGGAACTGTGACTATGTATGTGGATGTAGAATGACATATATAATAAGTCTGACAATGGTGGAGCGATAAGTGCTATTTGGAGTGGATAGGGAAAAGGTGGGCATATTAAATGTTAGCATAGATTAACTTTCAGAGACATGAGAATGAAGTACCATCTCATAGGTATGTTAATATATAGGAATGTTAATATATAGAAGTGGGGGAAAATAATTTCTGATATAAGATGGACCAAACTGTATCAGTGTAATTAAACTTCAAGTCAGACCTACTAACTGATTTTATGCTCGTGAATATATCCTTCCCCCAAACATAGTTTGCACACACAACTCACGTGGCTTGAAAACTGACATGTACTCTGAAGATACAAAGAGGCCCTTATTACTTTTAGGAACTGTCTGGTCTGACTTAGTTGAATGTTATAAAGTGTTTCTGAGAGTTTTTCATGCATTATATGTAATATTACAATGCCAGCTGAATTCTCAGTATCCCTAAACAGATTATGAAAGCAATTTATAGCATTCAAAGGAGAGTGTTATGGGACATTTTATAACTATATTGAAATAACAGCAAACATGCTGTGGCTTGATGATACATCTATAAAATATAAATCTACATGCTTTGATCTGAGGGAACAGCAGAGATGTGTTTACAGTTGCATATCAAGATCTAATATTGACTAACAGCAAATAGATTAGATCTATATACAGTGAGAAGTGTGCCAAAGAACTTGTGTTTTTGTTTTATAGCAACCAAGCCAAGGACAGTTTGCAAATATATGTGCCAGTTTTCTTGGGATTCTTTGATCATTTCATTTTTCAGTCTTTGGCATATGAAAGAGAAAATATTTCCCTCAACTGTAAATATCATTATGAGGGTTTTATTGATGAACATATGAAATGTTAGTGCCAGTCTAATATTCACTCCAGACAATATCTGTGCTTAGAATTTGATTTGACTCTAGCCTGTGCTTCGTTGTCTTCAAAATTAAAAACAAAAGCACATTTACTGTCTCACAATACTTGGGGAAAACAGGGTAAGGAAGACCTGTAGGAAATCCATGAATCTTGCTGAGACTTTCAAACTGGGAAGTAAGGGAGGCTAGGGAGGGAGCCAGAGGCATTGTTTTGAATCTAAATCTGATTTATTCCTACCCTGTTAGTGATTACTTATAGCACTGGAAAGTATGACTCTGAACCACCAGGTTTTTCCTGGAAGTGATGGTGAAGCAAATGTACCCACCTTGGCAAATCTCCCTGATCTCAGCTGATCCCAGTGCCCATCATCACCGAGGATGGGTCCTAAAACTGGGATGAAATGTCCCCATGGATTTCTGGTATGAACTATCCTGAGGTAGTGATAAGGCCCTCCCATGTCTGAGTGATACCTGCGCTCCTTGAGGATGACCTTGGTTTGTTGCTAAAAGCTCCATGCCTTGCAGATCAGTAAATGGGTCGTCTTCTGCTTCTCTCCTTTAACTGGGTGTATATACGCAGCTTTAGGATAAGTGCTGAGTGTTCCCAGCAGTGCAGTCTTGGTGTAAGGATAAACATATATGTTTTTCTTTTTATCTTTCTTAGCTATATGCAAAGAATAAATAACCTCTGTGTGAAACGATACAGTTGCTTACCCCATGCCTGCCAGTAGTCATATCCAGTTTTTCCTTTGGCATTCATAAAAAATGAATGAAATTTTGTGCAATGACTTATTAAAAATTGAGTAGCAGTGTAAGGAATTTAGCCCGCACTGCTAGGCTTACATGGGGAAAGCCACTGTAACCAACAGCTCTTTTTATAATGACTATTTATTTTTTCCAGGTGCTTAAAAATCAGCTATTTCAGTGTTGCGCTGTGTCAGTTCTGTTTCAGATGAGGAAGGTACGTGGTTCTCAGGATTGGGTGAGGTTTTCATCAGTTTAGGTAGGACTGTGTAGTAATGAGGAGTGTGGGATATGGAGCACATTCTGCAGCACTGTGTGGGCTAGAAGTTGAATAAGAGTCATTTTATATATCAGCTGAAAATTAAAAAAAACCCAACTCTGCACTGACTGTTCTTTGAAGAGGAAATTACCTGTTAAGAAGTTAAGAAATGCAGGCAATATAGAATGCTTTTTTTCTTAGAACACAGTGAGATCTCACCCTTTGTGCAAAGGTGATGTTGCCTTGCTTCCTGCCACATGTGCAGACCTAGTGCATACTGTTCACCATAAGACACATATGGCTTGAGACACATTCAGTCTGAATTTGTACAGCACTCGACTGTCCTAATGCTACTTCTGGACTTGACTTTCTTCATTTATGCTGTAGACATCTGTTGTTAGACAACACACAGCATTACACCATTGTATCTGAATCAGGAAAATGTTTTTCTCTTGATTTTTCCAGAGGTCTTCTTCAAGGTGTCTTGGAATGGGCCTTAATTTGTGCATGCCTGTCCAAGGGCACACTATTAAAGCTTATGAATATCCTCAGGGAATCTTGCCAAATGCTATAAAATTCCCATTTTTGCTCCTCTAGATTCAGCAGAATTTTGTGGGGGAAACCCTACAGGAACTTTTGAGACTAGATAAATCAAAATTAAGATCTTGGTTATTGATAAATGATTTATACGTACAAAATTTCAACAAAACTGTCCTTACTCTTGTCTACTGAATTTACCACACTCCCTCATTCTCATCTACTGAGAGCTGAGATTTTTTTCCCTGTTATCTGGATCTTCTGGATATCACCGACTTTTAAGAAACTCCCAAGACCTGTTTTTTTTCTGGCTCTCATGTTCCCCAATTGTTGTATCTGGGGAAAACACAGCATGAAGATAATTCCAACAGTATGACCCTTGGGGCTACAGATAAGAGCCTCTAGACTTGACGACTCCTGGACCACATTTCTAGGGACAATCAGTGCAGGGGCTTGGAGGGAGCATCTTTATAAATGGCAAAGTGGGCTGGCTTTCTTTAAAAATCTGAACTTTTCTAGATCCCCTGATTTAAAGAGAACTTTTACATCTCTAGGATCCACCCCATATGGCTCAAGAGCTACCACTTTAATAAATTATCAGTGTCAATCGTTATGAAATCCCCAGATGGAATATGGATACAACACATCTTTTAAAACATGCGAAATAAAAGTACTGTACTTTTCTTTCTTCAGTGTTTCAATTTTAATTGCAGCCCTCATTTTTCTGTGTCTGTATCAACACATCAGCTCTATTAATACTATTCTGCCAACACATCTCTAGATTTCAGTTTTGACATATTTGTAAGTGCATCCTCTCTAATTATCTTTAAAGTCTCATCTTGGCAGGAGACTACTTGGTGTCAATTGCCGAAAGTAATTAGATGAAATTTGTTTTAAAAGTTGGTGATCACCATTCTTCCTGCTTCTACCCTAAAGCGTCGCAACTGAATGCAAGACAGAGAAACTAATTCTAATACTGAGCCTAGTGTGAACTAGTGTCTTTCTTGAGTTTGATTTTTGTAAATGTCTAGATTTCAGATAGAGGGGTTGCTAGCAGTAAATTTGTTTTCACAGCATGCTGAAATCTGTATGATGAAACCAGCTTTAATTATTCAGTTGGTGCCTGTGAACAGTTGCTTAGTGATTAACGGCCTTTCTGTTCAAATCTGCAGTAAAACTGATTTGTGGGCTAGGTGACTAGCTGTTTCAAGTCGGCATGAGTCTGCTGATTTAATTGGTATGCACTAAGTCAACCTAGTTAAAAATATCTCTGTGTATTTAAGAATAGTATGGATAACTTCTATAGACAAGACAATGCTGACCGGTAAAAGAGACATTGCATATGGTTTTCAGTGTACTAGTTTCTCTTTTACAGATGCCTTTATTTTCTCTGATTGCTGTCTTGAAGAGTACTTAAGATCAGTCCTGCAGCCATTTTACTTTTGGAAAGTATGAGGTGAAGCCGACCATATGGTAACTCAAGAAGACAAGCCTGTGTGAAGTTTGCACTGAAAAGCAACACAATATATTCATTCCTAACAAAACACCTTTGTATTTGAATCCATGATTCTTCAAAAAAAAATTTTTAATGGATTTGTGTAGTTAAAAATTAATTAAAAGTGCTCTATTGTTTAATTACAAATATTCAAGCTGAAAATAAAATCACATGTTGTTCTCAGTGGGAGAGAAAGTGTCAGGAGAATAGATTCATAGCAGCTTACAGATTAATCTCCTAAGGAGGAGAGACTGGTCTGTGCATGTGTTGTGGAAGCAGCTTTCCAGTTACAGGGCACCAGGTGGTCACCTATGGTTGATTTAAGAAGCAAACACTGCCACAAATGCTATTAGTAGTGTGTAATGAGATTAACTCCTCATAGCACTTGCAGTATCTTTGAGGTTTTACCTAAAGCAGCGCAGGGCTGATCACCACCTCTTAAACAATGAAGAGCTTAATCTTTCATAGTTGAATGCACCTAACTCTCATTGGCATTAATAGGAGTTAAGCATGCACATAAAAGGAAGAATAGGCCTTAAATTTTAAGTAATCATGGTAACCTAAAGGTTTCCAATAATTTCACAAAGGACCAGGACAAAATTTTACTACTATTCCTACTGGGTGACATTAAGTGTTTTCAGATATTTGTATTTTTGAAGCATAAAGGGTGATTAGAGATTCCAAAAAAGCAATGAAGATTTAGGAAAAGGTAAGATTTAGCTGCAAGAGACAGAACTTGAGGTAGAGCTCATATTTAATTAAATGTTTTTCCTTTCCATGGCAGGGTAAGCTTTTGCTTTCTTTCATTTTACAGTAACTGGTTTTGATGTGTACTGAGGATCGCAGTGAACTTCATGGAAGTTTGGTGGATGCTTATCTAGTTAGAGGTGACACAGTTCTCTGCAGCAGTTCTTGCATAAACAGGAGAAAGCTATTTCACTAGGTGTGAATTCTGTGCCCTCCTGAAAAAACTTGCTGTGACTGTGTAAGCAGAAGGGATCCTACTATTATGGGTTAGCAAGGATAGTCCTCTGCTTCTCTGCCCAGAGGCTGCCTGAACTATTTCTAGGGGCATCGTCTTCTTCCTAGGAAGAAGACTGCGACTATGAAAGGGTATCAGAAATGGTAATTCAAACACTTGAAGATTAAAATAGGTGTTTTCAGAACTAGGTCTGTTCCTCACTTATTTTTCCATACAGAAGGTAGGGCCTGTAGTACACAGTACAGGGCCAATAAAGATAAAAAATAATCCAAGCTAGACTCTTGACTGGCCTCTGGAGTCTGTCTACTTTGTCATTTACAGGTCCAGCTTTTGGTTTCACATTTGCCAGTTCATTGATTTCTGATTTCCAAGCCCTTTGACTTCTGTTAGCTGGTATTTTTTTCTTGTATCGTATCAGTGGATATGAGCTATCACTATCTGTTTTTCATACATTGCTTTTTGATATTACAGTTTCTACTACTGACTAGGGTAATTCCTTTGTTAAATTTTAGAGTTTAGGTATTGAAAGACATTGAATTTCAAGATAATGTTTGGCTGTAGGTTTGTATTTCTTGAAGAATCTTGCCATTTTTTTCCTCCCTCCCTGTTTTTGATGTTCTACTTACAGGATAGCATTGACTTTTCCAATTTTATAACATAGTCCAGTCGGTTGTACTTAAGCACATCATCAGAAAATTTAAGGCCAAAGACTGGAGAGACTACTTTACAGCTTGTTTTAATTCCAGAAACGAAAGCCAAAAGAATGTTCCCTTTGTGCTGAAACATCTAGCTGGCAGGTGCGCCTTCTTATTTTCTTCTTTGTAAAACCTGGAATTAATTAATAGTACTTGCCTGTATTGCACACAGGGGTAATTGGTTTCATATTACATTTGCAATCTGTATAAAACCATCACTATGGAGAATTCCACACATCCAGTAGAGAACCAGAGGATGAAGGTGTTGTGAGGCTTTCAAGTGAAATCCCTTGGCAGAGTGAGATCTCTGCCTTGCTCTGCTCTTTCAGACCAGGAAAGTGCTTGCTGCTAGAGTAGGACAGTGAATCCACATCCAGAAATTGATTAACAACACTAGTTGTCTTCATGGCTTTTTCCACTAACTATATGAAAAGCAAATGAAAAACTTTGGGCAAATTGTCCTATGGAGCTGGAAAGCCGGGTGGTTGACCAAGGAAAAGCTTAAACCCAGTTCTCATTAAAGGCATTCAAATAGAGCATCTTGTTAGGTTTTGCAGCAGTTGCAGAGGCTCAGGGATATTCCACAGTTGGTAAATCAGTTGATAGTAATAGTACGTTTAACAGAATGAATAGTTTCTAAAATACACAAAAGTAAACCCAGGTATTAAAAAATAGAAATTTTCCACTGTAATACAGCTATTATGTTTGTGTGATTTGTTCAGGAAACAGCAATAAAACTGTGATGTTACTTGTGAAAGAAGAAATTCACAGTCCTTCAAAGAGCATCTCTAGCTAAATTATGTTTAAGGAGGTATTTTGGCAAACATCTGGGATTTTTATTGTACATAATAAACATTACAGTACAAGTATCAAGGGTAGGTTATAAACTGTGGGTTTTTTCCCAGGAAAACTTAGTGATTGCCAGACTGTAGAAAGATTCAACCATAAATAATTTTATATACTGCAAAGTTAAGTGTCTAATCTGGAGTGCAACGCTCCCTGAAACAGCCCTTATTGCGTGCAAACAGATTTGTCATTCATTATTCATAGGTAGCCAAGGCAATGAAATCTTTCTCTGATTTGAACTAGGAGGAAGGATAGAAATTATGTGTAAACTGAGAAACTTTAATAAATACATCTCAAAGAAAATGTACCTGAGGGAAAGAATGGATTCCCCGTGTGTGAAACCCCTATAGGTTGTATTGACTTGTCTGACTTTCAGCAGGGATGGCAGATGAATGTAAAACTAAGTTTCATATGCAATAATGACCCCAAGACTAGAAATATCCCCCAGAGGATTTCAATTGGAGCTTTGGGTTTGGCTTCAGCTGCCATAGTGGTGAAAACCCATTAGTAAGTAGGCTGTGGTAACGTTTGGAAACCTTAAGGGAGACCTTCTGAAATGATCAAAATTCAGAGACTTCTCCCTGAAGGGAGGGAGTAAAAGACTAAAAATGTATTCAGGTAGAGATGTCTGGGAAGAGGAAAGGCAGTCTTCTGAAATTATTTTTTTCTGATGTATTCATTTCCTTATTTATCCCTTTGCTGCACATTTTGCATTTACATCAGCTTTTCCCTGATGCTGCTGTGCTCCATTTTCCATATGAAGGTGGGAGTTGCAGTGAAGTGCAAGGAAGCATCTGCACAGTGTGCTGCAGAGAAAAGGAAAAAACTCTGAGCACACTTCCCTTCCCTGGCTGTTGGGTTAGTGAGGGCAGAATGGTACAGCCAGGCACTGCAGCACAGGGAGGTAAAATAGAGGGATGTAAAAAGGAGGTTTTAGCAGTGGCAACATTTGAAAGGAAATAAAGTACATTTAACTGAGGTTGTGTTTGTTTGTGTTTTGTTTTGTTTTATTTTACATACAGGAAGTATCTTGTCTCCTTGCTTGAATTCCATTAAGGAGGAACATAATGGTAATGTTCTCTTATCTTTTTTTCAACATCAGATATTTATAATCAGAGAACCTTTTCCATTCCTTATTGAGTTCAGTGGCAATTTTCCAGTAGAGTGCACTTGGATTTGCGTTAGACATTATGTTATTTAATGCAGATTGGCACAATTGTAATTTGTTATAAGAAGTCATTAAAATAAATCTGATGTTTGTTTTCCATAAAAAGCAGCCCTTGGAAAAAGTGCTAAGCACTTTTCATTTGATGCACACATTCTCTTAGTCTTTAATAGCCCAGTAAATGGTTTTGTTTGTAGTGTGAATATACTGGGTACTGGGTATAAGGAAAGAACATTTAAGCTTCTAACCAGTCCTGTGAATCATGATGTATGGTGCTGTTCGATAAACAGTGGCATGTGAGCCACAGAGGTATTGAGAAAGAAGTAGTATTTTTTCCAAACAAGATTTTATTTGGCTGTTTGACAGTTAACACTGAGTTGGAATGTGAAAGAAAGATTCCTTTTCTGAATAACTGAGCAAAGTTAAAATATGACATTGTGGAGACTATTGCAAATACATTATACTGGGAAATTGTCTGTTCTGTTCAGGATTATTTTAGTTTTTGGGTCTGAGCTGTTTTCCAGTAGTAAAAGAAGACATTTCCTTCTTTCTAGACAGAGAAGGTTGTTTCTGGAACAGGTTTGATGTTGCACAGCTCTCTTTGTCTTCCCTGATAAGTAATACACCCAAAAGCAGACTCAGACAAGGACCTTCATTGACCTTCAGGACTGATGAGTCAGCTCTGTATCACTGTAGTCTCCCATCACGGTGCATGTTGGCTGCCAGTTTCTATGCAGTACCAGTGCAGTGTGCTTTGCAACTGAAAACTAAAGCTCCAGGTCCACGGATCAGTTCTGCAGCGTATCATAGAGCTGCCCTTGCCATTTTCTATTCATCTAAGGTTTAAGGGTAGGAGAGAGATTAATGTGAGACAATGGAAGGATTACAGCCTAAAAATATAGGCCTGACCGTGGTATACATGACATTAATTTACTAACTTGCTGTTAACAGCTTTTTAAGATTATTACCTGTAATGGAGCCAGGTAATAATCTTAAAAAGACAACTGCTTACAGAGAATCTCACATTTGCCTACCTGCCTGCCTCAGGTTTATGAAATGCAAAAACTGAGAGAGGAAAAGATCAAATTGCTTTGCTTTTGCCTAGATAGTCCTAGACAAATTTCTCATGGATTTCAGTGGTTGGTTGTTTCTGTTTTCTGCTGCCATTTGTAGCTAGAGTTTCAAGGTCTGCAGTGATAACATTAGTATTTGTTAAATAATATAGATATCTTAATAGCTGGGCAAGTAGTTAATGGTTACTTATGGGGTTTGTCTAAAAAATTAATCCATTATGCACAGCTTTTTAAGTATTCAGTATTTTCTAATGCACAACATAGTAATGTACTTTGCAGAACCAAAAGGATTGTGTAGCTGCAGCACTCTGCATGGCTTCTAAAGATTCAGGTTTGTGTTTCTATATGACCCCAGAAATTGTTTCCTTATCTCTATTTTACGGGGTTAAAATACTTTCACACCTATCAATCAGATGTGTTCTAAAGATAAAATTCATTGTTAAAGGAGTTGCTCAGAGATCACAGTGTCTCAAGTTTTAAACTACAAAACCAATATGTGGAAATATTCCTAAACAAGATTAAAATATGCATTTCAGGAAGCCACTCTGAACTGTGAATATTTTGGAGGAAGGTCCTAAATTTTGTTTATATGGAGCATTAATAAGTGCTACATTTTGCCTTGAAAATAACGGAAAATATTACACAATTTATATAAAAAGGCTTTAAGGTCAAAACAATTGAAGAATAAGACAAAGGTACATATGAAGATTTCCATGTTGATGAGTGCAGCGGTCTTCTAGATTTGTCTGAAACCTCTTGTTTCAAGGCTGGAACGGTGATTCCTGAAGGAGTTGTTAAATTTATGTAGATGAATTGTTGGTGAAAGTCCATGTCAGACACTTGGGATGGGGCTTCTCAAAGCCATGGTGACTACAACCATGCTACTTAACAAGTCAGTTCTTATGACTAGGGACATTGCATGGCCCTCTGGTAAACAGTCATCTTTCTTCCCTCTCTTTCTCCCCAGATGTTAAGCTGCTCTGCTCTGTAAACTCTCCTTTTTTTTTCCCTTCCTGTAATTACAGGAGATCATTTATTGGAGTAGGGTCATAAAGCTGCACTCACCTGTCTGCAGAGCGTAATTCCAGCTGTGCCAGTTCAGATTTATGTCCTTTGCTTGCCATCCTCTCACAGAAATTGCAGTGCTGCCAAATAGTGGCAGATAAGGCTTCTGGGATTTGAGTTTCATTAACCATGTGCATTGTAGATGACACAGGTCAATGAAGGAACACCAATGGCAGAGCTCAGAGACAGACATGCCTGACTACAGCAACAATTAGGCATCAAATAAGAAAACAGACTGCTGCCATGGACCTGCTATCTCTACAACAACTGGTTAGGATATTGGGTAGTTGCCCCAGAAATACGAAATCTTAGGTATTGGGAATAATTGGTTGTCATAGGATGGATAAGGAATGTTTGGTTTCCTAATCAAAGAAGTATTCCAATAATTAAAGGCAGTCACTTACTTCAAGAAGAGGCTTGTCTTTTTCCTCTCAGTAGCAAATTTTAATGCTCGATAGCAATAACTTGCAGCTGAACTAATTGAACAGATTGGTCCTGTTGACTGACTACTGGATATATTTTTTTCTTAAGTGAAGTCAAGGGTGAACCCATTTATCAGGAGCATTGGATTCCACTACTGTTGCAAGTTCAATATAGAAACATGAGGTGTATTCTTGTTCTCTTTGACTGATTTTATCGAGTCTTCAGCAATCCTGGTTTTAAATTTCACTCCTGTCCAGAGTCTCAGTGAAATCAATAATGAAATCCTTAGGGTACTTGATTCAGTTTTTGTAGCATATTCCCATTTTGGGAGATAAACCTATTTTAGTAGGCATTAAAAATATGATATATATACTTTTATTGTTATTGTGCTTTACACTGATTTGCTTCAACTTTTCTTCAGAGTACTTTTTTAGTACTACTTTATTCAGAAGATATGATTAATGCTTTAACAGTCCTTCGTAGAGCCCTGAAATTATAAAACATCAAGAATTATGTGAAAAATACTGTTTCTGGAGGTGAGGAATGACGGTTGAGGGTAATAATTTGCCCTTGACAGTAACAGATGGGAGTGAAAGGCCAGCAGTTTGCTTCCACTTGATAAATGGTTGTATTTTGACAGCAAATTACATGTCACACAAAGTTGGCAAGTAGTGCAAGAAATCAATATTTAGTGTGAAAAGTTGATACAATTAGTCTGTTGATCAACAAGGTGTGTGAAAACATGATTTAATGCCTTGAATTTACTAAGAGATTTCAGTGGGAATGGGTTGCAGAGCGGTGAAGTCCCCTACAATCACTTGTAGTTCTTGCAGCAGCTCCTAGCACAGCTCAGTTCATAAGTCTGCAAGTATTAAAGATTAAAGTTTGAGGCAGAAGATACAAATCCAGCTATAAATATTAGTGCAAACAGGTCGGCTTGCTTTCCCTCACTGCTGTTTAAGAGTCCTGAGCAAGGATTGGTGGACTGGGTATGTGTACAGTAACTGGAGACTGAATCTTGCAGTTACTGGTAAGGCTGCATCATCATCTTCTGCCTAGCCTTCTTCCACTTTCATGGCTGTATTATTACCTGGATGTATAAACCCAAATGAGATGTGACAGATAAGGACTTATCCGAGAACTAAAATGAAATTACATGCAACTAGCCTTATTTCGTTAAATAAGCATGAGCTTAAAAATCCTAAAATACAACATGCTGCAGGACAGTGCCTCTCAGGACTTGTAGTTAATAAACTGTTGCAAGTCAGATGTGAGTAGGAAAAACATTTAACTATCACCAGGCTGCAGCTGAACCATATGAAAGTTCAATATGAATTCCATTTACACAGGAAGAGGGAGAAGATAAAACAGTGATCTGTGCTTCCTGCAGAGTCACAACACAGTTCAATATTCCAGCAGATCTGATGCAAGAAAGATTAACCTTACTCTGAGGAGACAACACATAATTCTCTATAAAAAGCACATAATATTAGATATGAATCTGAACTAACCATTGTGTTCAGAGCAAGTGGGTTCAAATAATTTCATGGAAAACAGTCACACTTTGCAATCAGTGTCACTGTTCCAAATCTTTTCACCATCACAGGGCTCAGCAATGTTAGTAGAGCTGACTTTTTGTTCACAGCTGTCATGCCAACTCAGCATCCTAGCAGGTATGGATTTTATTTTCACCTAGAAATGTGTAGAGTACTCCAGTATTCATACATATCTAAGAGTTCTTGCTGGAAAACATTACTATAACTTCCTTGCATCCAGTTTAAATTTAAGAAGTCATTGGGCTGAATTGAGCCCTGGAGGCAGTGAATCTATCTTCTCTGATGTAACTGGAGTTGTGCCTGTGTTATGCACTCCCCATCATGTCAGCTAGTTACAAGATTGACTGATTAGGCTCTGCAGCCCCCCGCAGGGCTTTCAGAGCATGCCTGGAAGGGGCTTTCTGAAGTTCTGCTCTCATGGTCCAGTGCCTGGACATTATACAACCGTTTCTCCATCAAGTCTGCAAATAATTTTCTTCTTACTTTCAGATACAGAACTCCAGATTTTTACAACATCAAAATTTGCATTAGCAACTCTGTAAAATCCACCACCTCGCTTAATGCTCTGCACTTACCTATTCATCCAGCTTGCAGTTTAGGTCAGCAGGAAACTTAACATGCTCTGATGGCCCTGTCTCAACAGAGAAAGTGAAGGGGATGGAGCACTCCATATCATTTATGCAAGATTTCTTCAGATAATTGATAATCTGCTGTAAAAGGGGATCTTGATCCTTTCTCCTTGGCCTGGAATCGTTGCAATGTAGTGCCTTCAGGTTGACAGTTGGGAGGTCTGGGAGCTGGTCACAATTACAGCATTATTTGACAAGTTATGTCCATTGATCTTTGTGTTCAAAACAAGGAAAAATAGATTTATTCAGTTAGTATAAGAAATAGTAACCAGTCATCCAGAATTCTGAATACTCTGTTGATAACATAGAATAACCATGCTGAACAGTCGGTTAATACATCATTTTTGTAGGACAAATTTCACAGAATCACAGAATCATCTAGGTTGGAAAAGACCTTGAAGATCATCTAGTCCAACCATTAACCTAACACTGATAGTTCTCAACTACACTATCCCTCAGCACTATGTCAGCCCGACTCTTAAACACCTCCAGGGATGGGGACTCCACCACCTCCCTGGGCAGCCCATTCCAACACCTAACAACCCCTTCTGGAAAGAAATGCTTCCTAATAGCCAGTCTAAACCTTCCCTGGTGCAACTTGAGGCCATTCCCTCTTGTCCTATTGCTGTTAGTTCATTAAAGAGACTCATCCCCACCCCTCTGCAACCTCCTTGCAGGTAGTTGTAGAGGGCGATGAGGTCTCCCCTCAGCCTCCTCTTCTCCAGACTAAACAACCCCAGTTCCCTCAGCCGCTCCTCCTACGACATGTGCTCCAGACCCTGCACCAGCTTCGTTGCCCTTCTCTGGACACGCTCGAGTAATTCAATGTCCTTTTTGTAGTGAGAGGCCCAAAACTGAACACAGGAATCGAGGTGCGGCCTCACCAGTGCTGAGTACAGGGGTAAGATCACTTCCCTGTCCCTGCTGGCCACGCTATTTCTGACACAAGCCAGGATGCCATTGGCCTTCTTGGCCACCTGGGCACACTGCTGGCTCCTGTTCAGCCGGCTGTCAATCAACACCCCCAGGTCCCTCTCTGACTGGCAGCTCTCCAGACACTCCTCCCCAAGCCTGTAGCGCTGCTGGGGGTTGTTGTGGCCCAAGTGCAGCACCTGGCATTTGGCCTTACTGAAACTCCTACAGTTGTCCTTAGCCCATCGCTCCAGCCTGTCCAGATCTCTCTGCAGAGCCTCCCTACCCTCGAGCAGATCAACACTCCCACCCAACTTGGTGTCATCTGCAAACTTACTGAGGGTGCACTCGATCCCCTCGTCTAGATCATTAATAAAGATGTTAAACAGGAGTGGCCCCAAAACCGAGCCCTGGGGGACACCACTTGTGTCCGGCCGCCAACTGGATTTAACTCCATTCACCACAACTCTCTGGCCCCGGCCATCCAGCCAGCTTTCTACCCAGCGAATTTGAAGTCCTCGCTAGAAAAAGAAGGTGAAACAATTAGAAGTTCGAAGTTATTTAAAATGTATAGGTTATTGCATTACTATTGGCTATGCAAAAAGCTGCTTTTTTTCTGAAGTAATTTATTGCTTTAAATATATCATGTGCAAGGGATATGATAACCTTCCAATAACCTTCATTAGACATGGTAAATTTGAAACAGATGTAGTTTAGATGATTCTTGAATATCAGTTATTGCTTTCCAACACAGTGTCTCACAAACCCCAATACTGTCTTTCAGAGTCTTAGCAGCTCAAAACCATGCTCCATCTGGTTCAGTGGTGAAGACTTTTGTTGTATTCCTCAGGCTATTTTATTACTTCCAGTTTTGCTAAAGGCATGTTTTCTTCTACCAAATTAATTAAATGTAAAAGAGTGTCTGATTTGCCCATGTCTTGACCTTTAGTGCTTGGATGCATAGAAACAGAGTGTAAAACCCCTCCTCTCTTCCCACCTCAACTCCAAGACCCCTATATACTCACATATATGAAATCCTTAGCTGGATCAGTTATCCAGCTCTTGCTTACCATGGATGTAAATGCAATGAGAACTAAAGCTTTTAAGATACTACTCTGTGTGGATATCAATAATCAGGGTATTGTCCTGAGTAGGAGTTAAAATACACCAAACCTTTCCTGACATCTATACCCAGAGATATAAAGGAAAAGGTTGCACATTGCTGCTCCTCAAACGCAGCATTGTCCTGTTGAGAAAATGTCTTTTCCTCAGTGATTGTATTTGTCTGTTGAAGACATCTTCTCAGAGTTGAAGAAAGAACGCTAGGAATGGATGTTTTATGGTTCATTTTGAAGGATTTTTCTCCCTTCAATGTACAGAAATTTGTCCATGAGACAGGGGCAGCTGGGGGAGCCCTGGAGCTATTTTCAAGTGTGGAGCACTGAACATTTCCAGCTGCAGAGAGTTCACTGCCTAGTCATGGCTGATGGAAGTTTTGTCAGCAAGCCTCACAAGCTGTGCCATCTGCTAATGCCACCACGGTGACTGGTGTAACACAGCAGTCATGTCTTCTGACAGTGAAACAACAAAGTTCTTTACAATGAAAAAGAAAAGATGTTTACAGTTGCCAAAGAGTTGTGTTTGAATGCCAACTCAGGTGTCAAAGTTACTATCTTCAGGGAGAAGGTATTCTCCCTTCACCCTCTCTGCCAAGAATTCTCACAGGAAAGATTTCCTTCTTCCTCTGTGTTTACTTTGTGTGGGAATGGCACTGATGGGGAGCGATTGAGTGCTGGTGTCCATCCTGAGTGGAGGGAAGGGCTGATGGGAACCCCTCTGTTGAGTAGCTTGTTGCCTACAGTGTGCACTCCCATGGTCTGCTGTTGCACAGGCATGCCCAGTAAGAAGTGTCAGTAGTGATCCTTGATTAAACGAAACTTGAAGGAGGGCTTGCTTTCTTTCCCTTGCCATTCATTTACATGTTGTGTTTGCACAAATTTAACATAATCACTGTTAAAACTGGGCCCCATGATAATGCTGCTTGATTAGCCTGGAAAGATCAACTGTGTAAGTTAGGAATCTCTTCAATCACTTCTCTAGGAAATGTTACTGACACCATCCCCATCTCAGTAATCCTGCTATGAATGTCATTGATATTTGACTGAGTAGGGAAACAATAGGATCCTATGGCCATAGGAACTGGGATGATGCATGTAGAAATCATCCTTTAAGCAGTTGTCACATGCTGTTTACTTCTCCTCTCTGTTCTGGTTCTGAATCAAACAGCTGCCAAGACTATTCATATCTGGTTTTAATTTGAAGCTTTACTTAATAAAATCAAGGATGAGCAGATACTTAGACTTCTTCCAAACACAATATTTATTTCTGAAAGTCTTTAGATAGGACTATGACTTGCTTTCCAGAAACTATAAGCAGGTACAGTCTATCCACTCAACCACTTCTGTGCAACCTGGAGGTTTCTGCCTTTCTTGAAATATTCTGTCAAATGTGTAGAGATGAACTGCAAAAATCCAGTAGGGTTAATTTAAATCAACCCCAGATCTTCTACATGAGTCTCAGATTCTCCCACTCCATCTGTGGTTTAGCAAGTTGCTGTGCCTTGCCAGTGTGTGAAATACTGCTGCTGCTTTCTGCTCCCACGGTGTGATAGTCTGTTTCTCTTTGATAAAACTGTTCCTGTGGAAGACTTCTTCATTCCAGCTGGGCATCTCAGTGCATCAACCTGGGCAGTAAGCCTGTGTTGCTCTTACAAAATTGTAAATAGCTTTTAAAAAAGAGGTATTTTTTTATTTCTCAAGCAACGACACAGGCTCATGTTACTGGTATCAGCAAGTAGCCACAAACTTCCCAAGTTTTATGGGGGATGGGAGCCCTCATAGTGACTCATACCCTGCCAGTGCCGAGTCCCCACCCTCTGCGATAAGCAGCAACACATGTTGGTGCTGAGGAGTCAAAGAGGGAGGCAGCCAGGCATGAGCTCTGAACAGGCACCGTGTATATGGTGCAGACCTCTACTCTTGCCTCTGGGAATCAGTCTCAAGGTGTATGAAACCTTGCAACCACTGGAGCTGGGTGTCTGGCCCACAGGAGCATAGGATGTAAGTAACCACCATCAGTGCCGGTTCAGCAGGAGCTGTGACTCCTCAGGTCAGATTCCTCCCAGCTACACGGATACATGACTTGGAGCAGCTTCATTGAAGTCCAGAGTGGGTGTTTTGAGTCAGGTGGACACTGTGCCTATTTGTCTAACTTTGCATGTGGCTAATTGCGTTTTTCTACCTGTGTTTAATATGTTAATGTCTAATCATATGTGAGGCTTAGTCTAGCCTGTAGCAAAGTGTGTGTTTGGTGTCACTAACTATTAAGCGAGAAATTTCTGTGGCAACTAAAGGGTGATGATTTCTTTTGTTTCCTTTACCAACAGTAAAGACTAGGTTGAATAAACTCTGCCTAATCTCTGAATTTGAGGGAAATTTGTAGAATATCAAAAAATTAAGATTGCAGAGCATCTTCTGAAGGAGTCTGTGGTAACAGAGCCATCTGGATGTTTTTTGAATGTAGCCTTATATATGCATTCCTGTTAGTCAAGAAAGCAGAGCTATAAAAATAAATTGAATTACAAAGGGTAATGCCAGAACTGGATGCTGCAGAGGGAGATCTACCCTCGCCCCCTTTTGTAATATGCAGTCTGTCTCCTTCTTTCAAGGAAGTATAGCAAAAGCAATGTATGTTAAGAAAACTAAGTTTCTTCAAATGAATTAGATTATTATCTGCAAGTCATGCACAAGAGAGTAAACTACAACCCCGTCTCACATTTCACTTGAGAGATTAAATTCTTTTCTTCTCCTTCACTTTCTGTCATTTGATTGTAAGCTCTTATGCTTATAAATGCAGAAGCTTCCCCAGACCAACAGCAGAAGATGCAGCACATAGCCAGCTCAGTGGGCAAGGCAGAGGAGGAGGGCAAGAGGGATGCAGGCAGGGCAAGGTGGAGGAGGGCATCCCTGGCACAGGCAGGGCTCTATGCCTGGGGGGGGGCTGCCCGGGGAAGGACCAGGGGCAGCACCGACCCAGGCCTGAGGCAGGGGCGGTGTGGGAAAGGCCGGCTGCCCATCGTCTCAGGCTTCCTCCACGCAGCCTGGCATTCTCGGAAATGCAGAGCTCCTTTCAGCGTGGCCATCCTCAGCCTCGTTATTTTACATGTCTTTGCAGGGGAATTTTTCTAAGTTGGTAAATAAGTGGATTGTTCTGTGTCCCTCGTACTTCCTTGTAAGCACAATTAATTATTTTAATTGATTAATATTGCACTGAGCAGTTTGCTTAGAAGGGACAGCTCTTCTGGTTTTTTGGACTAATTACCAGTCTGGATTGCTGAATGACAATACGGCTGCTAATTAATCTCACTGCAGTTCTCACAGAAAGAGACCCTGATAAGAACTTGCCAATTAACATAAGAAAAAAAAAATGTCAAGAGTCCTGTTGTGTTTTTCTGGCATCCACTCCCAGTCAGATGAATATCACTATTAAATACAGAGACAGACTAACAACTAAGCAGGAAAGCCAGCAGGCTGTGAGGCAGCTCCAAACTTGCCCAGACGTTATTCATTCATGAGTTAGCTGTTATTTGTATGCCCGTTCACTCTTGTTGCCTAACATTGGTTGCTATGGGTTTTGTAAGCAGAAGGGAGATGAAGCAGGGCAGAGCAGCAAGTGTCTGACCATCCCCATAGGGAATTTCTCACAGTGTCCTGATGTTAATCAATATTAGCAGAAGGCTGAAAGGGGAGTTTTGGCAGGGTGGGTCCCAGGTCTGGTGCATATGGGGACCTGGAGTCTGCATGGGGCACTGCCTGGTTTGGGAGCACTCCCACTGTGCATGACAGGGAGCATGTGAGTGCCGTGCAGGACAGTGAGGGTGGGGGTGGGCAGCAAGACACCCTGTGACTCCTTTGCATGTCTCACAAATTGTGGTTGTTAGCCATGGTGGGCAGCACCAGCATACAGCCCAGGTATTGGCTTTGCTTCTTGCAGGGGAAGTTTGCAGCCCGTGCTGACTTTCCTGCTGCTGCGGCTAAGCCGCTAATAGTTCCTGGAAAAACTCATTTAAAACCACCTGGGCATGGTACAGGACTGTGTAATCTCAGCTGTGGTGTAAGTACATTCATGAAAATACAGGGCCAGATGCTCAACTGGTGACAGTTACTCCCGTCCCTGATCCACATCAGCTCTGTGATACCAAGGTGAGTTACAGGGACTCCTCCAGACATGGGGAAGGGACAAGACCTGGTGCTGTTGCCAGTTTGTTTCCATTACCTTGAATTTTCTGTAGCCGTGTTTCTGGCCCACACGACCACATGCCATGGGTGTTTCCAAAGAGATGAGCCGTGCAGCAATTGCTGTGGCCGGTGTGCGCTTCTCTGGGTGACCAGAGAGATGTTGCACAGTGAACCATACAACAAGCTCATGGAAAGTGCTGCTTTAAACCATGCTGGTTGAATTTAATTTCTTTTTTTTTCTCTCTGTGTTTGCAGGTCAGAAGATTCTTCACCACAGAAGTGATGTCTTAGAAACTGTAGTCCTGATCAATCCCTCAGATGAAGCAGTTAGTACTGAGGTAAGTCAGAAATACTTCTTTGGATGTGTCAGGAAAGCTCCATTAAGTGGACAGGATGAGAGCAGTGAAGCAGATGTTGTTGAGATGCTTCTTGAATTACAGTTACTGCCTTCCAGCTCCCAATGCTGTCTTTCAGAGTCATAGCGGACTAAGAGCAGGTCCTAACTGTGAATGAAAGGATATGTTAGGAGCAAATACCATGAAAAATATTGGCCATTCCTTAATTTTCTTCCTAGTTTCCTAGACTCCTGACAAAACACCAGAGGCATAGGGCAGAAATAGACCTCTGATCCCAGCACTTCTTTTCTCATAATGCACCAAATTCCCTTCTTCATGAAGTGCAGGCAGGTGTGGTGAAACTGCATCTGCTTTTCTTCTGCTCCTCCATTGTTTGGTAGCTCTGGATGTCTATTTTACACGTGAAAAAGGTGACTGGAGGTGCAGTGAGACAAATTTAGGTCTTTGAGAAGAATTACCAGGTATGTGGTAGTGACTCTAGATTGATCTATATGTCCTTATAAAAGGATGTGACATGATCAATGGACTTTGGAGAGTGCCCCAGAAGACTGCCAATTCCTCATGAACTCAGTAGAGCAGAGTCAAAGAACTGAACGTGTAGCTCAAAGACAAAATTGACACATCTGACTAGTGAGACTGAAGGCTGAAAAAATAGGGATAATTGCTTTGCTAGCCTATGCTGGGAACTGCTGACATAGTACTGTTGGGAAATGAGGCAGCTCTGTTTGTAATATGTAGTGAAAAATCTGTTCTGTTACCAACCTTAAGTGATATTAAACACAAACAGGAGGAGGGACTCCGAAACAAATGAAATTTGTTTAGGTGGGAGTGTTGATCTGCTCGAGGGTAGGGAGGCTCTGCAGAGAGATCTGGACAGGCTGGAGCGATGGGCTAAGGACAACTGTAGGAGTTTCAATAAGGCCAAATGCCGGGTGCTGCACTTGGGCCACAACAACCCCCAGCAGTGCTACAGGCTGGGGGAGGAGTGGCTGGAGAGCTGCCAGTCAGAGAGGGACCTGGGGGTGTTGATTGACAGCCGGCTGAACAGGAGCCAGCAGTGTGCCCAGGTGGCCAAGAAGGCCAATGGCATCCTGGCTTGTATCAGCAATAGCGTGGCCAGCAGGGACAGGGAAGTGATCTTACCCCTGTACTCGGCACTGGTGAGGCCGCACCTCGATTCCTGTGTTCAGTTTTGGGCCTCTCACTACAAAAAGGACATTGAATTACTCGAGCGTGTCCAGAGAAGGGCAACGAAGCTGGTGCAGGGTCTGGAGCACATGTCGTAGGAGGAGCGGCTGAGGGAACTGGGGTTGTTTAGTCTGGAGAAGAGGAGGCTGAGGGGAGACCTCATCGCCCTCTACAACTACCTGCAAGGAGGTTGCAGAGGGGTGGGGATGAGTCTCTTTAATGAACTAACAGCAATAGGACAAGAGGGAATGGCCTCAAGTTGTGCCAGGGAAGGTTTAGGCTAGATATTAGGAAGCATTTCTTTCCAGAAGGGGTTGTTGGGCGTTGGAATGGGCTGCCCAGGGAGGTGGTGGAGTCCCCATCCCTGGAGGTGTTTAAGAGTCGCGTTGACATAGCGCTGAGGGATATGGTGTAGTTGGGAACTGTCAATGCTAGGTCAATGGTTGGACTAGATGATTTTCAAGGTCTTTTCCAATGTAGATTATGCTGTGATTCTGTGAAATTTAAGTTGTAAAAGTTTAAATAAGTAAGTCACCTTACTTAGTGGCAGCTCATTCACTAAAACACTATGCATGAAAATCTCTTACAAGGCATTAGAAGTACTTGGTAAGGAGCAAGGAGGGTCAGCTGGGCAGCAGCTCTTAATACACTAAGGCATTCAGAGTAGAAAGCTATAAACTCTGTGTGTGTGTGTGTGTGTGTGTGTGTAGGGAGGGAAGAGCCAAAGGAACTGCCAAATGTAGGGAAATGCCCATTCTGTTGCTGTTGCTCATTGTACCTTTGATGGATGACCACATGGAAGAGGATGGTCTGAGGCCCATTAATGACTTCTGAACCCTGGCTTTACTCCTTTGGCTCTGAAAGATGTTTGGCTAGGTTACTGTTAATGTCCTCTTGCTAGACTGTGGGAGGCAGTGTTCTCTTTTATCTTGCTAAACTGGTCACAGATAGAAGTTACAAGCTGAGATTTACCTTGGCTGGCTAAGCAAGACTCAGCTAAGCGAGACCAAGACTGGACACAAACCAGAAAAAGACAATAAGAAAGAGGCAGGAGATTTAAATTGGAGGTTGGAATAGACATGTTCTGCCCATTATGGCAAATAGAAATCTTAGTTTCATATATTGAGAGATTTTCAGGTTGCATCTGTTCAGACAGTGATATACCATGGAGCTCTAACTTCAACAGAAGAGGAACTTAAATCTATCCATTCAGAAAAAACAAAGGAAAATGATATTAAAAGAAATTCCTGCTAATCTCTCTGGTAAGAGCCATGCTGATGGTAGTCTGAGCACAGTTCTGCCCAGAGCTCCTGTCATGTTCTGTCAATTGCCAAAATACCTCCCAGAAGAGAGAGGCCCAAAGGGAGAGAGACTGTAGTTTCCCAAAGAAAACGAATTTCTGAAACCTCCATGAACAGTTACTTCCTTCTTAAGAAGACCCCACGCCATTGCTTTAACACTCCTGCGACTGTCCCATCAGTCTGGGAAACTGCTTATCTGCTGACTCTCCTGTCTCTGTTCACACTCCAACTTTACCTCCATTTTGACTGAGGCTACATCTTGCTGTTTGCTTCCAACAATTTGGGACTTCAAGCAAGTGTAAAGCTGAACAAAATCATCACCTTGTTACTTCTGAAATGGAGTGGTTTTGAAATCAGGAGATGAATTTCTGGTAGTCTTTTGGGAAGCCTTGGTTATACCCAGACACAGAATTTATGTGTCTCTTGAAAGTCTTCTGTGTGTATCATACATTATGCTCTGTAATCTGCAAGCATTTATTTACTTTTTTCTTGCCATAGTTTGCTAGCTCTGCAGAATGTATTTCATCATCAATTAATAAAATAGGTTGAAGGGGAATTATGTGACAGTCACACATCAGTGATTCACAAGTCAGGAAATAATTTGGCTGTTGGAAAACGTGGTGGGTTTACACATAAGTTGGCAGACTGCCCAGCACTGCTGCCAGCAATGAGAGAAAACATAGAAGAGGAAGCCAGTTCTGTCATGGTTTTAATACAGCTAAAACAGACAAGATTTTGAGCAGCACACATCAGACAGCCGGCTGCACTTATCTGTATTTTTATCTGAAATAGAAATAGATACACTTGATCCAGCAGGGTTATTGCTGATTTTATAATTACGTAGTGACAATTAATGACAGACCAGCATTAGTTCTGCATTTAATTAACAGAACTTTCTGCTGCTCAGCATCAGGGTCACTTATTTAATAAAACAACAATGAAAACGTGGTAGAATTAGGGTCTTCTTTCAGATACATACTTTTCAGTGCCTCTTTTCTACTTGTACTGAAAATGCAAGTTGTTCAGCAGAGAATCAGGCTGAGCCTTCCTGGCTCAGCCTCCCTGGCGTGAGCAGGAATTATTTAAAACAGCTGATTGCTTAACAATCAATATAAAAATTTGAAAGAATAGCTTGCTAGGAGAGCTGAGGTGATTATGTCATCTCCATAGAGATGAAACTTGGATGCAATGTCATGTGGAGTTGTTCCAGATGGACTCTGCTCATGTAGTTTAATACGTCGATAGCCTTGTTCTAAAATCACTGGTTTAACTTAATTCCTCCTTAAACAGAAGAATTAGTTACTTGAAATTCACACCTTACCATAGGCTGAACTGATTTTTTGGTGTTGGACAAGATTTTTGAAGTATTTGCAAAAAATGTACTCAACAGTACAGAATCTTACACAGGTTTTGTTTAGTTTTGTTCTTAAATTGAAGTTGAATTCATCCAACAGAAGTACACCGAATATATGGATTTCTCTTAGCATGCAAGTAAATCTCCTCCCAGAGGGGAAAGAAGAATTATTAGTATCTGTAGTGAGGGTCAAGTAAAGTAATGAGTATCTACTTTAAAATAGTTGAGTTATTTCAAAATGCAGAAGAACATTAGTTCTCAGTAGCAAGCTCATTTGTGCCATCAGGCATCCACTTAATTTACTACTGTATATTAAAAAAGGTCTTGGGTTGGCACACTTAAACTTACAGTGTTGATAGTGAGATCATGAGATGTAAATGGTGCATGTGACTGTATCTGTGTGCTTGAAGTTCAGGTTTATGATTATGGCGAGCGAGAATAATCCCTTAACTTTCTAGATTATTCAGGTTACAACAGAATGACAGTCTAAACATGACACTTTTGCATGTGATTTGTGGCTGTTACTTTTCAGTGATGTTTTCGCAACTGAATGCCAAGTAATGCTGTGCTCTGGGAAAAAAAGAGCAGCCTTCCAAAAACTGAGTCTGACACATGCAGTTGTCCCTCATTAGTGTCTGGGACACAGTTTACCAAGACTGTCCTGATACAGTGCTATTAAAATTCACCGAGTCATACAAGGAATATGTTTGTTCATTGAAAATATTATTTTTTCTTTCAAATTTTATTCTGTTCTGCTCCTTGCTCTTTTTTCCATGTCATTAGTGTGGTTTATTTATCAAATCTTTTCTCTAATTGCTTCTTGTCCCTCCTTTTTTCCCTTTACACCTTTCTCATTGTGATTTGTAAACAGCATAATAACTTGACAATGTTTTGACAGTCCTGGGAGACTCTGGTGCAAAATATGTTTTAAATTAGGAGAGCTACACCGCACATTCCCAGTGGAATATAGAAACACATGGTAGCTCCCATTATTGATGTATTTCTCTCCTTCGCTCCAGGTGCGCTTAATGATCACAGATGCTGCAAGACACAAGCTCCTTGTACTAACTGGGCAATGCTTTGAAAACACAGGAGAACTCATTCTTCAATCAGGATCCTTCTCCTTCCAGAACTTCATTGAGATCTTCACAGATCAAGAGGTGTGTTCAGAAAAGTGTCTTGCATGCGTTGTCATGTGATGGCAGAGGTTTCTAGAAGACTAAAACTGTCCCTCTGTGTTGTTAGAATTAGCATCAGCAGCCTGATGCTGATTATAGGCTTTCTTTCAAAACATTTAACTTACTTTAGATTTGATGTAAATTAACAAAATAGATTTTAATTTGGGGAATTAAATTGTAGCTTCCAGAAACAGAAAATCAAGGAGCCTTTTAACAATAGGAGATAGTGCTGTGTTTAAAATACAAAGCAGTCAAATTGAACTTGACACCATGTTCTTGTCTGGTGGCAGCTAAGTAATAGGTGACGTTAAATAAGACAGAGGCTGTCTGTTGGAATAGCTGTAGTTTTTTGCATCACCTACCTGCTTGACTTCTCTGTAGTAGTGTTTAAAATTTGGCCCATGAAATCTGTAAATCTTGTGATTTTTGCATACCAAAAAGATAAGTATGAAGTATACCAGTATTTAATGCCATTCGTTTCATGACTTATTATTTTGCTGTCTTGCTTAATGTACTGTGTCTGAAAGCTCCCATAGGGCAGGAACCCATAGTAAACAAGCTGTCACACTTAATTTGGCTGCTGTGTAAAGTATATATTTAAATAAACTATATGGCTGCATCCCTAGGAATTTAGTTTCCAGAATTAATTAGGAGCATGTCAGTGGAGTGAGATTTGAAAGTTCAGCACTGAAAAAGCAAAGTTTGCATGAGCTCCAGCATGACCTTATTGTATCCATTTGATCCTATTCTCAATGCCTCTTTGTTCAGCATATGGTTGTAGGGTTGAGGAAGAGCTGGATTTCTGCTCTCTGAAACAAGTGTGACACCTAAAACTCACTGGCAGTTTGCGGAGTTACTTTTCTATGATATTGCAAACCCAAGTTCCTTGCATATCTGGCTAATTAGTGACACATAATTACTTCATGACTACATGCAAAACTAGGGGCAAATCCTACCATCACTGTAAGGAAACAAAATTGTTGGCTGGAAAGCGGAGGGGTAGTGATTGCATATAGGTTAAAACTGCCAAGGGATTGCCACAGTGGTGGGCGTGCAAGGTGTACTCCCGTGGGTTATGAGTAAGGCTCACTTGGCTTATCTCTGTGACTGGCAGCATGTGCACCAGCCAGCTGGCTCTTTGAAAGTGTTGGCTTCCAGCTTATTGTTTCTGAAGCCTTGGGCTCTGACTGCTTCTATAAGATTTCACAAAAACAAAGAAGGGTCACTTTTGCCATACTGCCTGTGTATGTGACATCTTTTAAAGGGTCTCATTACAGGGAAATTTTTAGGTGGTCTACAGATTGGAAAAAAAGGTTAGAAAAAAGGGCTAGAAAAAAGTGATTAGTGGTTTTCTAAGTGCTGATCAGAAGAAAGAATTACTGTGCTGTCCTGACTCTGGTGGACTTGGCAGTGCTAGGTTTACAGTTGAACTCAATGAGCTTCAGGGTCTTTTCCAACCTAAACAATTCTATGATTCTATAAGCATGTAAGGTTTGATGAGTACTATGCAGAGTTGGTGTTTCTGGTCTCTGCTCATTTTTACATCACGGGACCAAACCTGAACTATGGTCAAGGAATGTGCTTACAAATAAGTAAATACCCTTTGGGGTATACTCCTATGAAGTCTCATTCAGAAATCCATCTCTAGTGTGTAGAATTCCATGCAGGCAATGCCTGAAAGTGGTGTTTTCAACCTCTCCTGTGCCAGAAGATTGAAGATGTCCCATTTCACTGCCTCTGCAACAACACCTAGCAGAGGAAAAGCTTTCTTTTTACCTTAGTGGTCCAGGATAGGAAATGTGTTTTCTCTGAGAAGTCAACTTGCTGTTTGCTTTCAACAGCTGTGGCACCTTTAAAACTTGAGGATTCCTCAACAGGTGTCTCTCAGTGCTTGAAAAGATGATTAGGTTCACAGATACATGTCATTGCTCACAGAGCAATGACTTTGAATGCAGACTTTGAATCCAGACAAGAGCAGAAGTTACATCTCTGTGTTATCAAATAACATAAGCAGTGGAACTGTCGATATCCTTGGTGTCACCAGTTGAAATGCAAATACATTGAGGCCTTTTCTGGGGCATTCCTGTACTTGCTATTCCTAACAGATATGACCTGTGTCGGGAATAATTTTTGTCCAACTTTTCATTGGCCTGAACTATCACTGGCTTAACACTGTCTGCATTATGTGTGCCAACTTTTAGGAGCAAAGAAAGTCAGAATTTTTGAGTATGAAGCAGAAATCCCAATATGGTATAATATAAACTGGAGAGGAATAACCCCCAAACCATGGCCCAGTATATTCATTATCCCAGTGTATTGCTGTATGATTTTTTTGAAAATTTTCCCTACTTGAGAAATAGTCTGTACTCAAATTATGTGTGCAACAGAGTTGGATTTATTTGTCCAGAGGAAGTGATATTTTACTACTTCTGTCTTTCCCTAATAATGTGTTTTCAGCTCTGATCAGAGTCACAACATAAGGGTTACACTCAAGATCCTAAATCCATGTCAGAGCTGTAGTTTGTGCTGGCTCTCTTTTCTTATTTCTGCAATAAACAACAGGAATGATTCTCCTATTTTCCTTATCTTTCATCCTTTTCTCCTTTTATTTTGTTTTGCTTTGTTTTTCCCTTTGCTCCTTTTCAGACAAAGCCATATCTGACATATGGGTGAGATTTATTTATACCAAGTGAGGCTGACAAAGATAGAAGATATTTACTTTCTGCTTTAATTAGGTATTGGTTGGATTATTTTTCTTTGGATAACAGCCATTGCTTCTTTGTTGACTTTTCTTTTTGTAAATGCTGAAAATAAATTATGTACAACAAAGGAAGTGAGACATACACACATGGAGGCCCAAAGAGATCTGATGCAATCAAACATCATTAATTTTTTATATATTAATTTCTTCTGCTGATTCAGCTTGTGGTCCAAGACTTTCAAATTATTCAGCTGTAACATATTCTTTATCATCTTTATGAAAACTGTTCTTACAGCTTGAACTGACAGTTGAGTCTCTGCAAAGAAGGTTGTGGTATTTTGCATGATGATGTGCTGACATATTTTGCACTGATATTTTATGTCTGAATTACTTCTTTAAAGAAGTTTACATAATTTGATGGTCTCTTTGTTAAGATCAAATAGAACAGAAATGGGCTACATTTAACCTAATTGTCAGTTAAAAAGTAAAATGAAAGTATTTCTGGAACTGGGAGAAGATATTATATATGTGATACTTTCTCAAGTTTGTCTGTCTACTATTCTGGAACCATCAAATATTGTATTTTAGATCGGACTGGAACAGAACAACAGCTCTTCATACTATGGCGTAGAACTTGTTTCCTGTGCCTTTGTTTCAGCATCTGGTCTTGGTACTAATGTTACCAAATACTGTCAGAATTAATGGAGTTATTCTAGATTTCAACTTTTGTGGTCCATGAGTTTAAAATCAAAATAATGACAAGAGCATTTTTAACCGTAACACTTTTTTTCTGGCTCTTTCTTTAGCCCTGTACCTCATAGTCTCAGAAATACAAACCTTGTAGCTGTTTGCATTTCTGAAGCAATAACTAATTTCTTAGTGTTCTGGAGAGTCAAGTCTCCTGCAGTCAAGTCTTGCTAATCTGGGAGCCATGCTGATTTTTCAGGAGCCAGCCTGCAGGAAGAACTGCAGCAACAATGGTGTAGTGGAATATATCCCAAGAGAGAAGAGGTGAGGAAGGCAGCTGCCCCTGGGAGAGTGCTGGCCTTCTCTGGGTTGCAGTTACTCTCTGCCTGTTAAGACGATATGCTTTGTCTGTTAGATATTTGACTGGGTCTTCTGAATGGACTGGGGCAGCAGGAAGTCAATGATAGAGGTAGTGGCAGGTCTGGCAGTGTTAGTCTCATAGTCCTCATGCCTTACCAATATAAAAGCTTGAACTATCCTCCTATAAAGGGTGGAGGAGGTATGGGGAAGTTTTGGGGTAGTGTTGTCCTTTGGACAATAGGGAACAGGAATAAGGTCTTCCTTTGTATTTAAAAAAATACAGTAGTAAACTAATTGCAGTAACAGGTTCCTTTAGCTTCTAGGACATTTACTCACCAGTGCAGAAGCAAATGAAAACAGTTTTTTTCTATCTGATCAGGAAATACTATGTTCTGACACTAATTGTCATTAAAAAATGAATTTACATGAATTTTGTTGTGTTTTTGTTTTACAATCCTAGATTGGTGAATTATTGAGCACCACACACCCTGCCAACAAAGCCAGCCTAACTCTTTTCTGCCCTGAGGAAGGGGACTGGAAAAATTCCAACCTTGACAGACATAACCTTCAAGACTTTATTAACATTAAACTCAACTCAGCTTCCATATTGCCTGAAATGGAAGGACTCTCTGAATTCACAGAGTATCTGTCAGAATCAGTAGAAGTGCCATCGCCTTTTGACATTTTGGAACCTCCAACCTCAGGAGGCTTCCTGAAACTCTCAAAACCCTGCTGTTATATTTTCCCAGGGGGAAGAGGGGACTCTGCATTGTTTGCAGTGAATGGATTCAACATGCTTATCAATGGAGGATCCGAAAGAAAATCTTGCTTTTGGAAACTTATCCGGCACTTGGACAGGGTAGATTCCATCCTGCTCACTCACATCGGAGATGACAACCTGCCAGGAATCAATAGCATGCTTCAACGAAAGATAGCAGAACTAGAAGAGGAACAGTCCCAAGGGTCTACTACCAACAGTGACTGGATGAAAAATCTGATCTCACCCGATTTAGGAGTTGTATTTCTTAATGTACCTGAGAATCTGAAGAACCTGGATCCTAATCTCAAAGTAAAAAGGAGTGTAGAAGAAGCTTGTTTTACGCTCCAGTATTTAAATAAATTGTCTATGAAACCAGAACCTCTTTTCAGAAATATGGGAAGTACCATTGACCCCATAATTTTATTTCAGAAAATGGGAGTTGGCAAACTTGAGATGTATGTGCTTAATCCTGTCAAAAATAGCAAAGAGATGCAATATTTTATGCAACAGTGGAGTGGTACTAACAAAGATAAAGCTGAATTCCTGCTACAAAATGGCCAAGAACTAGACATTCCATTGTCCTATTTCACCTCTGTCTCGTCCCTGATTGTCTGGCATCCAGCTAATCCTGCAGAAAAAATAATCCGAGTTCTCTTTCCTGGAAACAGCACCCAATATAATATTCTAGAAGGACTAGAAAAACTCAAACACTTAGACTTCCTTAAACAACCAATGGTTACACAAAAAGACCTCACTGGCAACATTGCTAGTCCAGCTGTGAAACAAGCAAAGTTGAAACAACGAACAGACAGCAAGGAGAGTCTCAAGCCTGCTGCAAAGACACCACCAAGCAAGCCTGTCAGAAAAGAATCTAAAGAAGAAACACCAGAGCCTGCAAAGCCTAGTCTGGCACCAGAAAAGCCTCAGAAGTTGGAAAGCAAAGAAAAAGTTCCAGTTAAAAAAGAGAAACCAGCAAAAGTGGAGACCAAACCTGTAGTGGTAGAAAAAGACGTAACAAGTAAAGAAGAACAATTAGTTAAATCTGAAACACCTGAAAAACAAACTTCAGATGTAAAACCAAAAGTGTCAAAGGAGAAGCCAGTGAAAAAAGAAGTCAAAGCAAAACCTGAAGAAAAAAAAGAGGAAAAAGAAAAACCAAAGAAAGAGGTTTCCAAAAAAGAGGAAAAAACACCCATCAAAAAAGAGGAAAAACTGAAAAAAGAGGAGATCAAGAAAGAAGTTAAAAAAGAGATGAAAAAGGAAGAGAAGAAGGAAACTAAGAAGGAGGTAAAGAAAGAAGCTCCACCAAAGGAAGCTAAAAAAGAAGCTAAAAAAGAAGAGAAGAAGGAAATTAAGAAGGAGGAAAAAGAAGCCAAAAAGGACATCAAAAAGATTCCTAAAGAAACAAAGAAGACAGCTACTCCTTCAGCTGAAGCCAAAAAGGCAGCAGCAAAGCCTAAACCACAAAAGAAGGAGGAACCTGCTAAAAAAGAAGCAGTACCTGCTGGAAAGCCAAAGGAAAAAGGAAAAGTTAAGACTGTGAAGAAGGAGATCAAAGTCAGTGGAGCACAAGCTGCCCTTGCAGCAGTTGGAGTTGCTGCCACAACTGTAGCAGCTGCAGAAATTACAGCCAGTGGAAAGGAACTTGAAGCAGAGAGATCCCTTATGTCTTCACCAGAGGATTTAACAAAGGATTTTGAGGAATTAAAAGCTGAAGAAGTAGAAACAATAAAAGAAACAAAACCTCAAGTTGCACTTATACAGGATGAACTGAAACTCACTGGCACAGTACAAAAAGAGGCCTTTGAAGTACAAAAAGAAAAATTAGATAATGAAGGACCTGCTGAGTCCTCTGATGAAGGCATAACTACCACAGAGGCTGAGGGCGAGTGCGAACAGACACCTGAAGAATTGGAACCGGTGGAAAAGCACAGGGTTGATGACAATGAGAAGTTTGAAGATGAGGGAACTGGCTTGGAAGAATCATCTGAAGCAGGAGATTATGAGGAAAAGGCAGAGACAGAAGAAGCTGAAGAACAAGGTGAAGATGAAGAACAAAAGACACCACTGGACACCACAAAACCATATATGGAGCACCCACAAAAAAGTGAAGAGAGCTCAGAAGAAATAATGGCTGAAGCAGATGATAACATTAAAGATGAAAAGTATATTGAAAAGGCAGATTATGAGGCATCAGATGAACGGGCAGAGGAAGACAGGGAAGAAGGAATAGAAAAGGCAGAAACTGAAGAGACTGAAGAAGATGAGGAAGACAAAGCAGAAGACATCAGAGATGAAGAGGAAGCTGAAAAAATAGAAGCTGAAGAAGATTATGTGATGGCTGTGGTAGACAAAGCTGCAGAAGCTGGTGAAGTTGAAGATAAATATGGCCTACTCATAATTACACCAACAAAACGCTCAGAGCCTCAGTCTCCAGCAGTTGAACCAGCCTCTTCTATCCATGATGAGACACTACCTGGTGGTTCAGAAAGTGAAGCCACTGTTTCTGATGAAGAAAATAGAGAAGATCAACCTGAGGAATTCACTGCTACTTCAGGTTACACACAGTCTACCATTGAAATATCCAGTGAACCAACTCCAATGGATGAAATGTCAACACCCCGGGATGTCATGAGTGATGAAACTAACAATGAGGAAAGCGAATCACCCTCTCAGGAGTATGTGAACATTACCAAATATGAGACATCACTGTACTCTCAAGAGTTTGGCAGACCTAAACTTTCTCCACTTCCAGATGCTTTTAATGGATTATCTGAAGGATCCAAAACAGAAGCCACAGAAGGTAAAGACTATAACGCCTCAGCTTCCACCATCTCACCACCTTCTTCACTAGAGGAAGACAAATTCTGTAAATCTGCATTCCAAGATGTATACCGGCAAAAAGAAAGTGAAATCCAAGGCACTGTCAAATTAGAAATCAAAGAACCCTATCAGGAAGATGTTGATGAAAAACATAGTCCAGCCAAGAGTCCAGCTGGCAATTTGTCCCCTCCATCACCTGTTGCCAAAACACCTCTGAGTGAACGTAGTGTGAACTTTTCACTCACTCCAAATGAGATCAAGGTCTCATCTGAGCCTGTCCCCATTGCCACATTGCCTGATGTACATCAAGAAGTTGCTGAAGAGCACTGTGCAAGCCCTGAAGATAAAACGTTAGAAGTAGCATCTCCCTCACAGTCTGCTGCTGGTAGTGCTGGCCACACACCTTATTATCAGTCTCCCACCGATGAAAAGTCTAGTCAGCTTCCCTCTGAAACCAGTGAAAAGTCAACAGAAGCTCCTGTTAGCTTTGAATTCAGTGAAGTCAAAGACGACTCTGCAAAACCCAGAATAAGCCCTATGGATGAGCCTGTCCCAGATTCAGAATCTCCTATTGAAAAGGTTCTCTCACCTCTACGGAGTCCACCACTGATAGGGTCAGAGACCACTTATGATACATTTTTGAGTGCTGATTTAAAGTCTCCCACCAGAGATTACCAAAGTCCTTCTGAGGGGAAACCTGAAAAAGAAAAGTCACCTGTTCAGATGAGCCCAACTTCTGAAGCCAGCTCTGTGGGCCTTTTCCAAGAAAAACAAGATGAAAAAAGCATGGAGTTTATGGTAATTAAGGAAGGCTTCAGCCTAGAAAGGAAAATGGAGGATACAGAACCCAGCAGCTCCCAGTCTTCACTGATCTTGGATGAGCGGAAATTAGCAGGTGATCTCTCACCTACTCAAATAGATATCAGTCAGTTTGGTTCCTTAAAAGAAGATACCAAAATGTCAATTTCTGAAGGCACTGTTTCTGACAAGTCTGCAACTCCTGTTGATGAGGTTGTAGCAGAAGACACCTATTCCCATATAGAAGGAGTAGCTTCTGTCTCTACAGCATCTGTTGCTACCAGTTCATTTCCAGAACCAACTACTGATGATGTATCTCCTTCTTTGCATGCCGAGGTTGGATCTCCTCACTCTACTGAAGTTGATGATTCCCTTTCAGTGTCAGTTGTACAAACACCAACAACTTTTCAGGAAACAGAAATGTCTCCATCTAAGGAAGAGTGCCCAAGGCCCATGTCAATATCTCCACCAGATTTCTCACCTAAAACTGCAAAATCAAGAACGCCAGTGCATGATCACAGATCACCTGAGCAGTCCACTATGTCTGTAGAATTTGGTCAGGAGTCCCCTGAGCAGTCTTTAGCAATGGACTTTAGTAGGCAGTCTCCAGAATATCCTACTGTAGGCACTAGTATACACCATATATCTGAAAATGGACCAACAGAAGTAGATTATAGCCCTTCAGATATACAGGAGCCTACTTTTGCACAAAAGATTTCCCCTGTGGAGCAGTCATCTTACTCCCAGGAGAAAGATATTTCGGAAATTATTTCAGTTTCTCAAATTGAAGCTTCATCCTCAACTTCATCAGCTCATACACCTTCCCAGGTAACTTCACCACTGCCAGAGGAAACTTTTTCAGGTGCTGTTCCACCCAGAGATATGTCACTACATTCTTCTTTTACCTCAGAAAAGGTGCAGAGCCTAGGAGAAAAGCTGTCACCAAAGTCTGACCTATCTCCATTAACTCCAAGGGAATCTTCTCCTCTGTACTCTCCTAGTTTTCCAGATTCACCTCCTGCAATCACAGAAGTGGTGTCAACTAGTCATATCCCTTCATTGCCACTGCAGGTGTCCTCTGTCAAAGGTTTTTGTTACCAGGAACACCTAACAAAACATGGTCCAGAACCTTTACTCAGCCCAGAAAAAGAAGATTCAGAAAAAAGCAGCAGGTCACCAGAAGAACTTAGTTATTCTTATGAGGCCACAGAGAAAACTACTAGGTCACCAGAGGATATTAGCTACTCCTATGAGGCAGCTGAAAAATCTACTAGATCACCTCAGGCCACAGATTATTCCTATGAGGCAACTGGGAAAACTACTAGGTCACCTGGGGCCACAGATTATTCCTATGAGATAATTGCGAAAAATATGAGGTCATCTGAGGTCACAGATTATTCCCATGAGATGACTAGGAAAATCACTAGGTCACCTGGGGATACAGATTATTCCTATGAGACAACAAGGAAAACCACCAAATCACCTGAGGTCACAGATTATTCCTATGAGACAATAGGGAAAGCTACCAGATCACCTGATACTATGGATTACTCCTATGAGACAAGAAGAAAAACCACTAAGTCACCAGAAGCCATTAGCTACTGCTATGAGACAACTGGGAGAACCGCAAGGTCACCAGAGGCCTTGGCTTACTCCTATGAGACAACTGGGAAAGTCTCCAGTTCACCTGAAGCCACAGATTACTCATTTGAGACAACTGGGAGAGCTACCAGGTCACTCGAAGCTACTAGCTATTCCTATGAAGGAAGTGCACATTTCACTCCAGGAAAATCGTTAGCAGAATCCCGTCAAGATGTTGACTTATGCCTTGTGTCCTCTTGCGAATATAAACATCCTAAAACTGAACTTTCTCCCTCATTTATCAACCCAAACCCCCTTGAGTGGTTTGCAAGTGAAGAACAGTCTCAAGATCAAGAGAAGCCATTAACTCAATCTGGGGGAGCTCAACCACCTCCTGGGGGAAAGCAGCAAGGGCGGCAGTGTGATGAAACCCCTCCCACGTCTGTGAGTGAGTCTGCCCCATCTCAGACTGATTCAGATGTTCCCCCAGAGACTGAGGAATGTCCTTCCATCACTGCAGATGCTAACATTGACTCAGAAGATGAGTCAGAAACCATTCCGACGGACAAGACAATTACATACAAACACATTGACCCACCGCCTGTCCCAATGCAGGATCGCAGCCCTTCCCCCAGGCACCCTGATGTTTCCATGGTTGATCCAGAGGCTCTGCCTGTTGATCAGAATTTGGGTAAACCTTTGAAGAAGGACCTCAAAGAAAAGACAAAGACAAAAAAGCAGGGTACTAAAACCAAGTCATCCTCTCCTGTTAAAAAAAGTGATGGTAAATCAAAACAAGTGGCTTCACCAAAGCCAGCTATAAAAGAATCTTTGGACAAAATTTCCAAAACAGCTTCTCCAAAAAAGAAGGAATCTGTGGAAAAGGCAACCAAAAATATCTCTAATCCAGAAGTAAAGTCTCGAGTAGAAGAGAAAGATAAGGACACAAAGAATGCAGCAAATACAACAACATCCAAGTCAGCAAAGACAGCAACCACAGGTAAAGACAATAGCAGTTCCTTAGTGTTAAGGTTTTCTTAGTTGTTGCAGTGAAGTTAGTTTGCCTTTATATCAGCTGAGAATGTTGTTTGTAGCAAATCCCCAAAGAAAGTCAAGGTTTTAAATATAAAACCAGCATGTAAAGGCCACATTTAAATGCATGAAATTCACTAATTTAACTTTTGTAATCTGAGAAACTTGATGTGTCAGTTTGCTCAAAGAGTACATAAAATATAAAGAATTTAAACTAGCTGTCCAAACTGTTAACCAACTAATAGAAGTAAAAGTATCACTTTTGTAGGTTAAGTGAAATCAGTAGCAGAGTGAACCACTTTATTCATTGTGAGAAACAAGCAGGCAAAATTCTCTTAACATTAATGTAATTCAATATTGTGGGAGGCAAAGGTACTATCAGCTGTTGGAAGCTCTTATTTGCTGGATTAATTTTAAAAGGAGTATTTTAAAAAAATATAACAGTAGTAAGAGCACTTTCAGTGAACTAAGCATGCACATTACATAATCTGGTTAAAGTCTTATGCCATCAGTGATGACTAAACATACAGAAAGTTAATGTAATTTTGAATAACTGTTGTGTATTCTAAGTAATAATAAAATATGAATTAGATTACTGAAGGAGGCATTGTGCTAATCTGTTGTTTCCAGCAGATCTTGTTGGAGTGTTTGGGGAATACTTTGATTTGCAGTTGTCAGGACTGTTGTCCTGTTGAAAGCTTTTTAGAAGAAGCAGGTCTAGGATTCAGTACAAACAAACCAGCATTCAACAACAGTTTTTAGCTGCCCCATTTTAAGTGGTCCACTGTTCCTTTCTTACACCATTGTTTTCATGTCTCTGTTAGTAAATGTGTTTCAAAGCAGCAGTATAGTTCCTCATGCTGTACATTTCTCCAGCACTTCAGCTCCATATGAAATTCTTCTTTAAAGCATACTTCCCAGGTAAACACTAGACCAGAAGACAAGACTTTATTTGATAATGACAATTAAAATGTAACATCTAATATTTTAACCAGTGTTGGTATCCACAATTCAGAAGGATAAATCACAGATTTTTTATGAGAAAAGGCAATAAAAGATTTTGTAACATAACCAATAGTAAAAACTCTCTAATTCATGAGAAGTTATATTATGGTGCTTATTTGGCATATAGCTCTATGATGAATGGCAGGACATGCTAGGCAGCTGTAATGGACTTCGCCGGCCTTACAGTATGTGACCCTAAATAGACTGTATTGCTCAGATAATTGTTTACCAAGCTTCATCCTCTGTAACAACATGAGAAGGCTAATAGAGTGTAAATGATGATCATCTGGATAAAATTACTGGTTGAATCCTCGTTTTCAGTTCACACAATGATCCAGTGCATAGCAAAAAACCCCCTTTTTTTTGAGCAGTACTTTTAATGTGTTTAAACTTCCTTTTGACTGAAGCTCTTAGAACAAGTACTATACTATGTACAGCAGCAAAAAACCACTTTCTCCTACTTTTTGTGATAAGTGGCTAGTTTGTGTATGCAAATAAGGATCCAGCAGGCAAACAAACACTTGTTCTCAGTTCCCTGAAGAAACTGCTTTACAAGTTTCTCTGTCCTCACAAGCTCCTCTTTGACCCTCTTTCTGCTCACATGTAGTAGCCTCCTGCTGCACCTGTAAGGGAGTCTGGACATATCAACAGCTACCACGTCTTGCTATGTGCTGATACCCCAGATCTCAGGACTGCTTCAAAACTGCATGATTCCCTGTGTGACCCTAGGTATTATAATTGTGCATACCTTTCAAAAAGCTGTACTTCTTAACCTAGAAAATAATACCACCATTTACTGGTGTGATTCAGTAATCACAGCCCTGTGTAGTAGTTGTTGGATAATAGTAGTATATTACTGGGAAGGGTTCAGCCAATTTTTGGTTATGTGGTAGTGAGTTTTTATTGTATTATATAGTTAACAATTATTAATGTTTTTCCTCCCATTACAGTCATAACTGGGATAAACAAAGCTGGAACATGTCATTGGATGTAGGAGGGTAATACCATAATTGGACACACCTCACCTCAGCAGTTATAACAGTAATTAATAAATGCATGTTTTTAAGCAGCCTGTGATGTATTCTTTTGTTTTTTGATTTCCAAAGGACCTGGGAATACTAAGGTGGCAAAATCTACAGCAGTGCCTCCAGGACCTCCGGTGTATTTGGATCTGGTGTACATTCCCAACCACAGCAATAGCAAGAACGTTGATGTTGAGTTTTTCAAGAGGGTGCGGTCATCCTACTATGTGGTGAGCGGGAATGATTCTGCAGCTGAGGAGCCAAGCAGGGCTGTTCTGGACTCCCTGCTGGAGGGCAAGGCACAGTGGGAGAGTAACATGCAGGTAGGTTCTTCACTGTTTTCTCTACCTGTAAATTTAACCTTCTCTGGGAAGCAACTAAGGGAAGCCAGAGCACCTCTGGAGTGGACGGTGGCTGCTGGGGCATGGGGTCCCAGGCTGGGCACCCCATTTCACAGATGATGTGCAAGGACACCTGAGTGAAGCACAGAGCTGCACTGCACTCAGCTGCTCCCCCATTTCTAACCCTTCTGACCTGATCTGGTGAATAAAACAGATGTGAGCTGGTTTACAGGGCCGTTCAGCTGTTTCACCTTGTTACTATACCATATATGATCCAAGTTTGGAAACGTCGCAGTTTGTAAGTAGGAAAGAAAAGTGAATGTTTTATGGTTTATATGGTAATCAAATAGCCTTGGAAACTTCATATGCCTTTCCATCATGATCAATAAACAAAATATTTGGCCATGATCTGAAGAGCTATCAGCGCAGACTGCAGACTGCCACTTCTCTGGAAATCTGCATCTCAGCACCTTACAAAACCAAGATTTTATTCTGATAAATTACTTTTTTGGCAGTCATTTTACCTTACCTTTTTTTTTTATTTATTTCCTTTTACCCATCCATTTATTCAAGTATTTATTGCATAAAGACCCACACTTTTCAAAAGAGAAACATATTTCTTGACCAGGGCTTCTTAAAAAGACATTTTTCTTATCAGCTGTTTCTGTTGTCCATTCCTCAGGACATCCATTCCTCTCCTGTTTTGTGTTACAGGTGACCTTAATCCCAACCCATGACTCAGAAGTGATGAGGGAATGGTACCAAGAGACCCATGAGAAACAGCAGGACCTCAACATCATGGTTTTGGCAAGCAGCAGCACTGTTGTTATGCAAGATGAATCTTTTCCCGCATGCAAGATTGAACTGTAAGAACAAGACCATGCACCACAAGATTAAACTTTGTTTCCAGAAATTCTTCAGTTTGAAAACACCTTTTCTAAAAATTCAACCCATCTATTTCAACTGCTGAACTATATACCTGCCAAATGCTATACTGTGTCACAGTGATGCAAGTCACTAATATTTTTCAGTCTTTGCTGATTGCTAAGGGAAGTAACAGTATTCCCATAGTAGGGTTCAAATTACTGCAAAAATACAGATCCAGTTTCATCTCTGCTGAACATTTGGAAACCATGCACTAGCAACCCCAACTGACTTCTGCCAGGTAGAGGCATTTGCCCTCTAAAGAAACAGAAAGAGAGAGAAAGAGAGAGAGGGGTAGGAGGAGAAAGTAATAAAGAATTAGATCTGCATTAGTTTCATGGCAATAGATGTATCGCTTACTGCAGTCTGCTTATGCTCTCACATGAAAAGGAAGTTTTAAATTGGTGTCAAGCTGAGCTATCACAAGGGGGATCCTTTTTTTACAGAATTAAGTTAGCTGGAAAAATAAAATGAAACAATACATGACTAGGAAGGGATGTACAACCTAAATGCTCATCAGCAGTTTTCCACTTTAATTTGAACTCTGTATACTGACATACCATAACAATCATAGGCCAAATATGCATGTAGTCTGCACTCCATCCAGAAGTCTAAAACCTCTCTTTCAACATGCAGAATTGTTGGTCTAAGGCATGCTCCCAGTGAAAGTCCACTCACTCCAGCCAGAACTGACCAGTCCACATGCTTAAACACCTATGTCCACTGTCTAACTGAAGCAAAATACCAAAGCGATTGGGAGTACATACAGTAGACAATTTGCCTTAGAAAGTGACTTGAATGTACAAAGAAACTTGATGCACTTATTTTTTAATGTTGAGACAGCAAATTTATAAAAGATCTGTGTAGGATCATAGTTACACCAGTAAAGTATGAGTGTGCATGTGTGGTACTAGAAACCTATCTGACTGGTCAAATGGCTTGGTGCTATGAATTACATATGTTAGTTATGTGAACACTTCATTGATGCTCCTGGACAGCTCAACAAGGCAAGATGAGCGTTTTTTTGAAAGCTTCTTTTGTACTGTGGAAGCAAGATTGAAGTGGTGTCCAGTATCAGAGTTACAAAACTTAGTGAAACATTCAGAATGATGAAAAAGGTTACCTGTGAGCCTGTACAGTATTCAACCTTCCTTTGTCATATCTTATTTTAGTTGTTTTATTTAAAAATGAATATGGGAACAAATGTACAGAAATCTTTTTTTTAGTGCTGTGTGAACTTTTAATAGATGAATTTTTAACAAACATTTTCATTTACAGGAAAATGCAAAGAAAATTTTTTCAGGTGAAGGCAATTTTTTTAGTAGTTTTGTAAGATAAGTGAATAATGTTGTTTAAGGTTCTAGTGAGAATGGATATTGAGGTAAAATTTATTGAAAATAGTCAACTGCCAATACCTTTTGGGGGGTGGGGGGGGTGGTTGGAAGGGCACCATGATGGTAAAATTAATCTATTGATGATGACAGAAAATGGGATTTGAAAAGCTGATTGCCTTTTTACTACAAGGGTTTAATCTACATTCTCAACCCTCAGAAGATCTTGAAAAAAGATACAATAAGCAATAAGCTAAAATAAGTCCCCCTTTCCTTTCCTTTCCTTTCCTTTCCTTTCCTTTCCTTTCCTTTCCTTTCCTTTCCTTTCCTTTCCTTTCCTTTCCTTTCCTTTCCTTTCCTTTCCTTTCCTTTCCTTTCCTTTCCTTTCCTTTCCTTTCCTTTCCTTTCCTTTCCTTTCCTTTCCTTTCCTTTCCTTTCCTTTCCTTTCCTTTCCTTTCCTCCTCCTTTCCTCCTCCTTTCCTCCTCCTTTCCTCCTCCTTTCCTCCTCCTTTCCTCCTCCTTTCCTCCTCCTTTCCTCCTCCTTTCCTCCTCCTTTCCTCCTCCTTTCCTCCTCCTTTCCTCCTCCTTTCCTCCTCCTTTCCTCCTCCTTTCCTCCTCCTTTCCTCCTCCTTTCCTCCTCCTTTCCTTGCCTCTTCTCTTACTTTCCTCCCTCTTCTCCTTCCTTTCCTTCTCTAGACTGCTTGCAGAGGAACAGCATCACTGTTCTCTGATTTAAGCAATTTGGATTTTTTAGTCACAGAAGTTTTACCCCAATTTAAAAAATCTAGTTACATTGTAGAATCTGGTTTGCAAATCTGAATTTAAAGAAGGTATAAAGGCCTCCAGAATGGAGATAAGTGCTGGTCTGTATGATTCACCATTATGGCTGGTATTATGTTTCACAATGTAGTGAACTATGACCTAATTTTATTTTCTTTACTTATAATTTATTTCAATTTTACATTGTTAGGATATTTTTGTTTAATAGGTATATGTTTGCACTCCTAATTTTTACGAGGGTTTTTTTAATACTGCTTTAGGGTTCTTTAAATGTGGGTTCCTGAGGCCCATTTAATGCTGTGAATTACTGTTTGTCAGTAGTTGAGGGGTTTGATTTATTTTTAATGTTTCTCTTTTTCCAGGTATCTCTAGCAATGCTCTTTTATTTATTACTATAACTTCTAAGTCATTGAGAATAACTCAGAATGACTATGGCACAAAAGGCAGATGGCAATGTATTGTGAAAACAAGCATGTTTGCTGGGCTCATAATCATTCACCTAAAATTGTTTTTGTAATACATAGTCTACAAAGCTATAGGCAAAATGTTTGGCAGAACAGTTGTACTATTTCTATAATTTTGCTTTGTCTACTTTCTTATATAGGTCAGATTTCAAACTTTTTGAGTGGGTGGGAACAGATTTTCTGATTTTCTGACAATATCTGAAATGGTTTGTATGTCTGCTTTGGTAGAAAATCTGTTTTAAGTACAGCAATGGTCCTGAGACTAATCTGACTTATGCCACTCCTGTGAATCAGGAGCAATTTCACTACAGTCAGGGAAGTTACAGTCATTTGGTCCTACTGTAAATGAAATTGGAATCAAGCCTTAAGTCTCCCCAAGCAAGTTTGTGATGGCTCACACATTTGTTTTACTTCTAAAATAATAGTAATATTTAGACCGTTATAGCTGATCTTAAAATGTACATTCACTTTTTTGCTGCTACAAGAATATTAAAACCCCAGTCTGGCTATTCTAAGGTATTTTAATGCCTGTTCCATCCATTCCCTTTCAAATGACAATGGCGCCTGGGTAAAACACAGCGATGAATTCCTCCATTAGCTCCTCTTGCCCTGAATGTCTTTCCTGCCTGTCGAGCTAATCTAACTGTGTTAGTCCTAGTACTACACAATTGGTTTAGTGTTAAGAGTCATCAAAATGTACCGTGTACATTAACGATGAGTGCTGTTGATCAGCATAGATGTCTAGGAGCATGGTTTGTTATTGATTACTCTGATTATAAAGATTCAATATCTGAGTGTAAAGGACACTCCATTTGAATGATGGTATTACCCATAACAGCATCCCCAGTCATGATCTTTATGCTATTAGTATACTGCTTCATATAATTCAATGAAGAATTAACTTTGGAGATCCCACCCCACTCCTGAACTTGGACAGGGCCTCTCTTGCATGCCTTTTCAAAGTCCTGTGGTGGGCCTGACTTCATTGACCTCTATTTTCACCCCATCTTTCATAGAAATCACTTTTGATTTATTTTTTTTTTTTTACTTACTTTACATACTGTGGTGAATGGAGATAACTGTGAATATGAATGTTGGTTTTTTTTAATTGTCTACGATAGCTTATGCATTTTAGGAGAGTTCTGGTACTCATTTGCTAAGATTTAATCAATTTGTTAATTGAATTTTCAATCCCTCCCACTACAAGCAAGTCAGCTCCAAAGAGTGCTTACTGTGCATTTGGGACATTTCTGTCATATGCTTCTCTTTGTTCATCTGTCACCAGAGGTTCTTGCTCAGTAATGATGTTTTGAGAGAAATAGTAATTTTGTTGGTCTGGATTTATTAGAAAAGGAAAAAAAATGTTTCCACTTGAAAGAAACTGTAAGCTTGCATCTTTTCACTTAATAATTGAACAAAACACTAAAAGCAACTAGGGGTAAGCATTTCTTAGAATGCAATTATATTATTCACCAGGTTTAAAAATGTTTGCTATTTAAAATAAAAAAAGAAAAAAGCCTGTTTGTTGTGACTTTACAAAAAAATCTAAAAAACTTAAGTAACTAAATAAAACAACGGTATAAAAATATAGAAAGGAAAAAAAAAAAAAAAAAAAAAAAGAATTTAAAAAGCAGCTTCTCTTCACTAGACTAGCTAGGAGCTCCAGATGGCAGGAGCTACCTCTTCAAGACTGGGCTGTCATCACAACTGTAAAAGAGGAAATCTGAAATATGCTTTCATGCATTTGCATGCAGCCATTATCTTTCAAACTATGGAAAGAAACAGTCTTGTTGCTGGCTGAGAAGCACCTCACACACCTCCTCTCTCTTGTTCTGAATGGTGTTTGTGTCAGTCTGCAGCTGTGTATGGTATTATGTCTTATAATCTTGCATCACTTCTATTCTATCCAGTCATATCTAATGTAGAAAATTAGTTTCCAGTGAAAGTAATATGTAGTGCTTTTATGATATTTGTGTGCAATATCCCCTCTTCCATTGAGGATATTTGATGTAAAGGAAACAAACTCAGTTCCACAATAAAATACAAAAGTGGTAAAGTGGTGTTGACATGTTTCTTGTCTTTGTGTATGTATGTATTTTTAAGTTCTCTCTTTCCTTCAATCATGATTATCTACTATATGGGTTTTTTCCTCAAAAGATCAATGACTATTTAAATGCTAGATAAGAACCATGTTTCAAAATTGGAAAATAAATTAGAAAGATTACTTATCTCTTGTGGTGTAAAACATTACCATGATGTACCATGATGTGACTTCTTTTTGTTGTTCTCATTTCTGTATCCCTCAGCAGCATGAGAAAACACCTCATTTTCAGTAAGTACACATTCAATGGGCTGTGTCAGAGATGATACCCAATAAATTTACATCAAACTGAGCCCACCCTGGTTTGGAAAAGAGGTCTTTTCCAAAGTTGTTGCAGTTTAACAAGAGTGCGCAGGTTGTCTCCAGTGGACGTGGACTCTTACCGACCGCCACTGCCCAGTGATCCCGGTGAGAAGGGATGGAGCATTTGGGCAAGCTGGGCTCTCAGTTTAGTTTTTTTGCTCTGTTTAGCTTTTTACTCTATACACATCAGACTTTTCCTCTACTGTTATTAAAGGGATGCTGTAAGATCAGGCTTTTGGCCTTTGTAGTTTGGCTTGTTCCTGTGATGCCTACTGTGACAAGATGCAGTAGTCAACGCTAATGTTTTTTAGCTCAGGGAGATGGTAATGACATGAAAGCAGGTAAAGGCTGAGGCAACAAGGAGCAAAGGGTGCTTGCTCCCAGGAGAAGCAGTGGACCTGTGGGATTTCCTTCACCCTTAGACAGCAGTCTTTTTTGTGGGCCCTTATCCATCTCCAACATCTAAGATTTCTTTTGTAACTTCTAATGACATTAATAAAAAATACTGTGTTTGGCCTGAATTGGGCTGAGTGTGGCAGAGAAAAACGAAGACCAGATGAGGGGAGTCAGCTGCTGCCAATATTGTATTTCAGGTATAATTCTGCATGTCTACATCAAAGTTTTTTGAGCTGTTGTGGTAGAGTAGCCTGATGCTACTTAAAATATATTAAAATGATTGTGCAAAGCAGACCAGGTCAGGTTTCAACTCCAATTATTCACCTGCACTTGCAGGGTGAAGTTCTGGATTTGCACAGATGGGACCACCCATGGTACCTGTGGCCAGGAGGTCAGCCTGGTTGTAGCATTTGGTTTGCTGCTTCCAGATGCCAGATGAAATCTCCTTTCTTCAAAACAGCTGCTGAGGAGGAGAAATTTTATTTCCGCTAGTGTTGTTAATGAACAATTTCAGTTAGATTATGAAGTATTTCAGATGGCATGGGAAAATGATAGTCACTCAGACCTTTTCAGACTGAAATGTGAGATCTGTCTTGTGGCATCCTAGACCTGGACACTGTTTCATACTGATTTCCAGTGTTCTGTGGTTGAGAAGAAATTGTAGCTTTTCATGGTTCCTAGGACAGGATGAAAAAAGGTGTCCAGGGGTCTCTTGAGTAATAGACATGATGACACCTCATAGACTCAGCTCATTTCCAGCATTGCAGCAAAGTTCCTTGGCTTACTAGAGAGTGTCTCTGGGCACGTGGTACTTCCACTACATGAGCATCGCCTATGTCCTTCACTCAGTGAACAGTTTTTGACCACTGCCTACTGTTGTGGTCCCTACTTTCATCTCCCACAGATACAACCAGTCTGCACTAGCATGAAGCCCTGAGGGCATTGTCCTCTGTTGTGCTGCGTTTGCTTTCTTCAGATTCAGCCCAAAATCACCAGAGGCTGAGTAATGCTGAGTGCCTTCAGCTTGCCAGAGGATTTGTTGGTTTTTGACTGGATGCTTAGCATCATTTCCACCAGAAATGAAATACAGAGAACTAAAGAACCAGATCAGCAGGTGCTGTATGTACAAGCTCTGTTCGCAGGTTCTTGTGCATCATTACCACTTCATGTAGCTGCTTCTCTACAGTCCACAGCACTAACAGTCCCAGTGTGAGTAGCTGGCAAGGCAGGGGCAGAGGTTGACTATGCATCTGCTGTCAGCTTCACTGCCAAAACAATTGCACATCACAATTTACACATCATACTGCAGCTTGACCCATCACCTCTGCTTGTGAATTATACAGGGAGGATAAATGAAATAGATGGAACTTATGTCCTAATACAAAGAAAGCTAAATATACATAACAATGTCTATATACACTGAGGTTACACCCTGTATACTTGTTAAGGTCCAGAAATTAATTTTGAGCTTTTACAAATCTCAAGTTATCCCAGCCCAGCTGCGTTAAGTTAACTTAAAGAGTTGAAGGTAAACTGAACCCCTGAGACACTTAAATACTTAATATGAACCTTTTGCCGAGTGCAACTCAGTATTTCCAGGAAGTTTACAGTTTCCAAAGATACAATTATAGCAGTGGTTACCATGTGTAAGGACCAGAACAGGCTTGAAAGTTTCTTTCCCAATTCATTCAAGGGAGGAATTGTCAGGATTTGTAATAAACAAGATATATTGAAAGCTGAATTTTGTCCTATAATCTAATGTGCTTGTCAATGGGGCTCTAATGCCATTTCTGTGCCTGGGGCATCTGCCATTTAGAATGGGTTGAGTTTATCAGAAAGGTTTAAAAGCAGCAACAGATTTAGTCCTATGCAATTGCTAGCTGAGTTCAGTGACAATTTTGTGATTACTTAAAGATATATATGTCCTTGTGGAGATTGACTCAGAGTAGATAGCACAGTTTGCTATCACATTTAGTATCTTGTTACTCTTGAATTAATGTTTTGTCACTAATTCTTGGCCTATACTTCATTCTCCAGTTTTAGTTTGAAAGAGTCACTATCTCAAGTTGTTTGCCACTTATGTCAGTAGTAGTTTCTCTTCTACAATCGAAGAGCCTTGTCCTCATCTCAACATTTCCTACTGTTAAATTTCTGGGGAAGGTAAATTTAACTTTATGTTCCACAAATGTGCTCACTCAATAGAAATGCATTTGCAAGGTTCAGTTGTAGTTTCTACATAAACAGCTCCAGCAAAAGCAGTAGTAGTACTTGCAGAATTGGATGCTGTTCAGTGGACCACATCTCGCCTCCCTCAAAGTCAAGGGTGCAATTCCCTTTTGTAACTACGACTCCAGCTTCCTGAGGAGGTGGGGGAAGAGATGACACTTGCTATTCTGTGCCCTGGGCTGTGTTCTGCCTGTCTCAGTGGCAGTGATGGCTGCTCAGGTCAGAAACACCCTTGCACCAGCCAACCAATCTGCAGTGGAGGTAGATCATCATCCTGGTCTCCCAGTTTTAGGATCACCAGAGAGCCCTGGGATGGGCAGGCAAGCAGCTGGGACAGGACACTGGGGGAGGGAGCAAGTGCTTGAAACTGTGGGAGGGGGCTTGACACCAGTGCTGTGTGTAGGACCACGGTGTCTGACTGGGTCTGAGAGCATCTAGTAATCTTATCTTGGCAAGGTCGGGTGTTACCATAAATAAGGTCCATCAGTGCAAGGCTTCAGGCAACACTTATTTGAGCTGCAAGGGAATAAATATGTAATTTTCCTCTTGTGAATAATGGATAGTGACCTTCAGTTCTTTGTTGGAAGTGTTCTGCCAGTAACACTTTCAGGAGAAAGAGTTATATATTTGCTTGCCTCAGCAGCAGCGTATTCGGTGTCTGCTGTGAATTTGAATTGGGAAGCTGATTTTTGAATTAAAAGGAAGAGCTTTAAGCTTTGAAGTGCTGTTTTTTTTCTCCTAACAGCAGCTCAATTCATGCCAACATACCAACAGGCTTTGCATTTATACAGGGTTCTGTTTCTTTTGGCTAGTATTGTTGGGAGAAGGGTCTCTCCCACACCTGGGAAAAACAGGAGAGCTGTTAAGGCTGCCTAGCATGTGCAAGTCTGGCAATGTTGCACCATAAGCGTTAGAGCAGGCAGGTATTATTTAGGCTGCTGGTCCCCATGTTTGCACGCACAACTCAGTGACTGTGCAGGAAAATGAGTAGGGAAATTACTCAAAAACTTTCATGAAGAAAGATGCACTCCTGTGATTTAGAAATATACTGACAAGGGAAAAACTGCAATAGCTTTTATCGAAATCACAGCTGTAGTTAAAAACAGGATGTGAAGGAACATTTCTAGGAGAGGTGATCAAAAAAAAAAGGATATAATGCTACTACCAAAAAGATTTTGGTCTGTCCCCTCCAGTAAATATTTCACCAGTCCCATCCACATACAGAAAGGTCGAGGCAGCTGTCTGAAACAGTGCACAAGGAGCAGCAACATTTCAAAACGCTTGAGAGTGTCCTAGTGAGGAAGTGCTCACTGGTTTGTGAGCGTATGCCAGAGGGCAGAGGGGGATATGGGAGGAGATTCGGATGAAGGGAGAGAAAAGTTCTATCTACACCGAGTTTAGGCTTTGGACTGGTCTCAGAGCATTCAAACCCACAGTGCCTGGAGTAAAACGAGGAGACTACCTGTAATACTAATTAACAGGCTTCTCATAGCTTAGAAGAGGATTTTTTTCTCCTATCACTGCAATGGTTAGGTCTAAATAAATGGGAAGACAGGTTAGTCATGGGGGAAGTGAAGCGTGCTCTGAGAGTGGGGTGCACAGCAGCTGGCAGCTTGCCCAGCTCAATTAGCATTAGCAGCCTATCTACCAAGTAGGGTGAGGGAGGGTGGAGGTGCGGCCAGAAACAGGCTCCTTGTACTGCCAAGAAACAGATGCTAACAAGAAACAAGGAGAAATGTGTCAATGCCCATTGTGGGCTAGCCAGTGTCTCATAAGCAACAGGATCAGCAGCTGCAGTGCCTAGAGGCCATGTGTCAGCAAGAAGGGTCTTAAAACTGTGATGGTGTAGAGAAGATCCCAGGAGAGAGAGTGTATCTGAAGAGAAGCCAAGAACCAAACCAGGATGCAGTAGTGACTGAACCTCTGGAGGTACACCGCATATTCTGATAGTGAAGCACTGAAATATGTGGTCAGGGAAGGGACACTTCGTTCTCATGTGGCTGGACTAGGAGTGATGACCTCTTTAAAGCCCCCAGTTTTAAAGAAATTGTTCTTAAGAGTGTGTTTGGCCTACTCTCCCTTAAGGCTCCCTAGACCAAGAAAGATGAGAAAAACTTCAGGAGACTTCAGAAAAGTTGCCCAGGAGAGTCCACTGCTAGTTCAGTTAGGCCAAGTCACAAAATCATTCACTCACCTGCAGACAGCACTCTCTTACTGCAGTATGGGAGAAACTATGGGACTTGCTGACAAGATGGGATGAAGGACCTTCCTGCCAAGTTCTTGGATGGGAAAGAGAAATAAGCCTCTGAGTGCATTTGCTGGGAATAAGAGGTATTTGGTGCATGCGGATAAGATGCTTTCCTACACCTAAAACAAGTTCACAGATTTGCAGCGTGTTCTCACTGGATTTACAGTGAGTTTGTGATGTGAGTTTTATCACTGTAAGACTAGACAGGTACATGATAAAACTAGACAACACAGTGAGACATCACATGTTGCCATGACAACCTGCAATATGGCAGGGCTGTTGCTAGGGTCTCCCTGTTTTCAAGGAACTTGCCCTGCCATGAGCTGCATAAAGTTGCTGGCTGCAGCTGATGAGATTCAGTGGTGACAGGGAATGTAAGCAGGGATGGAAGCTGATGTATCCCACAACCAATGCACCATGATCATTTCCTCCCTTGCCCGCCCCCTCCGTGTGCCCTGTGTGAATAGCTACATTGTCTTACTAATCTGAAGAATGGGGCATGGGACCACATACGCAGCTGAGACAAAGAAGGAAATTAGGTCAAAAACCTCAAGAAACAGTGCCCAGAACATAAAAGGAAACTGCACTGCAGTATGAGGGTCCTTGGCATGTGCAGAGGTGATTGTGTGTGTTTTTCTACTGACCTTAACAATGGAGCAGAGCAACACTACTAAAGTCAGAAATTTCTAACTTCCTTACAGGGAAGGCAGTGCCTGTACAAGTGCTAACTCACTAGGCTGAACTCTTTAGAAGCAGTTTTAAGTCTAAAGTTAGGTTTCAAACTCCATGTATAGTAGCCCAAATTTTCCAAATGGGTTGGGAAAAAAAAAGCAATCAATATATGTTAATCCTCTTAGTGTCTGAAGTTCAGAGTAGCCAAGGCATTCTTCTTCCCTGTGAGAAAGCCCTAATGAAACAACTTGTGTTTGAAATTCTTCCCTCTTCTTTTGTTCCTTCCACCCTCTACACCTTTCATCACAGGCAAGCTACTTCTTATGCCTTTGCTTCTTTGTGTTGTCTCCATCCCACCCCCTGCCTGGTTGGTGGTAGGAGGAAAATATATACAGGATGAAGATTTCTAAACCACATGTGCTTTACTTCAGGAAACAGGCAAAATGGGAAAAGTTTAATTTGCATATAGCAGTCACATACAGTCACACTTGCAGCAGGATTGAAGTGAAATATTAATAATGGTGAGCACTTCAGTTCCCTGACAGAGAAACGCATACCACTGTGGTAGTCTTTCAGTTCCAGTACTAAGCAGATGCTTTAGCTAGCTTCCTAGCTTCCATTTCCTGCTTAGCCTTTTCTCTCATCTCTCTTTCTCTCTCAATGAGAAGTGCTTGTTCTTGCTCCCACTCCTTCAGCTTCTGCTCATGTTTTGCAATGTCTTCCACTTCACATGCTGGCAGCTTTTCCTTGACAAGTTGGGTGGTCAGGGTTAACAGGCTTTCAGATTCAACCTTGCCAAGTGAATGCAGCTTAGAGTACAGCTCCTGTCATAAAAAGGGATTTGGTGGGGAGAAGGAGACAGCCAGTCAGTCACAAAATAATCAGCCATGAAATACTTCCCTATAACAACCAATACATCGCTGTTCAAATCTAACTATTAGCTGGGCCACACAGGCCAGGTAATTATTTTATCCCAGCAAAGTGTTTCAACTGTGGTAGCTGATACCATTTCTTGAAATGCTAACCTCTAAAACAAATTTTTTGAGCATTAAAACTAAACCAGTGAAGTTTCATTTTCATTAACCATTGAAATTATCTTTATTTTTCCAAATTCAGTTATTTCATATTAACACAGACCAGCTGACGAGTCAACTACAGTAAATACAATCTAAACACCTTAGTTTTGTGTCTCACCTCAATACCAAATGAACAATTTGCTCCACACTGCCTGCATTAGCACCCTTCTCAACAGATGCACATCACTTTAAATGCTCTCTAGCTAACAGCTTACTAGGTAACTCCCATACTTTTTCTTCCCAAAAGTTACTGTGATCTACTTGACTATGCCTACACAGACTGTACAACAGTGCTAAAGCAAGGGATATTTTTTTCCAGGGATATTCTACACAAACTAAGAGTAGAGATTCTGTAAGAAACTGTGCAGTATTCCTTTCTTGAGGTCTACTTATTTAGATTTCATGCAGCATAAAATGTTAATTCACTTAAGATGATGAATCATCCAGTGATACTATTTCTGGCTTTATGGAATCTTTAGCCGGATGGCTCACTAACAATCTGATTGATTGCCTTAAAAGTGCAGATACACAACCAAGAAGGAGTTTCTTGAGGGAGAAAGATGACACATCACTGGCAGATTCTTTACCATGCCTCATTCATTAGATAGCAATACATTTTCCTGATTGTTCTTTTAAATAAAATGTTTTACTGAGCCCACTACTTGCAGAAATGTTTAAAGGAAGTACATATCCTAAAGAAAGGTATATCCTTGCTTCTTTCGTAGGCCCTTTGAATAAAGCCTATTGTTTTGCACTGCAGGTTGATGCAAAGATGTGGGGAACATTCACCCCGACTGTCTTGAGGCTCTGACTTGTGCTTACACAGGAAACTATGATGTCCCCTCTGAGGCCTCTCCACTTCTCAGTGCCTTAGCCAACAGAACTGCAGGCTTTGTTCTGTTTTGCCAGACCCTCGAAGGTTTGAATTGGACAGACAGCAGATTAAGAACTCTTTAAAATGCTAGGCATGTGGGTCTGAGGGGCTTGGGTATTTGGCTCTGTCTGGTTTTTGATTTTGTGATGAAGAATGAAAAAAACCCCAATGACTTTGAAGCTAATGGACTAAAACTAAACTCAGTAATACTTCGGTGTATTCGTGTCTATTTTGTCTGAGATGTCAGTAAGTATACAATGCATCAGTGAGAAACATGAAGAGACTGTACAGCTTGGGTCTGGGGAAGGAACCTGACAACTACACTCATGTTTACAGATCAGATATTCAGTTTAACTCATTTAGATCCTTCAGACTCTCCCTACTAGCCACTACTAAGGATGTGCTGAAAACGGGGTTTACGCACTGAACCTAAGCAGTATGAGATTGAACCACAGAAAGGCAACAAACTGGAAAGTAGCAGGACTTATCTCCTAAGCCACTACTGGTACCACTGAACTCCCGGGATCTTCCCTGATCTGCTGTGATACATTAGTGAAACTAATTTAGGAAAGCAGCAGGCTCTGTGTCCTGCAGGTACCAAAAGGGCACATTCTTAAGTGGCCAAATCATTAATTTTTGATACATAGTCTCCAGGGCTCTGCATGCAGACAATTAAAGAAGGAGCACTGCTTTTAAGAGAGGGTGTTCCCAGCATTTATGTGATGAAATGTTTGCCCACTGATCAGTGACACGGAAGGAATTGCCTGAAGAACACTGTACTGGCTAGTGAGCCTCAGCATACTGGATCTGAAAACAGGTAATTACAACATGAATGACAGTATCAGAGAGTCTAAATTACAGCTCTAAAGGCTTTATCTGGAAAAATCCAAATGCCCTCCAGTCCTGTTTGTTTAGGTGGAAGTGGAGGACATGCTACCTCTCACACATCATATCCGTTAGGCTGCATGGCTTTTTCAGGTACTTCCACAAATGGCCATTCTGAAGGTTGGTATGAGACATGAGTCCAAGTATGTGTATAAAAGCCATGCAGAACAAGCTGCAATTCTAGACAGGTACTGTATGTCTGGAGCAAATCCACATGCTTTTCCTTGCATACCTAGCGGTATGACTTGTGAAAGAGAACAGGGCAAGGAGGAGACAGAAGCAACTGGTTTTGAGCTCAAGGAGAAAGACTGGGATGTGCTGGATAATGCAGGGCTGGACAAAGTGCAACTGAAGTGTCATCATCATCATAAGTGCAAATTCTGTGTTGGGGTTACATCACACAAGGGGCAGATGATCTGTGCTGGGACAGAAACTGTGAATGCTGACACCACCAGGTTGCTTCAGAGCTGCCACCTTTCCTCAGGCTGGTATGGATTTCTAGTGAACTTTTCTGCCCTGTGAACTACAACTGTAGGTGTCCAGGGGTACAGCTGGGAAGACTGGCTGGTGCTGGCCTAATGGATTTCAGAGAGTCTGAGACCTCCTTCAGGCTTAGCTGAAATGGCATTCTGACTTAAGAGCTCCTTTTCTCATCCAGACAACCAGAAATTGTGGCTTATTTACATATAAATTACTGTTGGATACCTAGATTTCCCAATGAGGAATATGTCTTTCTTATATTCAGACTTTTCTGGTGAGAGTTTAGATCTAAGCACTGGGACTGTAGTTTGTTCGCTCAAAGCCTGGGCACTCACTGCCACACCAGTGAACACCTGAACTGGGGTTAATCATGAAACTTGTAGAAAGGTTGAGGTGAGAAGAAAACTACCCTCTTGGCACTAGTCTGTCCCCAATTTGACATTCAGGTCTTGTTTTGAGCACTCTGCATTATTTTCTTCAAGGCTAAACAATAGATACAACAATGAGAAGCTCATAAAAATGTCTCATTCCCTCCTTCAAAGGGCACTTGTGTTTACCTAATTCAGTGTTATTCATCCAGGCATTATTTATCACATGCTGAGCACCCACTGATTCCCAAACACTTTTAAAAAGTTCTAAGTGCCTACAAAGCAGGTTTAACATCTCAAGATTAGTGGCAAATAATTTATGTAAATAAAAATTAAAAGAAAGGAAAATTGTGTGTGAGATGAAACCATAGGGTACTAGTCTTTTAACTTATGACATTTCTTTAGAAGAACAACAGTCTATCCAGAACTATCCAAGGTCATGGCAGCAACAATGGAAACCAACGGGCTATGAAAAGACTATTGCTCCTGGAAATATAAGCCAGATTATTTTCAACATGGAGTATTTGATTTTTACCACAGCACAAATCAAAGAAGATAAAATGATGAGCTATGAGATGATCAAATAAAATGCACTCATATAGCTGTGTCCTAATCAACAACTGTTTGTGTTTCATATTGTTATCGTCAGTGTGACAACCTAAAGATAAAAGGGAGGGGATACAGCCTTACTTAATTCCCTAGATCAAAAGTATAGAATGAAACACTTCTACTTATTCATACACAAACAGACAATAAAGTCATGATGGTCTCATGCTTATTATAATTTATTTTAATGAACAAGAGCCCACACAAGGTCAGATAATGGATGTCTAATGGCATACCACTTTGGCGACTTATCATTTTGATGTATGAAAAGTGAAGATAAAATCCCAGCAGACAGACAAAAGACAAGTGGCCTTGAGGATTTATGTCTTTGTAGGCTGCTGCTTCCTGTTTGAAGAAGTGATAATGTAAGGTGACATCAGTTTCAAAAATGCCAGGTAGGACTCTGATGCACTGAAGGGGTGTCAGTCTACTAGCCATAATAAGCCAGTATATATATTTCCCAGTATATATTATGGTGATCTACTACAGCTTAGAATATTTAGATAAATGAAACTCTCTTACCTTGAATCGGCTGTAGTACTCGGGTGCTTTAGACTGCTCTGTTTCTTCTGATTCTGCACACTGTAACTTCTGCTCTAATTCCTTGACTTCTTTAGCTGATTCTGGATCAGGTTTTGCTTCAAGGGCAGACTGCAAAACAGTCTCCAGAGCATCAATCTGAACAATCACATTTGTCACTGTTAGCATAAACAGTTTGGAAATACAATCTGAGTAACAATGCTGTCATGTTTACAAACAACTTCATGAGTTACCATGTATTTTGAGATGATGTCTGTGTATGAAAAAAGAAAACCAAATTCTAAAAGGAAATAGGACTTGCAAGAATTTTGTACTGTACTTGGTAACTCTGAGGGTGAACATTAAAGCCCTGCAACAGAACAACTCCACCACTCCCTGTCAACAGTAAATCTCCCTGTGACTCAGATGCTGACTGGTATTTGCAGATCTGTCAGACATGAGGCTAATGTCTCTTCTTGGCCTGATATCCAGCCATAAATGCTAATGCTAAATGGCAGTCACTGATAACAGCATTAGCATGATACACAATCACAGATACATCTAAATAAGATATTACTATGGAACGTTTGAACAATATAATCTCTCTGCCTCTTTGGTACATCCAGACCCCTTTGGTGAAAGGAAGCAGGGAAATCACCTGTTCAGCAACAAGAACATTCATTCCTATCATTAGTATGATAATTTAACAGAGAAAATGGAAATGTAGGCATATATTGGTATAGGTATATTTTTACTCTGTGACACCTCAGTTCTCTTCACACTTTTGTCTTTTGAGGTAGTAAAAGAACCACCCTCTCCTAACTGAATTGCAGCTGTATCAAAAGAATGCATTAGCTTCACTATGGGACTTGGTAAATTATTTCTGTATGTATTATTGATACAAAAGATGGAACTGCTATATGGATGCTGCTGCTGTTTTGGGAATAACATGATCTCCATAATTGGAATTATTAGATGCAGGTTGCCTGCATTTTAAAGTTCAGCTTTTACAAATGTAAAGAGCTGTTATCCTTCCATGAATCCTAATTCTGAATGTTTATCAGTAGGATGAATTAACTCTGTGTAACCTTTGAATCTGTGATGCTTTCTCCAAGCAAAAGGGATCTTGATACAGTTTCATTTTCCTAGCATAACTTTATAATGCTAAAGGAATAAAAATTAAGCTTATTTGAAATAATGTTCTTGACACTGAAATGTAATCTTTGAACTTGCAGTACTGAAACAGGATGGAACAAGCAATGAAATAATAACTATGTGCTTGGAAATACACACTCATTTAGAGACTTTCTCAGACAATTGAAGAAAACAAAACTTGTCTTGCTTGTTCACAGTTAAACTATACAGCACAATACTAAAACAGTATTTCTATTATGTTGTTAAGATAGTAATGGCAGAGAGAAAAGAGACACCCTTCTAATCAGAAATGAATGGAAGCTTAAAGCCTGAAAGTGACTGATCATGATCGGGCAAATCACTTCAAAATGTTTACACAAGAACTGCACAGTTAAAAAATGTTAATTTGAAAACTTCCCTTTGAGATAACGAAATTTATTCGGACAGAAAATAGTATTACATTTCGGAAAAGAGCCAGGTTCACAAAACCAGGACCGTGTCTTTCTCGTGTAACTTTGTGATTGTGCAGGCATGCAAGGACAATGATTTTCAACATAGCCCGTACTTCTCAGTGCTGACATGTATTTATGAGAACTGCATAATGGTCAACCTAGTCCTGCCCAAGAGAGACCCAGGATACTACAGGAAAAAATGGTTTATGGCACTTGAAGTTGTTTCCATCATATCTGCTGCTGAATTCAGTGGAAGTTGACTGACCCCAATATTGATCTGGTCAGTGCTCTTAGTCCTTCACCCTTAGGAATACTACATTTTAGTTGGAAATAGTAATTAAAAATATTTTGTATGGATTTTAATAGTAAAATCTTAATGAACATTTAGGTAAAAAAGGCCAGATTATGCAAATCAATACGCTGTAATTACTTTAGACCAGACAAGGATATGGACCAACATATTTTCCTTGTCTTCCTTTCTGCACTGGGATCACAAAAATGCATTAGAGAAAAATTATTTTAATAATAAATCATCCAAGCCTGCTCTTGGTCCTCAGCTTGGTGAAACTTACTTGACTTGCACTATTGTTTATATACTGCTACCTAAAATTCAAACAAGGTCAAGTATCTCTTCATGGAAGTTTCTGTGTGGCTCTCACGATCACTGCTTTTTGAGCTTTACTACTGGATTTGTACAGAGATACTTGCAGCAAGTAATCAGTAACAACCTTATTTTATAAGTTCCTAGCTGTTCACCAAACAAAGTAAGAAGTGTCTCTGCAAAGAAAGCACTGCTAGGTATTACTAGCACTTACTATTTTTACAGTATTAATACACAGAAGGACGGGATCTTTTATGGTCCTGCTGTACCACAGAAAGATGCAGCCTTGTTTCAGAAGCAGGATGTTCATCTCCAAGCCAGAGCAAGCAGAGGAGTTTTTTAATTTTTCTAGGGTTTGTAAGCAGAAAAAAATCACAAGTGTATTAGGCTAAGTTCTTCAGACTTGGAGTAGTGACGAAATCTCCAAAACCACACACCCGAAGAGGTAACTCAAAATGGTGGAAGTTGCAAATGTAACACTTCCTTCCTTGCACTGTCCAGTATCACACAGACCTGCTTCCAAGCACAGAGCAACAGATAGCAGAACCTGCTGAGCAGCGCCCTGGCCTTTGTTTGTCAAGTGAAATGCAGAAACTGTAAGCCTAGTAGCGATGGTAGCAAAAGGGAGACTCCTGTCACCAGAGACACCTTCAGGAAAGCGTAACAAGAAAAGGAGGTGACACCTCAGTGCCGTTTTGATGCTCCAGCCCATGTGGTGGTGGTTTCCTAAGTTATTCCTCCTAAACTGCCTGATTCTGGGATCAGCCTGATGCCCCACAGCATTCCTAAGCCTCAAGTCCCTTAGTCAGTGTTGCCCTCACAAGTGGACCAAATCTATCCACCTTCCCCAACTGAGGGCACTACAACCCTTCTAGAAATCACTCTGTACTGTTTTTGGACCAGTATCACTCAGGACATCATCTCAAAGGGCACAGAATACACGGAATTAGCCAGGAAAGGAACAAGATGTGATATTTCATCCTCACTGCTAAGAAGTATGTCTCTGAGTGAGTTCAAAAGCTTGGGAAACAAAGGTGTCTTCCTATCCCTACAGATGTGTGCTTTCTGTGACACAGACCCAGGTGTCTCTACAGGGAGGGGAAGGCTTAGGAAACATACTTAAATGTTGTGGCAGTAACAGACACTTATTCCCAAGGACATGCCAGTAGACATCATGACTGGTTCATCAACTGCAGCAGTGGTTCTGTTCTAAACATTACTTCTTCTCCTGTCTTCCAAAGACCTCTGAAGTATTGCTGGGCCTCTTCCCATTAGCAAGGCACAGAATTCACAGGTTTTACTGGAGTTTGGGTTGTATGACATTCTCTTTGTTCAGCAGGTTACAGCCTTCATACTTACAGCTTCTTTGCAGATTTTGCTGTCCCCTGACAATGAAGCCACATTCTCCATCACTTGCAAGCACCTATTCAAGTACCCAGGTGTCCACATCAGTGGCATTAGATTGTATACAGCTCTTAGCCCTTTATTCAACTCCACTTTCCCTGTGATAAAAAAATACTTTAGCATTAGTACTTCAATACTGGAGTCTTAACAGAATCCATATGGGGTGGCTCTGTTTTCTAGAAGTAACAGCAAGTGTCTTGGCTTCTGTAGTAAAAACACACTTTTCTACAAAGCTGCTCTGACAGAACTGCTATTACCTTACTTTATCAAGGTGCTGCCCTTTTGCCCAACTTCACAGCTATTACATGTTTGCTTCTGGTTCCTCCCCGTTTCCCCTCCTCCCTCCCCCAGAAATTTTGTCCAGACAGAAAGGAGGAAAAGTGATCATGTTTTCTGGTTGTCTGGCCGTTGTAACAGCAGCTCTGAGCAGGACGTCAGAAGATCTCAAGACAAACGTCTCCTTAGCCTTCAGGGGCTGACTGTGCAGCATGTGTGCACTAAATCTGAGGGTCTGGACTCACCTCTGTGGCCTTTAGGGTATACTCACACATGCGTCACGGCCAGACTGTACAGTGTTTAAAGCACACACTCTGGCTAACTATACAGCTTAGTACCCCTATTTCTGCTGGAGCTTCCTGAAAGGAAAAAGGGGAGACCTGCCAAAATGAAATTTTGATTCTTGATTTAGGACATTCTGTGCAACACGGTCTTCACTGACTTTATCAGGACCTGCCTCTGATGCACAGCACCACTGATCGTTTGGCTTTTCTTCTGACAGTAATTACTAGGGAATGCAAAACTCGTACATAATAGAGGAAATGTACAGCATGTTGCAGTTGGTGAGTACTAATTTGCAATGATTGTCACTCTAAGGTTTTGATTTTATCATTGTCAATGTAACAAATAATACCACTTCAGGGTAGCTTACAAGAGTTGTATCCAGGCTCTCAATCTGATTTACACTCTGGCTATAATGACACAAAAGTATGAAACACACCTTACTCTTCTTTACATCAAAGAGAACAGTTTAGGAAAACCAAAGCTTATGGATTATGGTTAAATTAAAATATCTCAGGTGCTTGAGGCCACTCTGTGCCTGTAGACATCTTTCACTCTTTCAGAGGTTGGTTCTATCAGTGTTGGCAAGGCTGTGGAATACGTGACATAAAAGTAAATAGCTTTTGATCTACTGAATGTCAATGTCATGGAACAAGTAATACTGCTCACAAACAACAATGAAGTGCATTTTTGAAATACAGCCACTATTCAACCAATCTATATGACATAAAAAACCACTCCAAACTGAATGCCACATAGACAGCAAAGCCTCTATCTGTATGAGTATCTCCACTGAATAACAAACTACAGCTACAAGGAAAATGCTGCTTTCAAAGTAATTTTCACATTTTACTGAAAATGAGTTTTTTGTCTTAGAGTCACGATAAATCCAAATCAGCATCGTAACTCTGCCACTACACATTGTATTTTGAGACCACATTTTAAGAACAAGCCCACTTTTTATTACCCTCAATAAATTCTAAAATAAAACATAATGCAGTAATGGAACAACTGCATGATCATAAATTTTAAATTAATTAATTACTTTCAAGTAAATAATCATTTTGTAGAGAAGGACAAAACCTAACTGCGCTATATTACTCTAAAGTAGTATAGAAATTCAATTTTTCAATTATTCAATTAGACGAAATTCAGTAATTACCTAATCCATTCCCCATTTTCCTTCCCTCTAATTCTGGATATACCCTGATCTAACTGCTCTTTAACAATATAGCATATCGTTAGCAGTGAAGACTCCTTAACAGGTACAGGATAAAGGCACTGCTATCTGCTGTTCACAACAGAAACATTAATTTTACAGTGAAGAGTAAATGTTCTAAACATAGTGTTTTTCAGGCTGTGCTCTCTGAACTTCTTGAGGTTTAAGGATTATTTTAAGCAGCTCAGTAACTAGAAAGGTCTATTGTCCATAACCTAAAATTTGTGTTAGGGAACTCTGTACTTTTGGGTTTTTTGAAAATTTGTTGGTCCACAAACAAACCAACCCTACTGTTCTTTAAGAATGTCTTCTTTCTCCCAGCTGCCAATCCAAACCTGCAGGGAGCCCTAAAGGAGGTTCTGAAGCTGTCTAATGAAGGCCATACCATTCAAATCAGTACTACCCTCCAGGCTTACAAAATAGATTCAGTCTTAACCCTGAAATCATTTCTTCCACTATTTCTGCCTTTTTTTTTTCTTAGCCTTCTCCTCAATTACACTTTAATAAAGCAAAGATGCCAATTTAATTCAGCCACTGAAGACAAGAGGGAAAAGATGATTATGAGGGAGGTAAAACTTACCAAGGAATGCATAGCCATAGAGCTGGGAGCTAAAACCCACAGTGTTTGTTTGCTTTAGACCCGTAAGCACTAGCGATGCTCCAAGATTTCTCTCCTCTTCCCACTGCAAATAATGTAAACTAAGTAAGCGTTCCTTGACAAACATAAACATAAATTGGCAGCAGCCAAAGATAGCCCACATGGTTTTCATCAGATATCTTACCAATAAGGAATCATTAAACATGTCTAGTGTTCAGAGTTACAGTATGTATATCCTGAGGAACAGTACACATTATACAAATGAACACCTCTCTTTTCAGAAGACAGTAAAATGTGAGTGGTTGAGATTTTGCATGGAAGTCTATCAGTGCATTTCCCTCAGGACAGAGGGTTATACTGATTTACACCAGTCAAGCTCTGTCTCTGTCCTGTATGTCCTAGCACTTGCTTCAGGCTAACACTGATGAAGAAAAGAATTACGTGGCTTCTGTACTAGAGCAGCTGTGGTAAGATACATGCTCTACTATCCCTCACTAGAATAGGAAAATGCTGAGAGAAGAATAGCTGCTAATAGCTGCTCTGAGTCCAAAATCTGCACTGTGAGAAGAATATATGCAACTCACCAAGACCACTGTATGCCCCAGGATTAAAATTATAGCTGTCTCTCCAGCTAGAGAGAAGTACCAGCTCTCTGAGCCAGACCACCAGTGACAGCTACAAAAGGGCACCCAATCAGTAAGCACATTAAAACCACAAGAGTAGTGTGAATTTTGTTTTGCTATGGGATAGTACAGTATATTTTTCAAGACTGGAGAAGCACAAATATCAAGCATAAATGTCTCTACTGCAAGTGAAAGAAGGTGAACAACTCAAATCAGTAATAAAATGAGGAAAAAGAAGCTATAAAAGGCAATAGATTGGAGGAAGTCTGACTCTCTAACACATGGGGTTTGTGGCAGGGTACTTTGGTGTCTCATTTATTACCTTACGACCTGAAACAAATATCCCTGGTGAAAGAAAAAATCCTTCTAAAAATTCCCTAAGGTACACTATTTAGCAAGAGGAAAAGCAAGACAAAGAGGAAAAAACAATTGTTAGCAAGATGTTTTGGCTTACACACTGAATCTTAAAAAACACAAAGGTGTGACCTTCTGGTTTAATGTATTATTCAGAGATGTTTTTTCAAGGTATGGCATTTTTTTCTGTCTCCATCCAGGTGCTACAAGAATTTGCATGTTATCATCTGACACAAAATACCATCACCTGACAGCCAGGCAAGGTATTTGCCTGACCCAGAAAAGGGATACAAGGAGATAGGGCTGCTTCATGCTGAATTCAGCACACCAGCTGAATGTTATAGGAAAATTAAATGCAACTGGGAAAACTGGGCTTTTAGCAGTCTAGGTTCTTTTGGGAGCTAGCTCATTTGGCTCAAAGAGCTGGTGGAACTGCAAGAACTTAATGTTAACACCTTTGCAGTGGAAGTTAGCAATCATACCGATTGTTAGCAGCAGTTAAGGACGGAACTTCCTGGGGACAGCCAAGACCAGTCAGGCTTCAGTGGTGTTTACAACAGCAGAAAAATGGAAGCTCTCTATCACCACTGCTATACACCCTAAAGACTAACACACATCAGATTGCCTAAGATTCAGCTCTCAGAGTTAAAAAACATTTCATCAGGCTGCTGGACCCTAAGCTACAGCCAAGGGTCTGTCTGCAACAGGACACTGGCTGACCTGTCTCACACCTTGGGAAAAGGGAATGGGATTTTCAGGAGCAGTCAAGCAGATCTCATAACTCTGCCTTCCCCCACTTCCGAAATCAAACACAGAAAATTGGTACTGAGAATTATGAGGTGTTGAATGGTACACTGTATGGTGTATGCATATAAAAATATGGCTTATAGCTGTCTTTGGATGGGTTATTTCAAAATGCAGCTGTATAAATATGCATGCCTTAAATGTGTCATGTCCATACCATCCTTGTTTGCATATTCAGCTTTCATGAAATCCTATACATATTGACAAGTGCTTGTCTTTTGCAGTGAGGATACACAAACATGGACAAACACAATGAGAAAATGAGATTTTGGTCCCTCTGCTTTTCATATGCAAGTGATCAATCACACTTGACTTCTGGGGAATGAAGGAGGACACAGAACAGTGCAAACACACATCTGATTTCTATAGTGAAAATTGAAATTACAACCCCATTGAGTTAAAACCTTAAGGTATCTGTAATACCTATTTTGGGAGATGCTTCATGTAAGACAAATGGAGGCTTGAAGCATTTTCCATATGGATGACAACATGCTATTGAAAGTGTCATGGTTTGAGCTCAGAGGGCAAGTGAGCACCACGCAGCTGCTTACCCCCCCTTCCCCACTAGTGCTGAGAAGGAGAAAAGCAAAAGACCCAGGAACTTGAGATAAGGACAGCGAAGGATGACCTCATCCTTTAAGGCACAAGCAAAAGACAGGCTTGTTAGGGGAAAGAAAAAAAAACCCAATAAAAATTAATATACACACTCACAACAACAACACTTAACAGACAGAGTAGGACTGTGAGAAGCATTACCACACCCTGAAAACACCTTCCACCACCTCCTCTTTCTTCCCAGGCTCAGCTTTGCTCCTGGTATTTCTAGACCTTAATCCCCAGCAGCACAGGGACTGGGAACAGGCCGTGCAGTCAGTCCCACCGCTTCTTCCACCTCAGGGTGGGGGAACTTCTGGCATTCCTCCCCTGCTCCAGTGCTGTCCCCCTCTCACAGGAGTCAGTGCTCCACAAGCTCTCTCCAACATGCGTCACTCCCACGGGCGTGTAGGTCACCCCCATGTGTTGCAGTCCTCCCAGTGCTGAACTACAATGGTGGCGGCTTCTTCCCATGGAGTCTCGGCCTTCTTCAGATGCAGTCACCTGTCCCAGTGTGGGGCCCCCCACAGGGCGCAAATCAGCATTTGCTCCACCATAAACCGCCATGGGTGGTGGGAGGAGCAGCCCTGCCCTCTCACCATGGGATACACGGGCGTCTCTGCTCTGGCGCACCTCTCCCCCTTCCTCCTCCTTTCTTCCACTGACCTCGCTGTTTGCACAGATGTTCTCCTCACAACTCCTTCTCACAACTCCCACAAGTTCTCCCAGGTTTCCCTTCTTAAATACATTATCACAGAGGTGCAGCTCATCAGCTCGGCCCTGGTGCAAAGGCAGGTCTGGCTTGGGGCTGGGGGAGCTTCGAGAAGCTTCTTACAGGAGGCCACTGTTCTAGCCCCCTTCCCTGCTACCAAAACACCCTGTCACTCGCTCAAACCGGGACAGAAGGCTTGTGCCGAACTACATGAACAGTAGCTTCCTGAAGTGATGGAAATGGCAGAGTCCTTTGCTGATACCTAACTGAGCCCCTTCTGCAAAAGTAGAATAATGCCACTTCCAAGAGTCCGAACTGTCATGTTGGCCTTAAGCAAGTGAGATGTGAACAAGAAACCCCTAATCCTTGGAGACAAGAGAGATGTAATGAATTCAGTTTTAATACAAATACATACTAGAAACAGTACACCCAAAGACAAATGGGATAGTAAAAATCCTAGCGAAAATGCCTTATAATTCTGCACCACCATCAACCCCAAGCTCTAATGGTGAGCAATACTCGCCTTAACAGGGTCCTATACAATAGGTGACACAGTTTTTTTGCGTTAACTGATAGAGCCCTCTTTGAACGGAACTGAAATGTAATTTCATAACCTTCCAATGGGCATACATTACATCTGAAAATCCCAACACACCTTCCCTTTCAGAGAAAGGAGCAAAAGTGGTGACAAGTTATTTGATGGCTTTCATATTTTGTTGTTTCTCTTTTTTTCTTTATTCTGCTGTTGTAAAAATGATGAAAAAAATGGAGTATTTATTTTCTCCAGGTAAACTTAGGGGAACCAAAATATATTCAAGACTGAATGTCCAAATCACTGTACCATGACACTGAGAAATGGAGGCTTTGTGTATCATTTTGAGTGTGGTCAGCTTACCGTATGTTCAGACTTGGTTGTCAGATACTGGTATAAAACATAGAGAGAAAGAAGCTGTGTTGAGAATTCATCAAAACTTTCCTGAAGCATGATCTCTGTTACTACTGACATAGCATCTATGGAAGAAAACAATACATAATCAGCAAGTGCAGATTTACACAGCTCCCTTTCACACCCACTCATGTTCACTGATACTTCATTGCTGTATGTTTTGAAGTAGCTAGGGAGAAAGTTAAAGATTTCTTATGACTACTAGCATAGAATTAGTCTTACTCATTTGGGTTATTCAAACACACTGTGAGAAGGAAGAATGGGTGGAATAGCATGAGACCACAGCAAAGGAGCTTTCCAAACTCAGCTCTAAACTCTTCAATTGTCTCTTCTTTGCTCATCCCTTCAATCATTAAAATTTTTTAAAAAATCCTTACAAATTACTTCTTTGTTCTTGTGTTTAGATTACAAACAAGAGAAAACTGGCTTAAATTCACTGCCCTTAACGTGACAGGAGAGTACAATGCAGCAGAAATGTCACAGATCACCCACAGCACTCAGTGCATTCAGCAAACAGTGCTCTGGAGGAGCTCCACAGGGCGTTCCAGTGACACTCTCTGTCAGGAAGGACAGTTTGTTAAACAAAAGGCTTGAGCCTGCCACAGAAAAGAAATATGGATGGAATAAGGAAGAATTCAGATAGGGGTGGCTCTCAAACTACAATAAATATATGTATTAATCTGTTATTTAGCAAAATTTTCATGATAAAAGCTACAAACAAGCCCTGCGATTCTACTGTCCCTTTCAGCTGATTTTACAAGATGCTTCTTCAAAGAAAAGCTCACTGCAAGTCTACAGTACCAGAAAACCTGCAGTGAAATGAAAATCTTAAATATTTGTCATCAAACATGATAGGATTATTCATCTCAACACTTAAAACACTTAACAGGGAAAGACAGACACCTCAACATGACAGTTCAGCATAGCTGGTGCTTTCCAGTGACAGACGGAAAGTCTAGACAAATGGTTTGGATATGCAGCTTTTTGAACAGCTAAATGTAGGTAAGATAAACTCTACCAATATGCATTCCAATTCTTATAACACTCTAATTGTCACTAATAACTCCGGTGATGTCATTAGGATGTAAGTCAGACTTGTAAAACTGGAGAAGTTGATTTACACTTGGAATGGGACTGATCACAGTTGAAACTGTGAAGTGTATGTGTTTCAAAATTATATAACGAATAAAAACCCAACAGAAATGAGATATAAACATGCAGAAAAGTAATTTAAAGGAAGGAGAAGGTGTGTTTTTAAGGTGATTTTGAGAAAATACAGCTAAAAGTTTTTAATTCAAATAAAGGCTCTGCAGATATGAGAGCATACAATGAAGGATGCAGAATTGGTACATATTATCTTACCTTCATATTTCTTCTGCTTTATAAAAGAATCCATCAAAATATTGAATGTAAAATTATCTGGGAAAATTCCATACTGAACCTAAAGAGAAGCAGGAAAAATAATCAGTGTGAAAATCTGCTGTTCATATCTTCCCAAGCATAGCACTATACAGTCAGTCAAGCAACACAAGATTAGCACGGCACCTGTGATGTAGACCTTCTAACTTTTGATGTTTTAGATTTGTTTTGGCATTTTATCTGAGCCTTTGGGATGAAGAAGGGTATTGCCTATCAGGTTTTTATGCCTCCCCTTCATCTAGCATGTTTGGACACCAACACTGTTTAAAAACAAAGCTTCCTGGGTAAGAAGAGGAAATAAAAGGTGCTTTAGCTAAAATTCAAGCGCAACATTAATTTTTGTTTTAACAAAGAAATATATGAACTTAAAACCACAGTCCACATGACCTGGCTGCAGTAGGAATTCCTGGCAAGCCACACTTGTCTGAAAAAGCTGATCAAATATATTCATGACTTTTCCTCATAAAAACTTACCTTGTTTTTTAATGTGTATAAGGCTTTGTCTTGTGCACCATATTTTAAGCACTGTCTGATCCAGCAGTGGATGGTCCAGTCTCTTAAGTACCAGCAATTTGGACTATGCCGAAACCTAAAGGATGGTAACAGTCCAGGTGACAGTATGAATATTTGTTATTACAGACAGAAATTATATAATCAACAAACTACAAGTTTCAGAATCCCCACCTTTCATGATCTCAAATATAAATTTGCCTTTATCTGACTTCGCAGTCATTCATTCCTCTTCAAAAAGCTTCATCTAGCCCTTTCAAGTAAGAGAAAAACTTTGATACACTTTAATAGTGTGTGTACAAAAGGGGAATCTGATCTTTTCACAAATGCATAGTATTTTAAACTTCTCGCTTTCCAGAAAGCCTAATGGTTTTCCTCTGAAAAGATGCATACCATAAGAGCTTCGTATATTTATAAAGGCTAACGGAGATTGCTATAAACACTGTAGTACTTTTCAACCTTGTTCTTCTGATCACGTAACACTGTATTGTTGCTGTTCTCATCAAAGAGCAGCACTGCTCCGTGACTGATGACATCAGCAAGTATCAGAATTACATTAAAATACAGCTGGGTCTGAACCTTTGGAGCTTGTGTCATCTGGTGTCTCCCACTCTAACTCATACCTCACTTCAACCACTTAAGAATTCATCGTGCCTCAGAATCACAGAATCACAGAATCATCTAGGTTGGAAAAGAACATGAAGATCATCCAGTCCAACCATTAACCTAACATTAGCAGTTCCCAACTACACCATATCCCTCAGTGCTATGTCGACCCGACTCTTAAACACCTCCAGGGATGGCGACTCCACCACCGCCCTGGACAGCCCATTCCAACAACTAACAACCCCTTCTGGAAAGAAATGCTTCCTAATATCTAGTCTAAACCTTCCCTGGCACAACTTGAGGCCATTACCTCTTGTCCTGTCACTTGTTACTTGGTTAAAGAGACTCATCCCCAGCTCTCTGCAACCTCCTTTCAGGTGGTTGTAGAGGGCGATGAGGTCTCCCCTCAGCCTCCTCTTCTCCAGACTAAACAACCCCAGTTCCCTCAGCCGCTCCTCGTACGACATGTGCTCCAGACCCTGCACCAGCTTCGTTGCCCTTCTCTGGACACGCTCGAGTAATTCAATGTCCTTTTTGTAGTGAGGGGCCCAAAACTGAACACAGGAATCGAGGTGCAGCCTCACCAGTGTCAAGTACAGGGGCAGGATCACTTCCCTGTCCCTGCTGGCCACGCTATTTCTGATGCAAGCACGCTGCCTCAGCACAGGCCATTTCTGGGCTGCTGCATGCTTCATTGGCTTTAGAAATGCTTCATCAGTAAGGCATGACTCATGCAAGGGGAAACTCTGCTCGAGAGCCATCCCCTGCACAGGCTGCCTTGTTCTGGACGGATGTTTCTTTAACCTGTTCTGAGATACCTTGTGCCATGACTTCAGGTATTCTTCCCAGGCAACCCTACTCCAGTGCTCAACCAATTTGTAAAATTAAATACTTTTAAGTTCAGCCTCTTTTATTTCATCCTTATTCAGACTTTGCTCTGTATTTGGAGAAGTGGTGACAAAAAGCATATGGAGCTTTACCTTTGGCAAAGACTGAAGAATCAATTAAGAGTACAGTGGTAGGAGCTGCTGCCTTGGACCTGGGCTGAATTTCACATCCCAGTGTGAAGAGATGCACACAACCTTTCTCAATTCAAATGGTATGCATGAAAACCAGACTCAGTCCCCAGCACAGAAGTGGCTGCCACTTCCTGTAGAAAATGCTGATGATTGAGCTGGGCTCATGTGCAGATGTTTTCAGCCTCAAGCCAAGCTGCAGCACCATTTAGAGACAGGGCTGGCTCTTCCACCTGAGTGAGCATGCTTTCCAGAACATTTATCAGATTAACATGGCCACCAACTCTCCTTCCCCCTCAGTAAATCTCTGCGTATTGCATCCCACACCTGAGGGCTACACAGATGACCAAGCCTGGAAAAATACTGCAGCCTAGAGAGCCTTCAGAATGAAGAAGTCATCTGTGCCAAAAGCGGAGCTGAAGAACTACACAAAGTCTAAATACAAAGTTTTGTAAATGGCACACGAAATCTCCCCATTAAATTAGAATTTAACAGAAAAAGAAAAGCACGCTTTGAATATTAAATTACTAACATTCATTTTGTTGCTCTAATTGCTTTCCATTTTCTTTCCTCTGGAGTTCAAATATTGGGAACAGCAAGAATGTATATTTGCTTTCATTAAAGTCCTGTTTCAATAATGCTTACAGGAAACATCAATTACAGGCATTTGGTTTTAATCATATTTTGATGAAACAATTATCTAATTGCTACAGACTGTTTCACCAGCCATTTAAAATGGGTCCAGAGTGCAACACCCAGCACCCAGCATCTTTTAAAGTTGCTTCATTAAATGGTTAATACTGTTTCACAAGAGCAAAACAACATACTTGTCTTATAAAAACATGACACTGGTGCTCTCAAAGACTTAGACCTTTCTTTTGATACAATCTTTGGCATCCTTCCTACTAATTAGTTACACAGAAGGAAAGCAAACATTTTTTTTAAAAAAAGCCCAAAGGTTTTAATGGGTTTGAATATTCTCCTTTTTGCAGAGCTGTATTTATTCTCTTGAGTACACCACAGTGCGAGAGCGCTCAATACCTCCTGCACCTTGAGAATGCTACAGCCTACTGTAATAGCAAAATGCTTCAAGGTTTCAAAGTCAAATTGCGCTTGGACAGTAAAAGGCCTAACAGGGATGTGATGCGGTCTAAAAACAGGATGAAATTGATCCTCAATCAACACAAGTTTCTGGAATCTATATGCACAAAATTCAGAGGCATGTTATAAAAACTCTTTAAAAAAAATCTTCCCATGAGCTTTGTAGGGCTGGGACTGACTTCAGTGTGTGTGTGTGTGTATGGGCAACCACATGATCTATCAGATATAATTACTGTATGTATTGAGATAAAAGATTAAAGATCTACTAAGATCTTTACACTCGGACCAGAACTCCACTGTGCTAGGTACTATGCAAATAAAAAGCAAACAGCTTCTCAGCCGAAGAACTTTCTGGTTAATTCTAACAATTAATTGCAAAACAGTTGCCTGGGAATGAAGAGATGGGACTGGTGCCAAAATTCTTCTGTATCCGTGTCAACAAGAATGTAATACATATGCATGTACACGATCCCTCAACACTACAGACTTCCATTAATCCATGATGTGGTAGAAGGAGAATTGGAAGTGAAAGACAAACAAGTACACTGCAATCTTTAATTGTTTCTGATTCATATTATTCTGGGATGAGCTCTGTCTCTATTCTACTAACTCAGAAGAGAAGCCAACAGAGTATCTGTTTTTTCAGCTAACCTAGACAAACTAACCAAATGTTGTGGCAGACATTTTTATTTGAAAGGGAATCAGGGAAAAGAGGAGATTGCTGGTCATTTTGACAAGCATTAACATCCTCCTCCTTCTCTTTCTCCACAAAACAGAATATAATTAAGCACGGCAATATGTTCAGGGACAGATGAAAAGACAGAAGGAAGCTAAAACTACAGAAAGCAAAGGATTCAGAGTGAATTAAATAAAGGGAGCCTCTAGCAATTGCTGTATGTCTAATGGAAAGACCAGGAGGCTATCTTGCAGATGTCTGTTGCTGAAACTCATTTTTCTGAGAACTAATAAAAACCTGAGAAGCACAAGATTCTTATTATGTGTTCAGAAAAGACAAGGAGAAGCATCCATAACAGTACTAGGGGAGTTCCCTCTTGGTACATTTTAATGTTAATGGCTAAAGAATCAATATGGTCATCCTTCTAGTCACTGACCTGAGATCATGTGTCCCCACAGGGACCAAGAAGATGAATATGTGTAAGACAAGGAGTTCCTGGAATATGAAGGTCATTGTGACTCTTAACAGCACACAGTGCAATGATACTAGAATTCCCCTTATTTTGGAAAATTGTTCAAATGATGCAGTCCAGAAACTTGATTTTCATTAAACCATTGCTTTGTACTTGCAAAATGATTATAACCTGGAAGAGATACAGTAAGTGTACAGCCTCGGTACAAGGCAACCAGAACATTTTTAGCCAACCAAGTGTACACTCTCTTGCTCACGAACCGGCCAGCACATTAGGCTAAGAATAAATTTTTAGTTTACTAATTCCCTGCATAAGGCCCCACTGCTCATTATTTAGAACACTGCTGAAGTACTCATGCTGTGTTAAAGAAACTGAACACTGGAAAAGTTTATCAAATGCTGAGTGCTTTATGGAGTGCTCTACTAATACAGCAAGCATGACTTACTTCAGCTGGTGCCCTCTCAGCAGAAAAGCTGAGTTTCTTCCTTTCTTTCTTTATTTTAAATGCTCTTTCAGATTTGTCTGGTGCCATCAAGTGGTGATGCACTCTAGTGCTGCTTTCACATACTTCGTATTCTCAAGGGAAGGAAGTAATACAGCACCCCTGGGAGCAAACGGAAGCACCAACATGCTGGACTGTATTCTTTTCCCTAGGTTTGGTACAGGGGATTTCATTGCTTTCAGGACAGTCACAAATGAGGAAGACAGTAAAGGAAAACTTGCTGGACTACAGAAGAGCAAGTGCTGCAGAAGTGATAGACTACCAGAAACAGCTCTGCTGTACAGAGGGAAAGTCAGATCCACAGATTTGTTCTAATTCTTTGCTAAGATGATCAGAAGCTGCCATTTTCTGTTCTGTGGCTTTCTTAGGGTCAATCCAATTCCTGGTACTAGGCTATCCTTGTGCGATGCACTGTTTTTTCTTTTTTCCCCATCTGTGAAACAGGAAGAAGAGTCCCCTTACTATCTCCAACTTTGTCTGAAACTAATGAGAAAGTATTCTGTAATGATCTATACACACCCAGTGCATGGAACTGTATGATCTCTTAGGCCTTCAGATTTCTTCAGGGCTTTATAAATTTCACCACAATTTTGATTTGCTAATTTTTCATTACCATACATAAAACCAACCCCTTAAATAAATAAACCTCTTGTAGCATAATGTTGTTCTCTGTTCTTATGTACCATCTTCTGTCACATTGCAAGGAATTGGAGAAATTAACAACAGAAGGTCACTGAGCCATCTCCATTCTTTCATTATCTCCAATATACATTGTTTAGATATGTTACTGTGCTTTCGTCAGAGTTAAAACCAAAAAGGTTTCATAGCCTTGTAGGATCTAGTCCAAGAAAGGAAGGAACCTACCTGGTGGTAGTCACTGTAACAAATTTCTTCCACCTATACTTTAGATCTCTCACTTCTTTTAGAATGGAGAGAAATATGGATTTACATGTTCATTTGCTTTAATCAGAAGGGGAGAGTGCCAGATTTTGTCTCATCTACTTAAAATTCAAAAAAGTCCAAAGTAAAATCTAAGGAGACTTAAAATGAATAAATATCGTAAGAAATGTCTCTGCGAGCCAGGAAGAAGCTCTCTCAATGGAATGAATCCAAAGCCACTCCACATTTTACACAAGTCATACAGGGCTGTGAAGCTCCTTGGCAATGCCACATTTGTTTCTTCCCAGGCACATTTTTTAAGCTACAGTGCATAATGATCAAATGGATTCCAGGCGGGCTTAGCTTGGAAACTGGAAGGCTAAGGAAACGTCACCCAAAACTCTCCCTTTGTCTGTCATTTCAAGCCATGGGCCTTGGGAAAAAAATCGTCCAGAGGCATTGCTCATGTGTCAGCATCAAAGGCAACAGCCCTGAAAAAAATCTCTGTTGCTTGAAATTTCCTTTTAAATGGGAACAAAACTATTTTTCCATCTCTTCTTTGCCTGCGTCTTAGCATACACCTTTCTTTGTATGCATCCTTTTAAAAATTTCACGTATAAACATATCAGACTTATAGGAAATAACTCATGCATTAACTGCCTACACTCAAGCAGAAACAGAGGGAACACTTTCCTTTTGTGTTGAAATAAAAAACTGAACTAGTATACGTAGTATAAGAAATCAGTTATCAAAAGCAGTAACAGGACAGGTTTAAAAAAATCAGACAAGTCAACTATAACAGAGGACAGTCTGATGCTGAGGCAGAATTGTGCTCTTACACAAGAAGAAAGTGGTTTGCAGACTCCCTCAAGAAAGCCCACATTCAGCCCTTACTCTGTTTTAAATTTTATTGACTTTCCCTGATCTTTGATTTTAAACTAATTTAGCTCTTGGTTGCTTTGACCATAAAAGTAATTCTTCTAAATGAGGCTTGCTCTTCCTCCACATGAATGTGTATTTCTTGCACAGCGTCTTTTGTTCAGGAGCTGCACAGAGCTCTAACACCAATGAATGCAGCCTCAAAACAGGCCTAAACGATCAGTTTTTAGATATGGATAAACTACAGTACAGAAGCACAGTCAAACATCAAGGATAAACAGAAGACTTAAAGAATACTTTTAGTATCGGGTCTTGCTTTCCAGTTATACCACATCCAGCTTTCATTTCTGTCCACCCTGATATTACAGGTTTACCTGTTTCTTAACCCTTATACTTGGTAAAAGGACCAGATCTGGGAGAGGAGATATTTTAGGTAGAAGTACATACTATGCAGTCATTTAGGAAGTCTCAGGATATCACCCTGGTAACCACTCTCTCCTAACAACTGAAGTCACAGAATTCACCATTCAGTAGTCTCAGACTAGCTATTGCAGTGCTCAAAACCACACCCCTGCATGGAAAGCTCCGCTTTCCAAAGTCTCTTTCTATCACATACAGCAATCAACCACATAGCAGCTAGGACGTAGTTTATCCTTTACTGACCTAGCTACTTTGATAGGTAGTTATTAGAGTAGATTAACAAATGACAAGCTGGATTTCTGATACAAGAAGCATTTCTGCCCATTGCTGTCAATCTCTTGTATCACTAAATGCTTTTTCTACCTTTTGATGGATTTAAGGCACCTTTGTGAGTAAAACACAAGGAACAGCCTTATTATATTAAAAAGAAAAAATAATATCATCAAATAGTTGCAAAATCCTAGATAAATGTTACAAATTTCAAAACAATGTATGAATGGAGAAGCAGTTCACAGCAGCACAAAAGAAATGTTTTGCTTATACATAAATAGACATAAGAACCACCACAAAAGAAACAGTAACAGCAAGAGATCCAGAGCCTACAGCAAAGTCTGGGGCAATTTACCTGGATTCCTGGCTCTGAAAAGTACCTAAATTATTTACCTGTCCTTCCATTCACAGGCAGCGAACATAACAGAACCGGAGTGGAGCAGCTCTTCCAACCTTCTGCCAACAGGTTACAGGCAGTCTCAAACTCCTCTAGAATCATTTGTAAAGCACAGAGAGGAGGAATCCTTCATATAACTTGATCAACTCAAGTATCCCACAGGCTCGCCTTGAATGCCTTGAACTTTTATACTAATCAGTTCATAATCAGACTGAAAAAGCAAAGCCCAGCTCAAACACACTGCTTCTCAGTACACTCTTTGTCCCTGGGACAACTCTTCCAGGCTGTTAAATGTGTTTACTGAAAGGCTCCTCTAGCCATGTGGATTCAAAATACTCCAGAGCTATGCACTCCCCAGCAGGACACCAATGGAAGTACACTTCTCAAAAGAACACGAGGCAGGATTTCTTCTGTTTCAGCTTGGTCGAAGGTGCTCTGCATGCCTCAATCTGACATAATAGGACATCAGTCACAGGCCTTGTCTAGCTAGAAACTAAAGGTCTTAGCATTTAAAAATACAGTATCAACACGGTTCCTTGTTCTAACCATAATATTTAAACATGACAGGTTAAAGGGAAAGTCACCAGCTAGCTCACTAAAGCTCAAACTGTCCATTTGGGGATCCTCAGTGTGACTGGTAGAGAAAAGAACATTGTGATGGTACAAATATTGCTATGAAGAAAAGGTGGTGGTTCCTGGTCCCGTTTCATGCAGAAAATAAAACCGTGTCATTTCTTTAACATTCAGAAGCTTTATTTCAAACAAAAACTATGAAACAAGCAATCCCCCTTTCTGGCTTTACTCCTTTACAATCAAGACACAATGATGAGGTGAATAGCATGGGAAATTTGCTTTACTTCTTGTTGCTTAGTCATATCCCCAGTGGAAAGAAAACAAATAAAGGGACACTTTAATATAGTATCTCTATCTTTCTCATCCTCCTAGGATAATAGTGTCTTGTTACTCAACACCCTCCACCTTTCCCACTCCTTTTGGAAAAGACAGGCAGGAAAACCAGATTTTCTTCTCACACATATGAAGAATCCATATTACTTTCACCATAAAGCTGAAATTAACTCAAAGAGCAACAGTTAACAAGCAAAAGGAAAAGCCTTGTCATAATAACAACAATAATAAAAAGCCTAACATTTCCCCAAACTACTGACTGTAAAGGACACAGCTCCTAGAATTTCTCTCTATTAAACATACTTCTGGGCTTACAGTTGAAATGACTGGTTTTGAATATAAATGCCATTAGTAATCTAGTGATTGAATAGACGGTATCATAGGCTGAGGAAAACACAGGGAATGATGTGGTGAGCTGTTGCTATAGTGATTTGGTAAGATACTCTCTAGTGCCTTTCCTTGTCCCCATGCAACCAAAATAAAGTTGAATTTAGAATCAACTCTTCCATTAATTATATCTTTTACTAGTATCCTGGCACACAAAAACATATACAGAGAAATTAAGAACCATATAATACACTACATTTCTTGCTTCTGGGAGATTTCTGAATCTCAGCAATTTCTAACTGTGTCAGGCTAAAATTTGCTGTATTAAAGCTCAACAAAGGGTCAGTTCTGCTGGAATCTTTACTCATGTCTCTGACAAATGATTAACACAAAGGCTGTAAAAAATGGCATATATAAGTAAAGTACTGATTTGATTGTTACCATTTTACTTGCCCAGATACACCTGTCATTAGTTCAATTAATTCTCTACCTGTCTGAAAGCTGGTACCCAAGTTATCAACTAGATTAATTTTCAAAATTAAAAAGAAATGTTTGTGAAAGCCCATTTGTCATTCATAATTGCTGAAATCAACTTTGCACCTAGTTCATGTTGCAGAGTGAAAGAGATCTCCTGCTAAATACTGCCAGAAAGTCTGTTTCTAGCAGAAAGCTTGTTTCTACTTGAAACTATATTGGAAGTAAGTTTAAAACCTTCTGGGTGCCCAAAAGGTACTTATGTCATGGGCGTTCTTCAACCAAAGCTATCTGTAAGATTATATGATTTTAGGGAATAAACTGCTTCAAAGCTAGTTAGATGTTTCATTTTTAAAAATAAGTTACTTCAGAAGCTTTAGAAAACCTCCAATTTTAGCCAACAACTATTGCAGGGATGCCACAGTGAAGCCTGCATTCCAGTAACCATTAACCAGTCTGGACAGAGAGGTAACACCAAAGGCTTTTCAAGCTGACAAGACAGTGACTCCAAGTTTTATAATAGTTCATTCAGTATCAGAGGGAACTGAATCAAGAGTTAGGACCAACACTGAGGAATTTCTGCCTTCTAGTGCTAAGCTTAAATGATGACAGTACACCCCTTTCACATTATATTAAAAAAGGAACACTTTATGGGTATGCATAAAAATTGCTGTCCACAAAAGTCACGTGACATTTTAAGAGCAGGAAAAAAATCCACCCTGTAACTAGACATTGCTATTCCAGTATTTGCAAACAGCAACCTTTTAACAGTGCCCAACATACAACCTAAATTTAACCTGAGACAAAATTAACATCATTTTGTCAGAGACCTAATTCACTGAGAGCTGGAATCCTCATTCTACCAATGTTGCATTTTCCATTTATTCTACTCAAATTCTTTATGCTTCACAAAATACCTCCCAGAAATACATCACACACTACCTTCAAACTACTGTAATGTTACACCCACTGACACAACCCTTGATGCTTTTCAGTTTGATCACAGCTGAACTTGCACAGATTACAAGCAATGTATTCCTCTGGCTTTAGTATCAAAGGCTGCAATACAGAAGCGTATGAGCCAAACCATTTATTCTGCAAAGTTGTTCAGTTTCCACACCACATGGAACCTAAGCAAAAAGGAGGTGCTAGCAAGAGATTGCTGCAGGAATACAAATGGATCTTAGTAGTCAACTTAAGCAAGGGAAGAGCCAAACCTTACATTTGCTGCCAAACACTTCAAATACTGCATATGTACAGTTCAGGTTTCACCCTTTCAGATTTGTTGCCATAGTCCCACAGTTCAAGTTAACCTACTCTTGACTACCATCTGTGCCCTTTTCATTCTTCACTGCTAAAGTCTGATTTCCTTGTGCATTGCTGTCCTTCTACACCCCATGACCACAGGCAGAGCTACATGATAAGCTGTCAAGGTAAACAAATAAGGTTTTCATATTAAGCATAAACACCTGCAACAGAGGGGACAAAACACCTGATGCTCACCTCTAGTTTCAGACATAGTCACTGTCAAAAAGGCAACCATTTCCAAAAAGTAAACCATAGGTGCATAGCCAGGTCTTGGCTATCAGGCAGTCTACCATGAATCCATTTATATTTCATGTCATGTCTCAAGGAGCAACAGCTTATTGATACTTTTTTGTTCTTCCAACCATGCATTTTGCTGAGAAAAATATTTTTAGCAATGAAAAACAAAAATCCTTGAGTCCTTCATGATACATTTTTAACTGTTCCCTAATGACAGTAAGTTACCCAATCACAGTAGTTCAGAGCTTAACTTCTAGTCAGCATATGTCTTAGTGTATTTAACCTCTTCCAAGCCCAGGGGGACAGCAATGTCCTTTATTCCATTGAGTATGATGTCAAGCACACAGACCAGTAAGCAAATCAAGGATAAACATGGCAAAATAGACTCAAGCATTTTGTCAGGCAGTTTGGAATTTGTGAAGTCTCACCAGCTTTCTGATTGGTTTACTTTTATTTTTTTCAGAAAAATACTGTACCGTCAGATCTGTTAAAGAGAGAGATAGTAGCTACCTGTAACAAACTTTTCCTAAACAAGAAACTGTTCATAAAGAGGATGTCTCAAACACCTTGAGTTGGATGCCCTATGGGGGAGAAGCAGAGCAAGCTCTGCGGAGGAGGGGCGGTGGGCTGTTTCTCTCCCCCTCCCTCCTGGGGTTGCCCAGAGACAGAACTCGCCTCACTGCGCAGGTACAAGCCAGAGAAAATGAGACCCTTCTGGAACAACCTACTGCGGATGCGTAAGAAAGGCTATATAAAGGCAACACCCCACGTGTGTCTTTGTCGACCCACCACCTACAGACCAAGCTGGCTACTCTGAGACAACGCAGGATCCAAGGGTGGTGATTCCCCTTTTCCTATCCCCTCCTCCTCTCTTTCCTCTTTCTGCTCGCTCTCCTTCTTACATATATTCATGTGTATCAGTTTTGTAGGAATTGAATTGCGATTGGTTGATCACTGACGGGTTATTAGGAAAACAGTCTCATCCTGGAGGGTTACCAGTTGATTGTTGCCAAATTGTCTCCATTCACTCTCTGAAGTGGTCAGTTAATAAAGTCACCAGTACAATTGTTCCTCGGAGTCACTGTGGTGATTCGGCTCACCCTGCTGCTCTAACAAGTGGAGACTGGCTCTTCCACCCAGCAGGCAGGCTCTCGGGGAATTCAAAAAATTCACCCCCCCTTGTAACCCACCGCGTGGGATGAGACAGTACCTCACTTTAAGTACTCCATGTACTGTAGGACAAATGTTCTCTTGCGTAGGTAGGTACAAGCTGCGCAGTAAAACAAGGTTCTGCTACTCAAAACAGGCAGAGGGTTTCAAAATGCAAAGGCATATTTTTGTAGTTCCTCCCCTTTTGAGACAAGAATACAGCCAAGACTGTTAGCTGTATGTATAACCCACTACTGGCTTTGCTGATGAGAAGCAGTGTATGATGCAAGGCCAGGTTGCCCCATGACTTTGCCCTGTTGCAGTGGCCCGCTTGTATCTTGTATTCTGACTCCAAACTGACATTTACAAGCATCCAGTTCTCCAAGGCACTCACAGTATAGGAGGCTTATACATGTCATGCTACCCACTGAACAGGAGAATAAACACAGAAGAGAGGGGAAAACACTACAACAGCGTGCAATTATGTACCAGATGTGTTTCAGTCTGGCTTTTATTCCTCCCAAAGAATCATGACTTTCAAAACAACACAGTATCTTACATAAGATGAACTTGCTGCTTCATGACTTAACCCGGACAAGGGAAACTGTGAAAGGAGTGATTGCTGCAGGACAGTAACTTCAATGGGAGACAAAAAAAGAAACTCCTTTACAGAGAAAGCAAGAGTGTACTACTGCTGCTGCAAATGCTCCTCTGTCGTGCTCTCACAGTAGCTGCTATACTTCATCCACTCCCAGTTACAAGCACCAGCAGCCAGTCTGGTTTGTCAGAGCTTTGGCACAGGCAGTGTAGGCAAGGGAGGGGGTGGGCTGTCCATTTTACTCCCAGCTGTCTGCTGCCAGAGGCCATCTATTTTGCTTGCGGCTGGATTTAGTCATGCTCTGCTCACTCCCTAATGGAACTACGTAGAAAGTGGCTGATTAGACTGAAGGAAGGAGTATTTTTCCCCTTTGTTAAATGAAAACAGTAGTGAAAGAGGAGAATCAGAATTAAATAAATTACAATTTAAAGAGGATGATCATAAAGTTGACTTTAGAGATTAAAGACATCTTTATATCTACACCAATTCTTGGAAGAAGATACTACTCATAAAGGTGCAAATCTGCTTGCAAAGCCAGTTGCCAAAATCCATGTGCTTTCAGCTTGACAAACTCTACAGTGAAGGGGAAAAATAAAATAAAAAAATAAAATCCCCATTCATTTTTCAGCAAGAGAAAGGAATGTTTACTGTGCCTACATTTACAGCTGAGAAAACAGGAGTTTCTACCAGCTGCTTGCTCTCTTGTATACCCTTTGCCAATTTTAACAACAAATTCAAGAAAGCTTTCTTTGTTGGCTGTTTAATGCTCCCTGAACTAGATCCTGGGTCAAATCTTCACCTGGTCCAAAGAGACAACACGTGGTTCTGGCAGCTACTAGGGATCTGCCTCAATCCACTGAGGACCTGGCACACCAGACATGCACATGGATCATTAACTGGACTAAAGTTAGGAGGCAAGGAAACTCCAGCACCTTTCACAAATGTGCAGCCCAGTGTCCCACAAAATCTGTCATGGTGGTGAAGATGGAAACCAACTGCTGAGAGCTGCCACAGCATTATTGCTGAAATGGCCAACTCCACATTTAACAGAGATCCTCAGGCTTTCAAACTGATGTAGCAAAGGGGAGACAGGGCAGCAGCTGAAAAGCCTGGGGACATTCTCCTTCAGGGACAGGGGACATGCTAGGATTTTAGGAAATGGGTAAGGGTATATCATCAGCTGATAGGAGGGGCTTGGGCTTCTATCTAAACTTCTCCTGCCCCACCCTGTCCTACCCCCCATCCCCCTCCAAAACAAAAAGAAAGAGTAAGGAAGGCATTATTCTGCCTAGGAACCAAAGATTTACCAAGTAAAGGACAGAAATAGAAAGAATTAACAAGGACTCTGCCAGAAGGAACAGTCACAGGTAGATGTGCAGAGTGACAGGAGTGCTTGGTACAGAGAATCACTGAAAATGCAACTGGCCTCATTCCAGTAGACAGTATAGATATGTTATCTGAAGAACGCAGCTTTAAAAATAGCTCACTATTAAAGCAGCATTAAAACAACAAAAAAAACCCCCACCAAACCCAAAAAAGTAGGCACCCTGCATAACCATTTTTTTTCATTTTACTACTGGACATCTTACATTCAGAAATTTGCATCTTAATTTCCCATTTCTGGGAAACAGAGAGAGTAATAACCTCAGAAATCACCCCAGGAAAATGTTAAACTATGACCTTTACTTATTGGTACTGCTATTCAACTACAGTAAAGCATTGTTTTGTGGGTCTGTTTGCAATACAAGCTTCTTCTCCTCTTAGGGAGCAGAATACTTTTTCACAGGCACAAATGTATATGCAGAAATAAGCAGCCATACAAGTTGAGTAAATGTACCTGTTTATTTTCATTTTTGTTCTTCACACTAATGTTTTTGGACATTTCTGAAGATGGAAGTATTTATAAAAAATGAACCACTGGAATCAAGCAATGTAAGCTGACTTTTCAAATTTCTTTTTTACAGGGACCAGGAAGAAATCTACAGCCTGATGGATAAAATCTGGTATTTCTTAAAATTTCTCAATAACTGATCGTTGACCAAACATTTTCAGTCCTACAAAAGCATAAACATCCATTTCTGTAAATAAAAACTGCCAGCTATTTGAAAATTAACATTCCCAATCGTTTACAAGCTGAAGAAAGATGTATGCTGAAATCTCCTCCCTGTCACAGTAACTTTGATTTTTTATAACCATTTGGTCCTCAATGGTGTATAATAGAACAAAAGATGATCAGATCTATACCTGTAGTGTATTATTTCATCCTTATCACGGTCATCTTAATGTTCTTTCCATTTCCAAAGGCTTTCACCTTCTGCAACCTGCATCACATCTACTTACTACCTGTTACTACATACTATGCAGCAACATGCACCAAACCACAGATATTCTCAGAGAACAAAACAGATACTCTAATGGATCATACTACTAAGTAGAACATCTTCACTGTAACCAACGAAGCACAAAACACTTTTCTCTACTATTAGGAAGTCCAGTAAGATGGTGTGGGCCTTTTTTATGTGCTTATCAGACTGTGTTCATCTTACATGCCCCATGGAACACAGCAGGCTTATATACAACAATAATGTGTTTAAAATAAAGATCACACAGATTTTCCCTTGTATACAGTAAAATGAAGGGAAGTTCTCCTGGAAATGCACGTGAGCCTTGTATTTCATATATTGGCTGAGGTAACACAGGAAAAAATATTTTAGTGCCTTTATCCTTCTTCTCCAGCACACGACTTGCCATCTTTCAACCACACTGACAATCTTCTTAATAAAGGTGGTGCAGAACAGGAATTCTCATGCACAGAAATGTCAGAGAGATGCTTTGGTTCCAGCTCTACTTCTGTCGTACTCTGCAGGAGTTGATACTGTTTCCATGGTAGAAAACCAACAGTGTCATGAAACTGCCTGTGTAAGTATTATTAGCAGTCATAGTAGCCTCCTGGATAAACTTTTCTTTCCCACATTGCAAAGAAAAAAAAAAAAAAATCAACAGAAAACAGACAGACACAAATCCCTTTCCATGCTAACCTACAATGTAGTACGTCCTGTAATGTTTCAAAACATTTCCCCTTCTTAGAGGATCTCCACTCCCACTTTCTTATAAGCATTACTTTTAGTTACAAATAAGAGAAAACAATTAAAACAGAAAATCCTGATAAACCCAGGTAAGTGGATCAGCTTTACAATACATACATGCAATGCAAGATGTATTTTCAACATAACAGCTGTGGCAGGCTATGCAACTCATATACCTAACATCAGGACACTAGAGAGCCAACACTACTTTCTGCATGTCTGCTTCCAGACAGGCTTTTTGCTGGTGCAGGAATTTTCGAAAGAACCTTTAGAATGCCTCTGGATATAGTGAAATTGACCTTTAAGGTGAATTTGAGTCAAATCCTGAGATAAAATAGCCTTTTCTCCTTCAACACATAAAGAGTACAACATTCAAGGTTCTAAGTAGTTAACTGTTCACGTTATATTTCAGTCTATTTCCAATACTATCTACTAAGATAGAATGCTTTGAGCTGTTGGCAAGAAACTGGTTGAAAGATAGGGAGATTCTTCTAATATTCTTTTCTTGCAAGAATAGCAATGAAAGCCTTTCTCCCAATACTAAGTGAAAAATAGATCTACATAGGGTGTGGACTAAGTCAGTTCTTTCCATTTCTGAATCTGACTGGATTTATCTATCTATTTCAGAAATACTGGGGGGGGGGGGGGCCCTAAGGTTGATATATGCATTCTGTTTGTAAAAGAAACTTTTTCCCTTTTTTTAAATAGAAAGGCTTTTAAAATCCAAACACTTATCCCTTTAATGTTGGCAACATGAAAAAAGAAAAGATCAGTGCTGAAGGAAAGTCTTCCAACTTTTTCTGATTTTATATGCAGTGCCTAAAAAATTCTTGTCCAGTTTCTGCCAAGCTTAAAAGAAAGCATATACAAAAGGACAGATGAACTATGAAAAGCAGATGACTGAAAAGGCCTGTATTACAGGAAGAAATCTTTCTGAATGCTTTTCAGAGTTGTATCTTTATTGATGGTTCTCCCCCACTTTGCAGCACAGTTACACTGACTGAGCACATCTACCTGAATGAGATGTGGTTACAGGATTAGGCTTGTTGAAATTTGGCTCTGGGCTCCAAAATGTAGTTGCTAGTTATTTTCTCCAAAGATTCCTATAGCTCATACTCTGACAAACCATGGACAGACAATGCCAACAGAGAAACCCTGAAAGATGACAGGGAAAGTAAGCACATGTGCCACTCTGTGCAGAGATGAGTGAATGCTGGAGCCAGAAGAGCAGTGTGAAGTCTCTAAGACCACAACACTTACATCTGACAGCACTGGCTTGGATAGTGACCAACAGTTCTTCCCATGAAGCAGAAACACACACTGGCCACCATAATGCAATAGCATTCATTAAACACAGATACTGCTGTCATTTATGTGCAAATTACTGAAAGATTCTAATGAGGTAAAATCTCTCTGGTGCTCCCCTTCCTTGTGTCTCCCAACCTGCCAAAGAGCAGTCCAGATCTTTTGCAAATGAAGTTATTCTGGATTGCTCAGCTGAGGCAGGTGTCCAAACTGGTAAAACATACCATTCTGGCTATGAAGTGTATTTTTCTCTCAGATGCTTGCACCACTTCTCAGTATAATTTCAAAACATAACTACTGCATAACTTGAGTAATAGGCAGATATTTCTGACTCAATTTATTTTCATACCTCTTTTTTTTCAAACCCATATATTTCTCTGGAGGGAGTGAAAGCCAACAGCTGATGAACTGATGAAGTCTATGTCAGCTACAGCCTTAGAACAATGAAAATGTCTCAAAGGAAGAATTAAATACGTTGTAGGATTGTGTCTACATCTCTTCTCCTTTTTCCATTTGTGCTGGAACAAGTTAATGATATGCATTACATCCAGTAGATTTATATACAGAAACAAAATATCATATTAGTGGGAATGAATGTCATGCAAAGTATATTTCAGGAGTAAATTTTTTTTTTTGTACATTGTGATCATCTATTACAAGCAATACTCTAACTGAACATTTTCAGCTGCTAAACTGCTTGCTTGGCAAGAAAGTATCAAAAACTGCAACTTCTGCATCCACAGAACAGACAAGCAGCTGGAAGCCGTGCAGGTGAAACTTATTTTGCATGTGATGTTGGACTAACTACTGATAGACTGGCATTATAAGGGATAAGCACAATTTCATAGATATGGAGACCGCTATAGTCTCAAAATGATTTAATGGCCAAAATCAGGCCTCAAAACTGTAACTTGCTACCACGAAAGGTGTACAGCATATCTAAGAATAACTTCTAACAGTTTGCTATTGTCCCATTTCGTGATTATAATCAAGTACCAACCCCAGGTAATAAATCCTGAAATCTGCAGCAATAACTCCATTTCCAAAAAAGCAATTATCAATCAAGGAAAGACAATGAAAAAACCTAGGTAGATTACGCAAGAATTTGCAGAGCACATGCACATACAAACATTTACATGTTACAGACAGCATATATACTTTTTTCTACACAGTGGGTCATGGGTTTAATGCAATTAAAAATCCTCCTGAGGAATCTCAACATAAAACTTCTACAATTGCTTTCAAACACATTGAAAATCTTTGCTGGCATAAAACCTGCATACAGAATCAGCAGAGTTACCTCACCACAAAACCTCTCTCCATTATGCTGTTTCCATCATACCAAAAACACCCTGACGTGTGAAATAGTGACATCTCAGTGAGACAGGACAAAGTAAAGTGAACTGCAGGTCTTTGATCTCACTGAAAGTGCTCTGCATTCTGATTAGAATTTCTTCTGGGATCCTAGGAGATGAAAGAGTTTCTTAAAGTCTGACAGTTAACTAACAGAGGGGGGGGGAGGTATTCAGAAGAGAACAAAAAGAGGAGCACTGAAAGCGCATGACATCATGCCTCAAAATGGCCTTTACCATCTTACTGACAAGTTCCACAATGTAGCATAGCAGTTTTCACACAGCTATTCTTGAGAGCTCAAGATCCTCTGTGAAGACAGTATGGCTGGAGATCCACTGCTTTGAACAGATGGAAAGTTGAAACAGGTCTAAATACAATACATATATTGTATTTCGGGACCCTAAATGCATTATGGTAATGCTCCAGAAGACTACTTTTTGAAACCATGTTCTGCCTGACACACTACAAGGAAAGACTCCAGTCTACAAAGCTTACAATTACAAGTTCTGGCACTCCCATTTTCAGGAAAACCCCACACAGCAAGCATGGAAATGCCATTTAGTTCCCTGTGATTCTTCCCACAATTTGCCCTTTTGTACAAGGAACATCTCTCAACCTTGCAGGGGCCTTGGAACTGACTACCCTTCACCTCTGACTGCCAGAGGCACCCAACATTAGGGAGAGACATCAGAACCACCACCTTATACTCTATAAGGGGGAAAAACACAGGGCTTTGGGAGCATTCTGCTTGTTTATGTTCAAGCAAATGCACATACAGACAACTTACCAGGCCATGTACATGCCATTTGCTCATAATGAATTTGTATACCTTAGAAGACATAAAAAAGCTTTTTGCTGCTTTTCTCTTTTTTAGAAGCTTACGCTCCTTACATAAGGCACAAAAATTGTGCTTTGAACTGTTTCTCATTAAACCAGAAAAAGAGATTTCTTGTCAAAGCTTCTCTGTTTCTTAACTCTCCCTCTCTATCACCTCCTTTATGTCTCATGGCGTGGCCACTTTTGCTGTACTTTTTCTGTGTCAAACATCATCCCAGCTGCAAAGAGATATCGTTATAAACACGTCCTTCATTTGAACTCCAGCCTAAGTGCAAAATGTAAAGAACAATAAAAGGGGCCTTTGCGGATACCAACCACATCTCCTATTTCCTGAAGCTAGCACACTTATTTTCATTTGAAAGGGAAGCTGGTGTTATAATTGGGATTTTTACATTTTCACATGAATTACAGACTTCTCTACACTGTTTCACTACCTGCATATAAATGCATTTTGAGAATAGTTTCACAGATCATGCTGGAAAGAAGTCTCCTGGAAAACTGATGCTAACATCACCAAAAGATTAAGCATTTTGCAACACCAAAACAAAGCAGCATTACAAGCAAAATTCCAACCAAAGCAAGTCTGACGAGACACGTGACACATCAGTACCTCTCTATTCTCTCCACACAAACTACTAAATCTGTATCAATTACAAATGATCATATTTGATGTGCACATAACTATACTCTCACCAGCTGCAGGAGAATTATTTCTTAGAGAAACAGTAAATAACTGTAATTATTTTTGAACTGCAAATTTCTCCTTTAGAAAGTGTTAAGGATAAACCTCTGTATTTTAAACTGATGTACTAACCAGGTACAGATGAAGAGTGCGGAGGATATTTAGATGTTAGAGATTCTCATTCAATTCTCTCCCTCTTACTATGGCATGTTTTCTATGCTTCTAATTTTTTGACACCCTCTCTGAACCTTGTTTTCAAGAAGAAAGAACCTGTAAGATACATTACGTATGAACATCTCACTCTGGCTATCTGGATTTTATCTGTACCATTCTGAGTCTCAGCAACTAAACTACCACTTTCCCCTTGGTGTCAAGGCATTCTAAGGTCTCTTGGCACCCCTTACCCTACAGGGCCCGACTCCATCAGAGAGAACGTAAGTCTGTGTGGCACAATGCATATTATGTACATTCCAATCTTCAAGAATGTTAGCAAAAGGTACTAATAGCAGATCTGTAAAACAAAAATGAGGGCTCACCTTAAACTGGCTTTACTTTCTCCCATTTTCATCTCACCTGTTGCAGGATGGAAAACTCATTTCTGACGACTGATTCTAACAGGCCTAATGAAACCTTGATTAGAAGGAATGAAAGCTCCACTAACCTTCTCTCTGTGAGAGATTCTTCTTCCCCCTTTTATTTTTTTATTACAGGATATTGCTAGTATTAGCAAATTGGGTTTCTCTTGTTTCCATCTTGAAGCTCCGAGGTTGAGGTACTACACCAGTAGTTCCAGAGAATCACAGAGATCTGAAGTCTAACACAGTCATGCACTTACAGCTATGCATATACTTAAAACAGCCATCCAGTAAACTTCTTCATTAAAATAACAATCATTATTACTCACAAATAACAACCTGACATTACTTGTAAACATGCTCTCTCATCCACTTTAACAGGATGAGTTACCTTCTCCATTGGGAAACCTAGCTCTCAAAATACGTGCAACCATCCATAAAAGGACTAATTTATTTTAGTGATTAGCAAGAATTATTGCCTTCTTAAAGTTGATATCGAGATGTATTGACCTGAAGCAAGCAAGCATTCAACCTGACACTAGCAAAAAAGGTAGCCAGTACACTTCACTCAGCACAAAAATAGTTGCAGAAAACCCTAACGACCCATGCATAAGGTGAACTACACAGCTTACCTGGGGAACTTAAAGTACTAAGGGGATAAAAACCAAAACTATACTTCATTTAGCTTTCTGACTTGCTCATTACCACAACATGCCCGTTCTCATTTCTGTTAATTTTAAGGAAACAAGCTTTCTTCAGTCCTACACTTACACAGGCAAATATGCATATAGCCACTTTAGTTAAATTATTACTTATATCAGAAAGAAAAACTGTAAACATAATGCCTTATTGTTTCAGCATCTCTAATGTAAATCATAGCTGGAGTTCGTATTAACTGTTCAGTGGCTCAGACTAATATGCTTGACAGGAGTCAATGCCAGAGGTCCAGAAGGAGGGTAGCCATAGCAAAGGAGAAGTTACCACAAGGGCCCTCAGCCCTTAGCTAGGAATTGTAAGACAAGTAGAGGCACAGTATTTTACAAAAGATAAATCAAAGCCAGTAAGCTGGCAAGCCTTCAAGGTATTTACTTATATGTCTCAAAGTTCATGTCGGGGAGAAAAGATGCTTACTTGTAGAGGTAGTATTCGGCTTGATCCACTTCCTCTCGTGAAGAAATGTTGTCAACAAACTGGTTAAAAAATAAGAAATAAAAGCTTCAGAGGGAGCATTCACAAAGCATATTAGAAACAAATGCCACTTCAATAAATAAAACATATTTGTTTGGCATATTTAGGTGTCTGACAGTACTGGAGGTCTTCAAGGCTTTGCTTGCTCCTAACTCAGGTTTCTTCTAGACTGCTAAAAGTCAAATCTTTTTAAACTGAGACAACTTCCCTCCTCATCTAAGAAATGATATGCAGCTTGAAAACATGGAGACCATCTGAGAATTATGTTCATATAGCTCAGTACCCTATATTTTTGCTGCTCCTCTCTGAATTTTTTGCTCTTTAATCACATCCTTTAATTTAAGAATACATTCAGTTCCTTTATTTTTTCCCAATTTTGACTAAGTCTCAACATGCCTTACTTCTCTTTCTAAAAAGTATTCTTTTCCCCAAAATTTCCCGGTTGTGCCTATTCATACTGTAAATTCTGAAGGAAGGGGGTAACAGCATTTTGTATTTCAGCACACATACAAATAACAGTAAGAAAAAAATTTTCTGCTGTAAAGCACAATTTTCCTCTCATTTAAAAGCTTGTCTACTCCAGGCAATCTTCCAAAATTCCCAGTGCTATCAACTATTTAAATAAAAGCCAAGTTTTCAACCAGACTTTGTCTTATGGTAACAGTGAATCCTGTTTCCCTGTAGGTTTTACTAACATAAGCATAAAGATGCTGGAACACTCCAGAGTCTTCCCAATATAATACCTTTAGCTCAGAATACATAAACAGCATGTTCTCAAGGTCAGTACTTCTCCTTATCCTAAGCATTAGCTAAAAATAATAGTTTCAGCTGACTGGTACTTGTTCTCCAGTTTCTTAACTCTCGTTGCATGCCGTACACATGTAGGTCTCATCTTCTGAGTGTGGCAATAGCATGCCTGCACACTTTATTTGTATTTTAGAAAATAAGAATCTGATGTGAGCTCCTGGTATGGGAAAGTGGGGCTGTTTGACAATCTGAAAATGCCACTTCTCCAGGGAAGAGATCAGCCCAAACCAGGAACGTGAAGGAAAGGAATAAAGCTGATTAAGTAATAAAAGGGAGAGGAAACACCCATTTTGCCCATGGATGCTGTCTCAGAAGCAATGATCAGCAATGCCTGATCTGTATCAATGCTTAATCTTGTAACTGTATAAAATATTCTGTGACTCCTCAGTTAATGGTGCCAATGGTCCTAATTAATGGTTACTGAGGTACCAGGATGGTGACTCAGCTTTTCTGGATAATTTTGAAGATTGAAACTAGGTTGGTTTTTTTTTTAAAAAAAACAAGTGATACAGTCTCCTTCTTCAGTACACTCACACAGGGAACTTAAAAGCACATCTCACACCTCTGCTTTCACTCCCCCTCTCCAGATTAACCCATCTTGAGGATGGAACTGGTTACTAATTCCAGTAAAAATAATGGCTTCACTTATCCCACACTAGCATTTGTCCTGCCTCAGTTTGCTGAGGCAAGGAAAGAAAACTACAGAGGCAAAATATATCCACCTCTGCCTCACTCTGAAAGGAGCCTGGAAGCAGAGGAAGATGCATGCAGACAGGCAGTGTGCTAATTCACTCCATTCCCTTAGCAGCATGGGTTCTTTAGAAAGGGTCTGAGGGAGCAGTGAAGTTCTCACTAAGACAGAAACCACGAAGGCAGGAAATATACATTAGGGAAATACATAGCCCAGTAATGGTGAGGCCTGATTTGTACTGAGAAAAAAATCCCTATTTCTGTTTTAAAGACCCTACAGTCCAGGTACTAACGATGAGTACAAAGTAACAATAAGACAGCTTTACACAGCAATTTAACAGTATAAGAAGACATTTGCAATCTCAAAACTCCCAGCAGAGGCAATACCATTTATCCCCTCTCAGCTCACTTGATTTCATAAGCATTCCACTGTCATTTCCATCACTTTATGACTGGGCTTTATTTCCTTACCCGGGCTATTGTCAAAGAGCTGACAGGCAGCTTTCTTTCATATGTTCTGTCCATTAAGTGGGCTAAGTCAGCTGAAGAAAACAGAAAAAAAGCATGTTTAATCAACTAGCATTACAGGAAAATCTGCAGAGCCATCATATAACCTAAAATGGAACCTCTGTCTACGAAATCAAATTCTCGTTCCTTGTTAACATCTCATTTTGAAACTGTATGAAAACAATACATTCGATTATTGTTAAATACTTCATCAGAAAATAATACATTGAAAGGTTCTCAACATTTTTTTAACTTATTAGAAAGAAGAGGGGAAAAAAGCAAACTACCCTATAATGTATTGAATGAAATCAGTATAACTAACATAACTCATCTAAAAAAACTGAGCAGATGTCCTTAAAATTCACACTTGCTTTCAAGCTTAGCATATGCTGGACAGTGCTTTTGGCATGGGTCTGTCCTTTATTTTAGGGTAAAACAATGAGATACAGAAACTAGCAGTATCATATTGATAAACCGTAGTCACAAACAGCAATCCAAAGAAATCCTGCTAATCAAACTGGGCACTGTGTCAGTACTTTATTAACTTTATAGCATTCTGCTCCAGCAGTCCTATAACAGTATTAATTTGACCATACAGGAACTTCAAGATTCTGAATGTTGAACAAGCAGCGAACCATTGCATTTAATGAATTTAACTGGAAGTTAAATTAATTTAATTTGTAGTTTTAGTTTTGTACTGTTCCTGGAAAATAATGATGACTCAGGAACTGAGTAAGCTGTTTATTGTATACTTAGTCTCAGCCATTTGATTCTTAGCTGAGACATGAACTGATGATATCCAACCTATAATATTTAGAGATTTCAATCATACTCTTTTTTTTCTATTCTCCTGCATTGTCCAGAACCAGGAATCCAACATACTCTCTCCACATCATTAGCACCTTGCTTTATCCTTTGCACCCCAAGACTACAACTCTTGCTAAATCAGCCTCTCTTTTGACATCTCTCAATTAGTCCCATTGCCCATCCTTCAAGAGATGATGGGTTGGCTTAATTTACAATCCATTTTCCAAAAAGGTCATCCAACCTCCACAGCTGTCAGTGAAATGTGAGGTAAGCAAAACTTGCATCATCACATCAGAATTGATTAAGCCTTCCTACTCTGGCAAAGTTGTCAGGGGCAGAAAGCAGCACTGCACCAGTTAACATACTGTGTCTCTGAGGGATGCAGTCCTTGTACATTCTGTCCACAAAACAAGTGATATCACTATTCATCATTTTAAAAACAGACCTGTACTGCCAGTAAATACTGAGGGGTACAGAGCTCTAACAGTACAAAAGGCATTCAATGCTACACTGACCTTATAGGTACTCTCTCAAAATACAACACACATGCAAAGATTTTTGCTGCAGTAAAATGATAGAGTCTTGATTTGGAATAAAATGGTTGACTCTTTGTCTGTACAATGCTGCTGTCTGCCACACAGCAGTATTTCGTGTTTACATAACACCTTTCTTCCTGAGGCATTCTAAGGTGTTCTTCAAAACACAAAAAGAGCATTCATCTCTGGCTGAGGGAAGGCGAGCATTTCATGACCATAAAGACAGAGGGAAATCTGGGGCAAAGTTACTGAGGGAAGTACCAGCTCCTACAAAATACAACACAGGACACTGAGTTGATGTGGTCCACCAAGGCCATGCTATACCAGATAACCACTAAAACACTGGATGAACTTTTTTAATGGTAAAGAAATTTCTGTGGGAATATCCTTTCAAGAAGTGTCTGTATTTGACTCTATACTACCTGTCCCTCCAGCACTCACAAAGGTCATGATGGAGCACGTAGGTAAAGACTTTGGGGGCATTCCCAGTAGTTCTAGAAGCTAGAGTGAGCGGATGCTGCGGTCAAGTCAAATTGTCAGGAACTAAGAACTGGCTAGATCCTTGCCTAAATATACTAAGCCAACTGTCATTCAACATTCTTCAATACGCATTTCAAGATAGCTGGAAAAAAGTACTCACTCTGAAATCTGCTATGTTTTGTGACATAGCAATGTGGACCTGAGACAGACAGCCGCACGGGTTGGGAGTTCATTTATCTATTCCAGAACTATTTTCGCTACCCTCTGAAAACTGGAAGGTGCTACCCAAGACCATTTTTGGGCCATACTCAACCCCTGAGCTTGGCACCTTTGTCTAGGTGTTCATGAAGATGAAGACCCCATTTCGGGAAACACTGAGTGCCTAAATAGAATATAAACCAAATGAATACAGTGTTATGAGTGCAAGATCCCAAGACAGTTAGCCATTTATACACAGGCTGCCTCTGGGAGAGTTCACACACAGGATTTCAATGATTGACCTTTTATGCTGTCTGCAAAGCTGGAACTCCCTATCAGAACTTCAGCATGGAACGCAACATGAAGCACTTATCTATCAGCTCCAGTATAAGAGTCACAATAAAATGAAAGCTGATTAAACATTAAAGAATAGAAGACAAATCAAGTTAATGAGAAATTTAGCTTTGTTTCTGCTGCTGTTTCTGCTGTAGTTTCAAGATAGAGTAATTTGCAGCGACTAGTTACTTCCTCGTTTGTTTTCTGTGAAGAGCACCTAGACCCAGACTTTTTTTCTCATATTCATGAATTGAAATAATTCACCTACCTTTTGTAAACCAAGTTTGCTCCACAAGTTGCTATTCAATAACCAAGATTCAAGCTTCTTCTTAGTTAAAAACATCCCAACAGAAGTACCAGAATGCAAGAATGTGAATGTCCAAGTTTCCTAGCACTGTTGGTAGTAAAACTTGAGCACTCACACTGGCATATAAACCAAATAAATGTTTTAATGGCCAAAGCAAAATTCTATGCACATTCTAACAGATATATGCTTATATGCTGCAAATGCTTTTATCTGGTAGTCATTACCAAGGAGGACACTAGCATATATAAACTGTCATACACATTGCCTAAAAATACATTTCTACAAGATGCAACTTTAAAAAACTTAATAATTTCTCTAAAAACATATTTCTGCATATTGCAGAATCTCATGGATTTAAACAAACTAACAAAACAAACCGTAAGTCTGAGCTGAGGTCATTTAACTTCTGGACACAACTTCACAGTTGTGTCTACAATATTGATATCTGAGATTCCATGTTCACTTTTATTTTCATTTTTTTATAGCAACTCAGTGTCTTATTGCCTGCAACAGGGTGATTCAGGACAATGACTGGGAAAATAGTGACCCTCACCTTCCAAGTCAGTGGTTATGACAACTAATACCAGTTTGGTGGCCTAGGAAATCAACAGTTTCAGTTTGATTCACACTGTGTACCTATCCATAGCACATAGCCACACCAAAAAGTGGAACATTTGGCCACCATGTAAGGTCACTACCCTGTTATGCTTAGAAGTGGTCCATCCCAAACATGGTTGAAAGCCAGTGATGGGGCAGCAACAGGAAAGCGGATACAACTGTGACGCAAAGTTTACCTGTCCTGGGAATGATGGGCAGAGCTAATACCTTAACTTACAGGCTAATATTTCATTTTCTATATAAAGAAAGTCTTGATTAATTTTAAAAATCCAATTAAAATATAAAGGAAGGCCGAGGCAAGTACTCTGCCTTACAAATTTATGTGTTTCATGTTTCTCAGTATTTCCACATCCCTGTCAGTTTCTGGAAAGAACAGCTTTGTACCAAAGAAGGCTTTGAAAAGAAAGTATTCGAGTCTGTAAAGGCAGCACTGCCACCTGGTGTTGCAAATGAGCCATTCTGGGTACCACAAGTTTTTCTAATGGAAAAAGACATTTCCTATCTCACTTGGATTCTTCTATCCCCTGGGATTCTGGTAATTGCTATTCTTCTCATAAAGATGCTTACTGTCACTTAATTTTCCTTGTTAGTGATGAATCAACTGAAACACTAGAGAATCGAAGTCCAGCCATGCCTCCCGTTTTCTTGACACTTAATTTTAATGAGTTCAAATTACTTCAAGACCCGTATCTTCCTACCAGCAAGCAAACTGTAAATTCCAAATTAACACACTTTCAATTCCTACCTTTTTGAACAAATGTGCTTCTGTACACAAAATACAGTCTTTGTTCTTTCCCACACTTTTTTCAGTACTGAAGTTTGCTAAACTCATTCATGTTTGGAATGCTAAACTGAGACTACTTAGAAGAGAATAAAGCATATTTTCTATGGACACAGTAAATGAGTTTGAGTCTGGGAAGGCACCACATCACTAGCAGAGAAATGGAACTGACTTTAAATCAAAAATACTTCTTTTTCCTTTAAAGGTATTCTCACAACATAGTTTTGCAGAATAACAGTTCTGAAACAGTGTTTGAAATACACAAGTAAAAGAGCATCTCCTCAACACAAGGAATTCACTCTAGCTACAATCACCAGTTACTACAGACAAGATACTATGTGCAAGCATACAACTGACAACTACAGAGCAGAAGTCTGCAGGGCTGTCTCCTCTTTGAAAATGCTAATATAGCTGACACCGTGTTAACTTGTTTTCTCTTTTCTGTGAACACAAAATGAAAATGCAAAGCAGGCCTTTGAAAAGCATGGAACAGACATCTGCTTTGGATCAAGATCATCGGCAGAGCAGCCACAAGAACTGTGCTTGCCAAACAGTCACAAAAGGTCTTGCCAGGCCTGGGGAAAGCCAAACATAGACTGTACCAGCACTTGCACAACATTTTTTTCTACAGTACATTTCTATTGCCTGTGACGTCTGCCAAAATAAGAAGTCTTTTTCATCTGGAAGTGACTGGTTCAAATGCATCCCTGGGCACTAGTCTGTGGCTCCAGGCCAAAAAACACTGCATGAACAGTCCTACTGACACTGAAGGGTTACAAGGTATTAACAGTCTCTGCAGGATCCAAGCTGCAGTCGTGAGCATCCACCGGCTGTTTCTGGCCCATGTATAGTAAAACATGTTGACAATACCAACCTAGCTGTTTATAGGCAAATAACAGAAACAAATTAGTGCATAAAAAACACCACTCTGATCATTTTGTCTTCCAGCCTGACAAAGCCCTTGAAATTCACCTTCTGATTCTTCTTTCAGCCCCATAATCTGTGTTACAATTAACAAATACAGTTCAGGGGCACAGGAATGGAAAACAGAAGACAAAGATTCTGCATTAAGGGTCTCCAAAACACCTGTGGTACAAAATAATCCATATGTATCTTTACCATGGAAACATGTTTTGCGTGATGTTTTCTGTTTAACACAGTCACCAAAAAGATGGTGGAATGTCATTTCAAATGTAATCTAGCCAAAGAATTTAGCTATGAAATTCACACAAGAGATCTCAGTACCACATGCAGATACAGTTTAATGTATAACTTCTTGGGAAAAAAATGTTTAGTTTCATTTTTCCCCAAAAGAAAAATCTAAAATTTCAATAAGAAATGTAACTTTCCCTCCTGCAAAACTCTGATGAAGATGTTCTTTTAAAAAAATGTTTTTAAACAGGAATGCCCTGTGATACTTATAGGTCTTCTTTTGCACTGCTTTACAATTAAAACAATGTCAATGGAGAGAACATCTGGAGACAGTCAGACACAAAACTATGTCATTCATAAAAACTCTGGATTTTGTGAAAGAAAAAAATCAGCTGTAGAACCCAAATATTCATTAAATGGGCAAATTCTAACTTGTTTCTGCATTATAGTTTGAATATATATGACAGATTTTTAACATGCTGGGCAGATTTTGACATAGTACCTCAGAAGCATTTTGCTCCACACATTTTTTTATTTTTAAGTATTTATAGATGATGAGCTAGTCTAAAATGAGTTCAGGTTGAAATTAATTAGCCTAAGTGGAGAAAAAGACACAAAGTTTTCTCACCCAGGCTATGACTCTCTTTTTGTCTCTTTTCCCATTTTGAGCTGTCCACGTAGGCTGCAGAAAGAAGAGATCTTCTACCTAATGAAGAAAGAAATCACTACATAAGTCAGGTAAGTCAGACATCTCTAAACAAACTAACACTTTATTAGATATAGCCCTTTTCTGTCACATTTACTGAGTCAGATGCATTAAACTGTCTTTATGGCACACCTGTCAGCAGCAGCTACTGTAACAGTTTAGATTCCCTGTATGTGGATGAGTCATTACCTCGTCATTTTTAGAACAGAAAAGCTTTTCCCTAGAAGTTTTTTTTCAGTGTGAAACAAACATTCCCAAACCTGAATTCTGTATTTAAGAAAATGATAAATTTGTAAAGGTAGAAGAAACCCCAAACAACAATAAAGGACTGCTGCTTTGTGCACACAAAACTTTTTCACCAAATGCTAGCAACTGGCTAAATATATGTATAAAAGCATAAGCAAAAAAGATGAATATGCAGAAAAAGGCTTTTCAGCTGTTGTTGGAAGGTTATTTTTTCCACCTGTAAAGATTTGTCTCACTGGAAATGAAAGGTAGATGCTCCTCTGGAAATATTCTATTTTTTATCACCTCAGTTTTTTGCATCTCCTGTGAATTGCAGAGTTCACTCGAATGTTTTTGAAAGTTTTTTCTAAATACTCTTTGTACTGCCTCTGAAATCTGCTCAAGATGCTGTTCTAGCTTTTGAAACAAAATGGAAATTGTTTCAACTGAAAGAACAAACCACATCTGTACATCACTCACAGATGATAAGGCCCTGAAGATCAATGAGGAACATCTGGATAAAATTTGTAGACAGAAGACATAGAATACATGCAGAAGGTTGCAGAAATTAATGTTAAGAAACATGAAATATTTTAAAAACAGACGTTACTATGCTACACAGAATTCTTAGCAACTACCTTAAAGCCTCTACCTGAAAATCTACCTGCTACCACTAGAAGTTTTTTATTCTTGAGTGTGAAACAATTTTTCTCATTATCATCCTTCTGACATGCAATTATACACAACATCCAGCTCTGAACATCTTTGCAAATTTTTGTCAAAAAGACCTGGTACACAGAATTCTGCAGTCACACTATAATAATACGTACAATGCTTTACCAAAGAGTTAGAAAGTAAGAAAATGAGGTATTTTTGTTTGGTTGGGGTTTGGGTTTTTTAGGATAAACTTCCGTATGCTTATTCACAGCAAAAGATGCCACTAACGAACACAATGGTTTAAAGAACTATTTGCTATAGCACAAGCAACTGTCTGCATGACAGTACTTCGTGCAGGTAAGCTGGAGGTCAGGTTTGAGTTCTTCACGCAGGTTCCAGTGCCTGAGCAGCTCCAGTGCCAGAGGAGAGGGCAGCGTTTTTTGAGACATGGACGTCAAGCTACCAGGAAGCAGCACTGAGAAATTTCTGCTCAGAGAAGCTGAAAAGGCACAATAAAGTTACCCATCACCACCACACTTTAAGTAAACCTTACTGAGTTCAGTTCTTGGCAAAAGTCAGCATTTTTGTAAAGGTGGTTTTTCAAAATCATCTGTCTTGGTTTGCTTCTGCCACCCGAGTTACTAAGTTTTGCTGAACACTTACTGTCGCGGGTTTGGCGGCCTCCATACAACCCCGTGTGACCTCCCGTGACCCAAAAAAGGCAAGTCCTAAGATATTAAGCTATGAGATCGGCAAGGTGGAGTAGCTGTAAAAAACAAATTAGGAATACTCTCCCGCACAGCATGGTAGTGATACGCCGTTCTCAGAGCAGTCCCCAATTATACATATATATGTATAAAGACGAAGAAGTCCCCACGCAGCTCCCCGTTCCTGGAGGCGGCCACCGCAGCCCGCGGCAACCACGGCGACCCGAGGGCCTGTCCTCTACAGCCCGGCCAGGCCCGGCCCGCGCCATCCCTCAGCCCACCCCGACACCCCCGCTCCGCTGCCGTGGCGAACCTCGCTGCCGCCTGCCAGCGGACCACCGACCTGCCGCAGCGCAGAGAGCCCTCCCGCTCCAGAGCACTCCTCGCCTGAGCACGGGGGCGGCCATGGCGCCGAAGGAGGAAGCGAGCGGCGGGGCAGGCCTGGGAGCGCCGCGCCCCGCCCCGGCAGGCCCTGGCGCAAGATGGCGGCGGTGCTCGCTGGCGGCTCCCAGCGGGTGGTGTGGGAGGCGGTGTGGCGCTCGGCGGTCCGCCCGCCAGCCTTGGGCTGCTGGGGCTGCGCGCCTGGAGGTACCGCGGGCTGCGCGGCGGGGTCGCAGGGGGAACGGCGGGGTACCCGGCTGGGGCCCTGGGCTGTCAGCCGGCCGAGGGATCACCGGAGTACTACAACTCCCGGCAGGCCCGGCGACGGCTGCCTGCCTTGTGCTTGATGGGAGTTGTAGTTCCTGCGGGGCTGTCCCCTCTCGGCGCGGGGTGTGGGGCACGGAGTGCCGAGGGGCTCCCAGTGGGCTTCAGAGCGGGCGCGCTTGTGCTGCGGTCGGCAGGCCGAGCTGGTGCAGCAGAGTTATCCCACGGAGAGGGTTGGCAGCAGTGTTACTCAATCTATCGCGTGCTTGCCGCTGGCTGGATGTGAGCCACTAAAAAAACCAAACCATGCAGCTCTGTAAATGCATGTTTATTCTGGGAGGATGGCAACGTCAACCAGACCCTGGGCTGCGACTGCTGGTTGTCACCACCACCAGCACCGTGCCAGGGCTTCAGAGGCCTTTTGAAGGCACTCCCTCGCCCAGAGGATAAAACGGGGGAATGTGGAAAGGAGGTGTGTGGCAGAGGCCTCCCCTGCATAGGCCCCATCTGGGCTCCCAGCCTGCTGCACCAGTGTCGGTGGAGGCTTCAGTCAGTTTAGAGGTCTGTTAGACACCTCAGAGACATGAAGATCCCCCCTGAGTGGTGGTCTGCCCGCTGTTCTTCACTGGCCACGTTTATAGGGGGTTACAGCATATCTGAGGTAAAGCAGGTTAGTCGGTTGAGATCTCCAGGATGGCCTGCACTGCCTGCATGTGCCAGTCATTGTATCAGTCCTCCCTCCTTTTTTCCTTGGAGGCCCTCTTACTTGATTTTGCACTGGTTTATTTCTATAACACTGTAAAGTGTGAATTTAAAGAGTGGTAGAATTCAGCAAATTGAATTCAAGAAGGGTAAAATTCTGCTTCCCCAAGCTCTCCACTAACACCACCTGTGACTGCTGAGCGTCCATGTGGTGGGGTGCGCCTGTCCCACCCCAGGCACTGGCATAATTTCTGTATCAGCTCTGGAGAGGCCCAGGACAGGGATGGTCTTTCAGTGTTAGATCAGCTGAGAAAGTCTGTGGGAAGTAAATGGTATGAGAAGGTCCATGGAATGTAAATGGCAGGGTAATCCAGCCCAATTTCATGCTGGATAAAGTGTATTTGTTTACACATTGGAATGGTTTTCATTAAATTTAATGGCTAAAGGTGCCATTTAATGGATTTTTTTCTTCAGATTTTATGAGGTGGGTCTTTAGCATGCTTCGCTTGCATAGAAAACAAGTTTTTTTATTTGCACAGCCTGTTACATTTTGCTAGGGAAATGCAGAGGAGAATAAATAACCTGAGGTCAGTACTTGCTCTTGTCCCTGCAAGACTGGAATCATTCTTTAAGAAGACAAAAACTTAAAAGATTAGATTGTGACAACTATTCCAGTGACTCTCTGTTAAAAATCATTGGTTTAAAATAAAAATCTACTGGAGAGCTAGTTTTGTGACAGCAAAAACTTCACAAATACATGTGCATGCTGCTTTTGCTGAAGGAGCTTACAACACTGTACAGTTGAGGTCAGGACCCAAAGTGAATTTTGATATTCTAGACTCAGCACTTCACTAGGTCTCCTGAGTGTTACTACAATCCAAATAATAAGCTTTGTGTTTTTCCCTTTTGTCTTCCTACTGTGTTTGGAGCTTCCAGAACAATGCATTCTACAATAGTGCAGACAGCACATGTGAGGGAAGGAAGCTGTGCCCCTATGAATTGTGGTGAACAAAGAGATGACAAGACAAATCATTATAAAAGCATGAAAGGGGAGGAAGATCTTATTCTTGGGCAGAATCCTCTTGTACCTTGTCTAGGTGGAGAGGAATGGTGTCTCTAGTTTTTCTTTTGCACATCTAATAAATATATACTTCTTCATCCTTGTACACATTAACTCTGGAAAGCTGCAACATAGCTCGGTTTCTTTTGTCGGTGACATAAGCAACTGCAATTTTTGCAGTCTTTTTATTAATGTCCTGCTGTCAGTGGTCTGGCATCAGACAATAATTACTAGCAGTAATTCATAAATGCAAAGTTCAGTAGTATTAAAATAGACAGTGTGACATAAAACTCAACCTCTTTTTTTCTTATGGTAGGGAAGCGCTATCTACTAACAGAAGATGATATAAAGTTACAAGCATTTCAGCAGATGAAAGTGGCAATTAGAAATGAAGTTCATGGCAATAAAGGTATTAGTATTTATTTCATAATGACCATTCTCAATTTTAGCGGGAGTCCTAGTAAACAAGACAAAGTCATTATCATATGACACCAATTGACCCCATTTAAAGCAGCAACTTATGTCTTCCTCTTGCAAATTTTTTGTAACTAAAATTTTTGGAAGATCTGAGGCTCTGTAGAATGAAACAATATTAGTTATGCTGTGTTGGAAAATGTGGAAAAGGTTTCAAGTATGCAAGATGTTTACATAAGACCTGAAATGTTTGTGTCCTTGCTTTTCCAACTTTGTCAGATAGTCTAATAAAAAATGCTGTTTCAGTCTACAAATCTTGCTTCAAATATATCATCAGAGAGGGTTAATACAAACCTAATAGCTACTTAACTATCCAGAGAATGCCTATGCCTGTAATTCTGTTTTATCTGCTCTGTAAATTTAGTTAGTTTATTGTTTTAGATTTTTTTCCTTTTACCTAATGTAAGTTCTCAGCTGTACACCCAATTCCAGATGATGTATGCATACTCAGAATATGAAAAAAAATTTCAGGTTTTCCAAACTAATGAAGGAGCAAGATTGGTGGATTTTTTTCTGATGATGATTTTGTCATGCTGTTTACAGTGTATACAAATTCCTTTCTTTAAGGAACATAAATAAAAACATAAATCTGCCCTTAATATTTAAGAAAAGTTAAGTAAAACTCCATTTCCTGCACCTGTTTAATCATATGCATGTGTTCTAGTGATACAAATTGACAATTGTTCTAAAGGATTTGATTAATTCTAGGTTTTTTGTGTGGAAAGGAAGAGTCAAATAATCAAATTTAGTTTTATATAAACTAGTTGTCTGGGACAGAGAGGGAGGTGAAGTCAACATGATAGTTTTTCTATATTAAGTAAAAGTAGAATTTAAATCAGTCAGTGGCAAGCCGTAATGTTATTATATTTTACTGTGATGATGAGGTACTTGTATTTGGTATTATTCATCCTGTACTTGAGATACATTTAATTTATTGCTATATGTCAATCACTCTTACTAAAACAGGTTTGTAGAAGCCAAATACCTGGCTTTACAGGTCACAGTTGGCCTTTTTGTTTTGTACAAATAGTAGCCTCTGAGAACTGATGAAAACAATGTGCTAAGCACCTATGTATGTGCATGGCTTCTGTACTCAGTGCTTAGTCTAATACTTGAAAGATGAAAAGAAGTAATTAGGGCTAGTAATAAACTTGGTTTGGAAGTGGAAAAAGCAGTAATAACTGTTCTGTTACACCAAATATATAATAGCTATTATTTATTATAATGCAACTATTAACTGTAATAGTTATACTCTTAACTACAGCAGTTAAACAATTGCCTACAGTAGTTATAATAACTATTATGTGTTCTTTACAAATCCAGTTTGGATCCCAGGTGTTTTTTAAATTTTTGTGCACCTCTGAACTGATCACAACTATTATATATGCATACTTATATGTATACATTCTTCTGACTTCACAGGATTCAGCTCTGCATCTCAGTCTTGAGTAAGACCTTGTATTTGCATGTAGTAACAGATATGCATCCAGTAGCTGTATATGTTGTTCTCTGGGGCGCTTGCTTTGCACCTCTTGTGTAGGTTACTAGCTTGGAAACAGCAGTGACCCAGCAACTGTTACAAAAAAGTTCACTTCTCTCCCCAAGACAGGGGACAGAACCATTAGAGGAATGGGGCTGCCAGGTGGTACACATGATTTTTGTGTATGTCTGAATCAGAGTCTTGAGATTAACAACTGAAGGACTTGTCTTTGTGCTTGCTTTGTCACAGGAGAACGTGCTGGATAGAGAAACCTCTTTTTTGAGGGGGAAGGGAACCAACTCTAAGTTTATGGCTAGGTATAGAAATATATCAATTATGTATAAGACTCTGTGTTTGCATGAGTTATGAAGGAATTTAAATCTTCTGTACGAACAGTGTTGAGTAGAAGGAATGCTGAGTGGGATTGGTTTTGTTTGTTTGCTTGCTTCTTAAAAAAAGAATGTAAGGCAGAAAATGTCACTTACAAAACTTCCTTCATCTTTAAAATTTTTGTATTACCTGACATATTCCATAACCTACACAATGAAATTATGTTCACAATAGCCATCTTCTTGGTTTTCCAAGTCTGACATGACTTCATGGGGACACCTAGGCATGCTTGTCTGTGAGAAGCTTTATGCATTTTCCTTGGTGAATAAAACAAGCTTTCTGCTTCACTGAATCTCCATGTTTCAGGTACCAACTATGCAACATAGGTAATGGAATTGTCTATAGACTGCTGCTATAATGTGTTTTATTTTCAGATCCGTATTTTAAAAGTATTAAAGAAAAATTAAAGAAAAATGGAATTATTCTCAGAAATGAATTAAAAAATTTACTGCATTTATGTCAGACTTCATCTGATGTGGAACTAGCCAGAAAAGTTATTTACAGGTATTTTTAACAATCCAGGTAACACTTTTCTCTCTTCATTTTTTTGCTCTTATTAGATCATCTCGGGTTATGTCTGCAGTTGAGGGCTTGCACTAATTCAGTGGCCATATGCATAATTAATCCCTTAAATTAAGGCTGTATTTTCATTTACTTTGGATCTTCCAACCCTTCTGAGACTCTCAGATCAAAGGAGAGTCAAGCTAGAGGAGCAAAGGGGTGTCTTACTGTATGCAGAATGGGTGGTGAGCCACACAGAAACATCCTCTCTCAGCTGGGAGATAATGGTGTGCTCAGCAGCATTTCCAGCCAAGACAAACCCGGTTATAAACTGGACCCAGCAGTGGCAGGTCAGGAGATTTTGTGAATGAAAGCCTTACCAGCAATTTCAGTGTAGGAGCTATAAAGAAAAAAGTGGAAGACTTTAGTTTTGTATTTTTTTTTCTATTTTTTAGTATAGGAGAGAAAAATTTGAGGTATCTTAGCAGGTATTGGTGCTAAAATAGACTGCTGCAACTTCCTGTGATACTGCTCTGTGAATAAAAGTAAAGTAGCTGGGAATTTTTATGGCAGAGACTCATTCTATTACTAATCCAATGCAGGTTACTTTACTGGAAATAGAAGACATTACATATTACTAGTTAATTTACTAGTTTGATCAAACCAGTATTTTTTCCATAAAATTAATCTCCTGTTATCTAAATGTCATTAGCTGGTGCAGATAGAGAAGTGTGCCTCTGTCATTGCACATACAGATCTTGCTGTCTATTTAAAGCTGTTTTCCCTTGACAAATTCCATGTCCTGTGTGATAAACTTTTAAAAATTTTTCTAATAGGTACCATGAACAGAATGGAATTGCAGACTTAAGTAATTTTAAATTTGGGCCCCTCTTTATGAGGCTATGTTATGAGCTGGACCTTGAAAGACCTGCAGTAGAACTTATCAAAGATCAGGTAATTCCCCTATATATTTTAAAAATATTGTTGTTGTTACTGTTATTAGTCCGATATGAGTAATTCATATGCTACGCGTGAGCCTTGCATGAGCTTATAGACTTGAAGTGTATGTGTTGTGGTAGCAAGGACGTCTATGACATTAATGTAAGGATGCAGATTACATGGGTTTTATTTTATAAATAGCAAAACAGTAACTAAAAGAAAATTAAATACTAGTTTGATAAGTTAATTATTGTACTTGTGTATAATTGCATCATTTGAATAAAAGGTATTGATTAAAAAATAATTCCTGAAATGAACACATGATGCATGTTTTCCTGAATCCTGTGTTGCATTAGGTCATTCTTGGAAGTGAACACTTCTGAGTTTTTATGTAGTAGTCCTCTGAAATCCCTTGGATTATTTTCACCAACAGATTTATCATGTTACTCTGTACTTCAAACTCACTCTGAACCGTGTAGAGGTGGTATGATGTTCCTCAGCTCAGGAACTTGGCCATTTTAGTGCTGAAGAAACTTAAGGACTTGTTTTTGAACATCTGTAAAATGCTGTGTGTGATATTATGACAAGATATTAAATATGCCCAGTGTATAATAAATTAAAAAGATTCTGTGCAATAATATTGTGTCTTCAGAAGTATCTTGTGGCCAGTGGAAAGTCATGTCTATGATGTTAATTCATTAAAGCATGAGATGTGCCTAGCCAGAAATGGAATATGAGGTTTCTTGTTTTGGTTTGGTTTTTTTGATTGAGATCTATGTCATTAAGACAGGTCCTGCAGTACTTGCAGGACTTTGTAACTGATATAGTAAGGTACAGTACCACATCAGACGCTGCTGCAGAAATTTAGACTTAATACCTCTGGCATTTTATTTGTGTATTCCCAACACACAGTGTGATTGAAGTGGAATGTAAAATATATTTGCTCTTTCTTCTCCTACTATGTCGTCAGTCAAGCCCTTGTGCTGATCTGCTCATCATTTGATACTGTGATTAGCAAAAAATTCTTTCAGTTTCACTGTGGTGGTACTTTACCCCAAAGACATTAATCACCTGCAAGCTGTATTTCTGCTGAGATTTTGGAGCTGCCATTAGCCAGTGACTTCTGCTTGTGTTAACTTAGAGGTCACAATCTATAATTAAGAAAAAATGATAGTGGGAATCTCTCAGAAATTTCTGTTTAATTTTAGTGAGCTTTTGACCATACTGAGTCACTGGTATTTTAGAGGTTACTTGACAGAGGGACAGTCAGGAAACCCAGGGAGTTAAATGTTGAATTTGCGAAGATGGGGCTTAGTCGAGTCAGAAGACCTGCTAAATGCTGTGCACAGTAAGAATGCTCACTGTCTTAACTTTATTTATGTTTACTCTGTTTGCATGTTTCTTCTCCAGAATTTGCATGGTTTTTTCTCAGAGAGTACATCATTCCATATTTTGATGACTATGTTGTTTAAAAAGGGCCATTTTGAAAGTAAGTACTGTGTTTGCTAAGGCAAATGCATTTTGAGGAGGATGCTTCTCACTCTAAGTGTGTGTGTATATAAATATATATATATTTTTAATGAATATTGCTGATTGCTTTATGGGTTTAGAAGGCCAAATATCAAGTAAATCTGTGTAGATGTGAATGAGCTGCAGTGTAGTGTGTAATAAAAATGGAAGGCTGTATTTGTTTCATACTTCCAGTGGTATTCCTATCATTCTCAGATGCACAGAATTGTGATTATTCAGGTGGCTTGTTTCCTAAACCCTCTTCTCTGAAGGCTTAACTTCTGTTTGATTCTTATTTTCACATAGCTTTTTGTTTTCTCTATTCAGAGTTTGTTTTACATGGTTTTTGGAGCAGTAAGTTCTTCAACATTTTTTTGGCATTTGTGTCAGAGCAGGGAAGAGTACCCTTTTTCCTTTGATAACAAAATCAGATGGTAGTCTTGGTTTGTCTTACTAGTGTGCCCACACAGAGTGGCTACTGCAATATTTAAGTCAAATGCTTTAAATCAGTTTGGTCCTTTGTGAGGATAAGAGGGAATCATCTGATCTGACTGAAAAGACTTTCCTTGAGAACGTATTGAGTATGGAGTAAGCTTTTCAAACAAATCCCTTTATTGAAGTTTGTTGAACATGCAGTGCTTTGTCTCTTAACGTCTGGCAGATCTAAAGCAGTTGTCCTAAAAGTTGAGACTGGGCCACAGTAAAAATAACTAGATCAGAGCCTGAATGCAGTGTTGTGGTGTAGTGCAGCATGTGTGTTATTGAGGAGCTGTTAGATAGTTTCCCTAAAATGGTGGAAGTGTTGATCATGTGTTTAAAAGGCTTGCTTTCTGGGCAGTTAGGAATAATGAGAGTGGTTTGTCAAGTATCTAGAATTTAGTTTTAGATTTGTGTGAAAATAATAGAACAGTAAGGACAGATGCTAATGTAGATTGAAAACCTCCTAGCTGGGAAGAAATATTTACATCCAACTGATCTTAAATTAAACTTTTAAAAATGTATTAATTTTTTTAAAAATAACATTTCAGTTTACATTTCTATTTTGAAATAGACTTACTGAACTCATAACATGTTGAAATATTTTTTTTTCAGTTACTAAATGTACAGCCTTAAATTTGTGAAGTGAGTAACACCAATGCATTTTTGATAGGTGCTTTGGAAGTTCTGGTAGAAATGAAAAAACAAGGTATACCTTTCAACAAAGAAACCTATCTACTTGCATTTGCAATATGTTACAAACTGGTAAGTATTTTCAGTTTACATGATGAAAAAGTATTTGAAATGCTTTCTCTATGTCTTCCCTTTTTTGGATTTTAAAATTTCCTTATGTTCCCAGTCATGATTTGTTATCTAGTGCAAATATTTTAGACACATTTAAGTCCTAAATTGCTTCGTTGTGCATGATATGGTGCACATATATAGCTTCCCATAAAAACAAATGTCGCAAAGCAAATCTCTAAAAAAGTATGTGGACATACACACTAAGGAACAAATTTGGTACAGCCTTTGATTAGCTGATGGTATTCTTTCTCTGGGGTCTGTGCATCTCTTCAGACTGTACTCTGCTTGATTCTCAATAGTGGTTTTATAGTCTGGCTTCCTTAAGAGACGAGGCATATATATGATATGTTCCATTTGTCAGATATCTCCCATGTATTTCTCCCCTCCCCCTCCAAGTAACCTTGAACCATTTCTGTAATTGCACCAAATTTGACAAGGATTAGAGTTCTCAAAGGTGATCTGTTACTATGTGCCCGATGAAAATGAGAAAAGAAACCTGGATGAACGCCTTCAGTGCAAGACAGGCAGCTCCTTAAGCTTAACTGTATTTTTAGCTCAGAGAGAAAGAGCGTGAATACAATAAGAAACTAGGCTACACAGGTTCTATGAGTGTTTTATTAGAACTGTTTCCCTTTTGTAGCAAACTGACATCCCCAGCCTTTTTTATTTTGACCTTCCTCTCTAGTTTTGAATCAGTTCTGCAATTTGAAATATTAACATAGGCCCTTTGCAGACTCAGTAGGAAACTCTTTTTTCAATTTCCCCATGTTTTTAGGAAAAAAGACACTAGCTGAGGATTTCCTCAGGTTTCTCAGTTAACCATACAATGAAACTGAGTGCATATGTGATGAGAAGGAGTTGGCCTAAAATGGTAGCTCAGCAGTAATTTATGTGGTGCTTCTGAAATTCTCAGGTCTAATGAATCAGGGCTGCCTTTAGGTCAGGGGAAATAGAAAGCCATGTGGCTTTAGTGTTTAGAGTGTGGGGCAGTAGGCAGAGCTGAGGAACACCTGCTGAAGTTGTCTGATGTTAAAAACAGCTAGAGATTGATGGTTACAGTCAGTTTAGGGATGTTACCCTATGTAGAAGGCATCCTTTTTAGAAAGTTATGAATATACAAAGACTCTGACACTATGCTACAACCCATGTTTATAAGCTGGTGTTTGCTACTAGCATCCACTAAGGCAATATTTACCACTGCAGAGTTTTTCCTTGGTCTATACTCTACCCATTTAGGTAAAGGCTTTCACAGAAACCCACTGTGTTTCTCTGAGGTATCCTTTACTCCTTTTGCTGTAGTTTCTTCCCTAAAATCTTTACATGGTCCTTTCCATGGCTTGCTGTCAGAAGGCTTGGATCCATGGCATGTGCAACAGTAAGAGGTTCCTGAAACTTTTGTTTTCTACTACTTCTGGCCATACCTGTGCTTTCAGTAGAGAACATGGCCCATCATTACTTGTTTAGCAAATTGATAAAAATAGGGTGGAAATGAGTCTAAACTGTCACCTCCTTGTTTTAACAGCCACAATAAATTTGTGGGTTTTTTTAAATTCGGATAAAATATTATCAATAAGGGAATAAGCTGTAGTAACCCTTTATGCACTAAAGAGGATTAGGTGGAGCTCTTTCAAAAGCTTAATCTGTTGAATCAGCTGTTACTGGTAGGAGGAGAAACCATGAAGCTCAATAGTGGTTTTGCTCATGATGCAACATAAGAAATTTCAGAAAAAATCTTGAAGGGAAATATTTTTAAGATGTACTACATGAATACTGGAAAAAATGGTGCTGGTATCTTTAAGAGCAGTGCCAGGTTAATTCTTGGTTTCTTTTGAATAACCATGCCAGAGACCAGTACAGAAACATTTACAGGATTTAAAACTCAGATTATTGCTAGTGGATAAACAAAGGAATTAATGTTTTATCTCTGTACAGAAGTGTTTCAGAGGTCAACTCTAAAACAATTCTGGGATGTTTAAAATCATAGTAAGGCACTGCTATCCTCTAAGGTAACAGATGGTCCTTCTGTTAGTGCAGGAAAGGGCTATAGGCCTTTTGATGACAACAAAACATTTATGTAATAATAATCTCTGGTGGCAGAATGTTTCTAAATTTTCAAAGAACATGTTTTAAACCACAGGTTTCTTATGTGTTTTAAAAGATATTTTCACAAGCTGTGCAGACCATTCAGTGGAATGGAAAAGCATCCCTTAAACACCCAAAGGATGACCCTATCCCTTAAATTATGGCCAATATTTTGCAGGAGTGACACTTTGAACGGTAGGAACAGGTATCAACACCAAATACTAGGAAGGAATATGAAGGCTCTTATCCATATTGGTGGTACCAGTTGTTACAAGACCTTTGTGCTGCCAGCTTTTAAGTTTGGCAGGTATTATTTTGTTTGGGGTCAAGTCAACTCTACTCATAATTTCCAGTGTGAGAAGCATTGTTTTTGAGAGTTGGTGGTTTGTGAGATAACACACAGGTAAACTCGTTGCCTTTTACTATAGACTCCTATTGAAAACAGTCCCAGCAATAATGGAAGGTTTCTGTGTTAGAAAACAGGCTAAGCTATCTTACTAGAATATATACATTGGAAAAGTCTTGCAAGATTTAATATGTAAGGGAGGCTAAAAATTGCTGAATGTTCAAATTTGCACATACACAGATTTCTCTAGTGTCATGGTGCTGAGTAGTTCAGTGCTTAGAAAACATAATTTTCATTAAATGTTGTCACAGAGGCTTACAAAATCAAATTAGGCAGATGACAAACTCAAACAAAATTTATTTTGACCAAAATTGTTGAATGGGTTATAAAGTAGGAATGAAGGCTGTTTTACTTGAAATCACTTAACACTCTGACAGACATTAGTAAACCACAGGTTCAAGATGACAAATGGAATTAATACTGTGCAGCCAACTCAGGATCCTAAGCTTGGAGTGATGACTCAAAGTGTGCAGTTACTCACCTATAAGATGAAGGCTGTCAACCTTTAGGAGTTTTCTTAGGTGGCATCTGAACCCAGGGGGAGAGTCCCCGACTACAGACCCACTACTCCCAGGAGGACTGACTCAAAATGGCCCTCCAGTGGGGCTCCATTTATACCCTAGTCAAATCTGATATGTGGTTGTATATGGTTACAGTCCAGAAGTTTCTTTTGACAGAAATATTTCATTGGTTGGGGGCCCATCTTCCAACCATAGTCACTATATGTCTTTGCCCTGCTGATTGGGCAGCTGGACCCCCAAGTCCGAACTACTATTTTTTTCTGACAGTTGAGAAGTTTCTAGTGTTATCGGGGGGGCAGTGTGCACCTTCCACAGAATCCACAGTAATGCCTGACTGGTTTCTTTGGAATGGTGGTACAGTCATCTCTTCCTTCCAAAGTTAAAAGGGAGCACAGTCTCAGTGAGCCTTAATGCTGACTGTGCATCATTATTCCTTAATTATTTTCAGACTATTACAAATTACTGTTAACAATGAATAATACAGTATCAGCCAACAGTGTGACATCAATCAACAGTAGAAACAATCAGTTGTGTAACCACAGTCAACATTATAATAACAGTCAGCAACAGCAACAATCAAATAGGTAAATACTATTCTACAATTGCACTGGAACGTCTAATATGTGAACAGGTTTTAAGGGAGTATACTCCACAGTTAACACAGATTTCACTACCACATGCTTAATACAGCTTATTATAATAAAAATTACTGTAATCATAATTATAACCATTATTAAAGATTGAAGGAGACTGGTTAGCCATCCTCACATGACGACCAGTTATCACACTGGATACATTCAGACATAGGGAAAATACCAAACCATTGTTGCAGAGCATGGACTGTCTGATCTGCAGTGGCTGTACTAACAGCTGTGGCTATAGTCAGTCCTGATACCACCTCTACTCCTACCAAAATATTCTCTTCCTGTGGAATGGCTTCAAAGGACCAATAAAACTGATTTGCGAGGTGCTCCAAAGAGCTTTGCCTTGTTTAACATGTTGGGCTGGTGCTTGATTTGCATGGTTGATTTTGAGCCTTATTTGGCATTGTGGGCAAGCTGTGAGGACTGCCTCACAGATTTTCATAGACACTGGCCATCCCCGAGACCAACACTCATAATAGAGGTCTGCTTTCCCTGAGTGGCCTTGCTTAGTGTGCAGCCACTCAGCCAACTGCCCCCAGTCTTCCTTTTTGCTGTCAACCACCTTCATTTGGGCTAGGTTATCTACTTGTTAATTCCATTTCTCAGCGGGGGTTCCACTCCTTGCATGGCCCTTTACCCATCCCACCTTTAGGGGTGGGATCTGCCTGTTTCCAGCAATCATTACCAGACCTTTGTATAGCCCACCTCCCACTGATTGGATTCCCACTGGCATAGCCACTCTCTGGTGCCCTTATAAGTCGCATAGCAATCAGTGTAAATTACAGTGGCACCATTCTCCACTGCCAGCAGGAGGGCACCCAATTCCCTGACTTGTGTGCTACCTTCTCCCTTCTCTGTAATTGTTTTCCTGGTACCAATTTCCAATGCTGCTGCTTTATATTGCCACTTTGATCCTACTTGATGGGCAGATGCATCAGTGAACCATATTCCGTGCATATCTGTGCCTGCCACAAACTCAGGTGTTTCCTTAATTGGAGAAGATTTGTAGGGCCAACCCAACAAGGTTGAATCAGGGTTTAGAGGCTATTGTAATCTGGAGGCCTTGACCAGGCCCTCTTTCAACAGGAGCAACTGGCTAACCTCTTCGAAGTAGACATACCACTTCTGTATCATGGCCTTCTGGGCTACCCTCTCAGGAAGGGGTGATTCTTTAAGGATCGAGTTTAGTACAGGGAAAGGGCTCTGCACTGTAATATCTTGTGATGTACGTAACCCCTCCACTTCTTTAACTGCTCTGGTAAGTGAGAGGAGTCCCTTCTCCCACTCTGAGTACTGTTGTTCAGTTTCCTTAAATGAGGTGGAAGAGAATAACAAAGGTCTAGCCAGCCCTTCACGGTACTGTTTGAAACACACCATAGTACAGAGTGTCTGTGGCAAATCCTCACTCCACCCTTAATGGATCTCGCAATCCGTTGCAATGGGACTAGCCTCTGATACCTCTTCATCCTTTAGTACATTAAGGGCCTCTGTATGTTGCAGAGTCCTTACATGGGTGGCTTTTGCCCCTCAGCTCCCAAAACTGCACCCTGCCATTAGATACCATTGTTTCCCCACCAGCACATTGAATCCCAATATATTTCCCTTATAAGGACTCAAAGCCCCTTCCACAGCTGTCATTCTTTTTTCCCCAGGTAGCCAAAGTTGAGTTCGAGCTATGGGACATTTTTCTGCTACACCAGTTACCCCTATTATTACCTTAACTTACGGGCTTGTTGCTTATTCAAAACACTAATTTTGGCCCCTGTATCAATTAAAAATTCTAAACTTACTCATCTTGGGCCCATGGGAATATGTACAGGAGGTCCATAACTGGTGTTCACCATGCAGAGTGGGTGACCTGAATCCAAAACTGCATCATCTAGTTTTTTAACTGTCAATTCCTTTTGCAGGAACACAAAAGGACTAGTTATGCTATCATAAGAAGGGGTGTTTGCCCATTGTTTTTTAGTTTTCCCTTCTAGCAGTTCCACCAGCTTTCAGATATGGTCAGTGGACTGTCTGTGCAACATCAGCCTGAGTACCCCTAGTGTTAATGCCTTTCACCAAAGGTTGTTCCTTCCTGGATCATGGGTCTGATCCTCAGAAGGGTTCAGACCTCAGAAGGGTTCAGACTCCTGCTGAGGAAGCTGTTTGGGGTGGGAGTTCTGACTGGCTTGCCAGCTCTTTCTGTTTTTATCTGTGCCACCGCCCAGATCAGTCCATCCCATCTCACGGCCGTAAGTAACTATATCATGTAGCATCTCCGTCCAGGTCAGTACATGCATGCACAAATTCCGAGGGTTTTGCTGATTATGTTCAATTGCCCCCTGAATCCGTTCTCTGAGGGACTGAACATGTATTTTTAAAGTGTCCAGTAGTCCCCTAATAAGAGATCTAAGGTGACTGGGGTCCACCAGTGCAGCCATTGGTATCCCTTGCTGCCTTCTTTCATACATTGCCTGAGCACAAGCAGCCTTTTGTACTCCTTCCACCAGCTCTGACAACCCCTTCAATAGTAATAGGTTCCCCCCGCTCTTTGGGATCCACACCCCCAGCCCAGTAAGCCACTTGGGATGTTACTGACTGGTCACCTGCTGGCCCATCACTGAGAAATGCTCCTGGACCCTAGAACCCCCCTGTTTCATCATCCGTCAGCGATACCCAATCACCTCCAGTTACAGAAACTCTCCACAGATACTTGGTTTCTGTTTTGCCCAGCTTGTGTGAGAACTTAACTTGCAATTCACTGAGCTTGGGCGCCGCCCAGGGGGGTCATGCAGACAGTGGTTTGGGGGTTCCACCTTGTGGGCCCATGTGCCTCTCTGTTTTGACAAGACGTCCTTTTCCTCCAACTCCTTCAGAACATTTTCATCAGAGTCTCCCCAAAATGTCTCCGTCCCAATCCTTGGGGTCTGCACCTGCAATCAACTTCGGGATTTGGACAATACTGGGGGGCTTTTTCACTTGTGCTAGCATGATGTTTTGTTCTAATAGACAAATCTTGCTTCTGATCTCCCTTTAAACAATGTTTCCAATTGCTTTTTTAAATTATCTTTTGCCAATCTGTCAAAATCATTATTTCATTCTTGTGCTTGAATCAAGCAGCTGCCTAGGAAGGCACACATAATTCCTTTGCCTTTGCTGTCTCTACTATCTCTGTGGCAATGTTCTATTCTCTACAACTGCTCATGGGTCAGACTACTTCTACTTCACCTATTGTATACCTGGGGGAGAAAGTCTGCAGCCATGCCTCCCTAAAAATTCCTCTGTTGACATCCTGCCGACTATGCCAATTTAAATTTCAAAGTTTCTTTTGACCAAAGTATTTCATTGGTTCGGGGCCCATCTTCTGACCATAGTCACTATACGACTTTGCCCTGCTGATTGGGCAGCCAGATCCCTAGACCCCAACTACTAGGTTTTTTTGATGGTTGGGAAGTTTCTAGTGCTGTAGGGGGTGAGGGGGGTGTGTCCACCTGCCACAGCTATCTACTGTAGCATTTAGAATAAAGTAAGGACAAAAAGTCTACTTCCTGATTTGGGAATGATTAGAAAGTGGAAAGGAAAGTGTCTCTTGGTTTTAGCATACTGCTGGGGTTGTTTTATCTCTTGTAGAAGCCAAAACAGTTAGGGCAAGGCATAGTTGTTAAAATAATGGAAGTTATTTTTACCCTCTTCTGAACACTGTAGCTTTGAATATCGTGTTTTGATGTAGTGTTTCTCAAGAAGTGCTGTATAGAATCTGCTTGGTTGGGTTCAGATATGGATTGCCTTGGTGATCTTACATATGTTGACTTCTGAATGCCTTCTGAATGTGATTGCAATTGCCTACAGTCCTTTCAGATCACAGGAATAACAAGTGCAACTCAGATTTGGTATTTCTATGCAGGACAACCTGGAGTCTTGCAGAATCTCCGCAAAACTGCTTGAAGAAGCCCAGCTAAAAGGTGACACGTTACCACTGCGAGCATTCTGCTTTGCTGTGGCAACTGCCCTGAAGCAGGTCAGAACCTTTTGTTTCTATTTGTGCCTGAATTTCTATAGTTCTATAGTTATAGTAAGATAGTCAGTGAAAGGAAGCATAACTCATCAATGTAATAACTTAAAGTACTAGAACTTTTAGGCAAACAAAAGAGTAGGATTGTAGACAATTCCCATGTAGAGTGAATGTGGAAATTCTGAAATCCAAACATATGTCACGAGTCTAATGCACAGGTATTTTGTGCCAGTGACAATGCCATATAGAATATTTTTAGAAAATGAAAGAGAGTTGAGCCACCAGGTTGGATGTAGCTATGGACCCAGCCCTGCAGATACTGCTATTTAGTGATGGTTTACTTTAAATAGAAATAAAATTACAATTTTAAATATTTACACAACCATCTCTTTAAAAATGTTTACTTTGGGAGGCAAACTCAAAGGCTGTGATATGTATTGCCCTACTGCCTGGGAGGTGGCCTGTCCTCTACAACATGTTCTTTTACAACAAGGTTTTCATACACCTCATGTGCCTTAGGCACTGCTATGAAGAGGGTCTGAGGCATTACAGGGTGAAAGATTGAGCAGAAGAATAACAATTAGGAAATTTTAAAGTCTAGTATTTCCTCTGCCTTTAATTGTGCATACAGCTTGAGGAAATTCTGAACCTTCTCTGTTTCATGTCCAAACAGAGGTCGGAGGCACTGTAAGAGCTAGCAATTTGTTCCTGTTCACAGATTTGAATGAATGAGGTAGAATTGCTAATTTTTTCTAATGCACTCTGTGGTCTTTTTTGCACTGTCTCTGAACAGAGACACTGAACAATAGCGTCATTGAAATTAAATTATTCATGTGCATGATGGCATGACAGGGCTTCTTATTGGCACTGAGGTTAAAAAACAAAATCGCTGTCTCTGAAACAACATGAAATATCCTTGATGCTGTTGCTTTATGTAAAAATCAGTTTACATTCTTGTTTTGCAAGCAGAATAATGCTCCACGTTACACTTAACTATTTCTTAAGCTGCATGATCTTTGACAGTACATCTTGCTCTGAGTAAGATGTTTCTTGATCCCAAGTAACAGTGGTTGGTCTAGTAAATGTCAGTGTAACATTTGCTGTCTGTACAAATCAGTTGATGGCATAGATACAGTACTGTAAATGCGTATGTCCAAAAGGTTAAAAGTGCTGGGCAGGATAAATACCCACATTAACACATGTTGCAGTTCATTTAAGTACTCTGACATGTACCAAACGGAACACCTGTGTAGATCTTTTATCTTTTAGGAGCTCTCATGTTCAGTGTTGGTTACATGCTTCCTTTCCCTGATGATCTGAGACAGGGAGTACTGTCTGGTGTTCTAAAGAGCTACATGACATGCGAAATCCAGCATGGGGTGGTCCTTTCACAGGCTGAATGCTGTTGGGAGTCCCTGGATCTTGGTGAAGGAGTTCTAGATGCTGTTTTGTGATTCATTGAAAAGTTGTGAAAGACTGTTGTTTTTCTTGAACTTTTATTGTGAAAGTGTCACACATGTTTAACTGTATTTTTTTTATTATTTATAATTCCTTCCTAGAATGATGTAGCGCAAGCCAAATTTTATTGTTCCCAGATAATGAAAACAGAGAACAAACTCTACAATAATCTTAAAGTAAGTATGCTTGCTTTGTATTAGAATCTTGAAGAGAAGTATACTATACTGGACAAAAAGCTCCCATGTGCAGAGTAACAGAAGGCCAGCTTTTTAGTAGCACAGGCATTTATCAGTACTGTTGCTGAGCTTGGTTTTGAGCCAGCAGATAATTTCTGTCAGCTGGATGAGTCACATTCTGAATTGTTAACACCCTCCCTGCATTTTTTTAAATTGCTTCTTGCTATAGATGGGAATGGAACGTAGATCAGTCCTACATCTGCGAGTACAGACCTGTGAACAATTTCTAATTATGACTTTGTGACTTTTTGATTTCTTACTACAAGAGATGCAAAAACCCACAGCTCCAAATAAATGCCTCCCTTAGCTGTGCTCTGCCCACTTCAGGCTTCCTTCAGCCCTTGAACCTTAGTCACATATGTACAATTTTTTAATTTGATTGCATGGTCTGCAACCTGAGAGAAAGTCTACCACATGTGCCCTGTAAGTGACCTCTCTAAGCTATGGAAAAAACACTTTATTAAAGAAAAGCTAATGCAGCTCCATCAGAGAAGCACTACCACCAGGCTCAGCCTTCCTTTCCAGGTCCCACCTGCAAAAAAACCCCAATCCTTTGAGGAAATTGATTATTCTCTCTGCTTTCTTCATGATTAATGTATTTTCATCAGTTCAGCATCTAGAAATGTATTTTGTCCTGCTTTGCTTTATGTCTTCCTCAAACACTTTTTAAAAGTTTCGTGTTCTGACAATAAGTACTATTGGTGTGGTGTGATTGTATTTTATTTTCAAGGTTCTTGTCCAGCTCAGATCTGGTTCACTAGAAGAAGTAATCAAGACATTAGAGGCAGCAGTGGAAGTAGATAATCCTCCCTTTGTGAAAAAAATTGAGTTTTCTGCGCAGGTGGTAAGTATACAGTAATGGGAAGAGGTCCATGATACTTGGGTGAGCCCTGATGACAGTGGCTCAGCTACAGAACTTCAGGTGCCTGAGTTCACCCTACTAAAGTTGTTTGGGTTCTGATGCATTCAAATACTGAAACAGCTGGCTGCCTTTTGTACTGTTGGACAAAGCACTTAGCTGTCTGCTTCCCTTTTTTATTATGGATCTTGCTCTTAGAAGCTCAAATTTCATCTGAATGTAGATGAAGTGTTCCCTAGTGGCATTAAATATTTAATCTCTTGCCTTCTATGCTATTTTCATTTGATATAAATATGAGAATAAAGTTCGGATCACAGTGATATTGTTAGGTTGGTAATATTTTCAAAGACCTGTGATGCTATACAGGGAAGTGTGATATGGGAAATAATAGCTTTTGCTATTTTACTGTATTTTACGATAAAAAATAGCTTTTACAGTATTGAACACCAAGAAGACTTCCTTCAGAGCATATACATACCCCCTATCACTTGGTAGTGTTGCTGCTGCTTTTCCTGAAACTTAGTGTATTTATTAATTTTGAACATGTCTATGGAACAAGATATTTTAAGACTGTGTTAATGATTAAATACTTAGCCTTTCACTGGTGCCTATTAAATGAATAACTGATACGTAAAATATAAATACTAGATAGAAGGGGGACATATGTTTCAAAACATAGCCCATATATATTAACTGCTATGTTGAAAAGAAATTTTTTTAAGCAGCATTTCATTTTGTAAATTCATTTCAATAGATGTTACATGTGGCAATGGTGTATTTTGCTGGCAAATTTGTAACAGTCCCTAAGAAGACTAAGCATTAGTCCTAACCCATTCCTTCCATAAAAGGTTATTGATCAATACCATTTTTTAAGAGATTTACTTATACTTGAGCTCATACTCTGTCTATGGCATACAGAACTTCTCAGTGTTCTGTCGTCTGACTTTTGTTGATTTGTACTGTACTGTACATTTAGTGTGATATGTAATAATTAGAATTGTGCTGATCTGGAAAGTAGATTCCAGGAAGCAATTACTTTTCCTGGGTTTAAAAACAAAATAATGGTGTTAGTCTGTACTAGGGCTGAATGTACAACTTTGAGGAAGTTTTAAATCTAATAAACTCCCTCTAATAGGCATCCAGTGCATTTCCACCATTGTCTGGTGACGTGTAATGTGTTCTGCCTAAAATCCTCTTATGAGTCATTGCATTAGCCACATATCTTATGTTGTGTACTTTTTTTTTCCTTTGAGTGATTGCTGATCTTCAATATGGTGATTGAATAAGATCCTCATTTTCTGAACTGTAATAGTCTGTCATTTTATCCTCCTTAGCTGGCTACAGTCAGGGAAAAGATGGAAGAAAACTCCGACCTTTCTGCCAAATTAGGAGATATTTATACAAAACTACAAGCTTCAGGACGGATAACCATGTGCACACTGGAAGACATGCTTTTCCAGATTTCTAGTTCAAAGAAGACCCCTGTAAAGCTTTTAAATCAGAAACAATTGGGCTATCAGACTGCTAAATCGCTTCAGTCAAATCTGTTGTTGGAATAGTTCAATATTTGATGTCAAACTGAACTGCTGTTAGCATCTCTTAGAAGCCAGGTTCAAATAAAAATGTCCTCTCCCCTCCTCCACAATGAGCAATTGTTTAAGTTGTTTGTGTTAAACTGCATTTTAAATGCAAATCATGTAGCTTCTACTTTTCAGTTTTGATGCTAAAACAAGCCATGACTGTGGGTATTTGTGTGTTGTTCAGAAATGGAGCGATAGAATGGTTTGAATTTTTTCCTCAGGCACTTAAATCAGGATTTTCCTATGCTAAATGTCCTGATGGAAGTGAACAAAATAGTATGCGTTTCTGACCTGAATTCCATGGTTCATGAGAAGAAAATTCAGTCTTCTTCAAATGTAATATTCTGACTGAAAGCATAGATGCAGTCCAGAGTCTAGATAAAAGAGTGTGGAAGTGCTTTAACTGTTTATTCATATTCTGTACATCTGAAGAGAATCAGAGGAAAGCAAGCATCTTTTGATCCCTTCGATATCTTTTTCTTCAGAATCAATATATTAGTATGTTTTTTCATATCAAATGGGATTATGGAAGTGCTGTGGGAGGTAGCATGGTAACCAACCGGTTGTTTTCTCACTAGAAGGAGATTCCTGAACAAAAGTCAGAGTCGCAGAGTAGCCGCACATATTGCTTCCTTCAATTTTTCTGATATTAAGTCTCTCAGGATAAACAGATCTTGATACAAATTTGCAGCTAAGTCCTAACAAGTTTCTAAGAGCAAGTACGATCACTTTTTTAGACTAGGATTACATACCATCTTTGTAATTCACTCACATGTATAGCAAGTACAAAGAAGCTTCACGTTGACACAGATTTAATGACTCCAGGCCAAATGTGCTTGGTTGTAGTAATAAAAAGCTGTTTGTAACTATGAGTCCTGTATACCCAAAGATCTTTTCTCATTCACCATCTGGAATAGAAGGAATTGGAAACAGCTATACCTTGGGCGGCACTCAGGTACTTTTGGTTTACTTCTGCATATGAAGTGATGAGCCTGTTGGTACAGAACTTTGTAGTTCTGTGAGCACAAGACTAGGTGGAGCCCAGCCTGGTGCTCTCCAAGGTGGGCCACCTTATCTCTCCTTTGGCTTCTGTTCTTTTTATTTTATCTCTCCCCCCTCAAGTAAATGTTAGAAATCAAAGGATTCTTTCTGTGAATGAATCTGTGCATGCTATATGAGACTTTGTTGAAGCCAGTGAGTGACTTGTGAAGAAACAGGAACCTATCCATGCAAAAACACATCTTTAGCCATCAAAGCAAATATGGCTACAGCAGGTCAGAGGTTTCCTTCTAACACTGTAACATTTCTGTTGCCAATGTGTCTTGTTAATACTAAAGTGCACAGAACTGTTACAGAGTGGATGGAGTTTCATGCAAGTGTAAGTGAAGAATAATTTGAAGTTTGTATCACATTTTTGTGAAATGTGTGCACACTTTTTATGAGTGGTTGCATAGGTTAAAGTACTACATACATTAGTCTAAGAACATAGCTAATTACTTATTCTGAATATTGTGTAGGACATAATTTCACACATAATTCAGGAGTACAGGGTTCTAACCATTTTCTTTTCCCTTGGTTTCAAATTCTTTCAACACTTCCAATAGAATATGGACCCTTAAGTAGCTTCGAATCTTTTCTCCACAAATAAATTTGATACAGGATTTGTAAAGGCTGCTTGCCGTGTGGCAAGAATTAGTTTCAAAAAAATTAAAGGAGTGAACTACCTTTCAGTTTACTTGGTTGGTACTATCAGGACAACTGTTTGATGTAAAACTACGTTTTTATAGGCAATAGAAGACAGTTTGACCCATTTAGCCTGTTATACAGCAAATATATAAGGTCAATTCTGTTTCATTTCCTTATTTGGCACTTTCAAACTTGTATTAATTCCAAGAAGTTTGTTCATCCTAGGACTGAGATGTGCATGTTTGTTTGGATGTTTTAATCTGAGTTGGTTAGTTTCCTGACTGAGGCTGTAAGCTACCTGCAACTGAAGTAATAATAACTTCTATTACAATTGTCAGTATAGCTGATGTATTCCATTCTTTGTTGTCTTGACTACTTGTTTTCCTGAGGCTGATTTACTCAAGCTATTAAGTTGATAATTTGTTTTAAAGAAACACCATTTCTTTTTCTTGAGAGAGAAGGGGAATGCCTTTAAATAACAATACTTCAGTAGAAAAAGAAAGCAGGGACCCAAGAAGGATTAAAGGGTACATTCAAAGAAACACACAAAATTCAGGTGATTAAACATTAGAATATTGAAGGGTGCTCTGGAAGTGTTGTAGAAGACATCCTCCCTTAGGAAAAAGGTAGGAGAAAAGAGCAACTTGTAATATTTATGCAGCTGATTTCAAACAAAGTCTAATTTGTTTCATAAAAGTTGCACAGAGGCTTGTTGATCAGGAAAGCTTGGATTTGAATGTGCATCAAGGTCCTGAGCACGCCTGCTTTTATGCAGAACAGTCTTCAGCCATGTGCTTAGTTTAGTGTATTTAGGTGGGGTTGGCTTCTGGTTTCCCAGCACCCAAGATCAGGAAACTAAACTTGTCTAAAGTTAAGCAAATACTTAAGGATTTTGCTGGGTCAGAGTGTCTGGAATGTCAAGGTCTGGATTACTAGAGAGCATTACTTGGAGACAGCCTCAGAGAAGAGGATATGCACTACATTACTGCAGCCAGTAGAATAATTATACTTTGCTTATATGGAGTTTTAATCAAGGATCAACCTAGAAATTAAAGAGAAGCCAACATTGTGAAATTCAATTAATAGATTTCTTTTGTGAACAATCTGGAAAAAACAAGACATTTGCCTTTCAGAGTGAATTGCTGCATTTTTTTCTAGGTTTCGCTGCAAGAGACTTCTGCAGGAAATGCTGCTTAGATAGCTGAGATGACGATCTGAGGGCTCTTATGGTTACTGTTACATGGGGAAGGATTGCTGTTTATCATATGCAAGTATTCTTCCTGCAATAAAATGAAACATGAGTTTTGTGCATGTCTTGCACTCCAGCAGCTTTTTGGAGCAGTGATCCAGGAGACAGCAGGTGGCGTTTCTTGATCATACTTTCCTACTGACAAGATTTCTAGGGATAACTTTTACCTGCAGTGTCAGTTATGTAAAGGTTGAGCAGAATGAACAGTTTGCCCTATGTTTAACACATGCCACCTTAAAACGGAAAATTTAGGCATTAGTTAGCAGCCTCAAATGGCTGGTGATGGGCATAGACCGCAAACCTATAGATTTACAGCTTTTAATTTGAAACTTACTGCTTTTATTGAAACAACTCATCTTTGCAAATTATGACAATGCAGTTTTTACAGTATTCTGTGGAAATACTGATCAATGACCGGGGAGACAGGCTGCTGATGAAGATAAAGTTAGGCATCTTTTCCAACTTGAATTGTAAAAGCATTCATTTTTACATTCACATGGTATTTGGATTGTGTGCAGTCTTCAAAGGACTGATACTCCTCTGCTATAAATGCTTCTGCTTTTCTCCATGGGCTAATACCTCTTTCATATTCCTTTCCACAAGCATCTTGAGTCTTGGTAAGGAAGAATCACTTCCTCTGTGCTTCTCCCAAGTTAATTTTCTGCTTCAAAACAATAAAAATGAAGGTGAAAGGCTTAGTCATTGCCAGGGAACTCAGGAATGCTTCCAGGCTTCAGAAGATTTTTCATGTATTTAATGAACCTTCTACACAACTTTAAATAACTTTTGAAACAAAGACTTGTTAGAACTTTGCAGCACTTGAGAAAGTAGGGAGACCTACAGTATATAGGTCTAGAGCTATTCAACTTTGGGTTTACTTTTTTATTTCTTCAGGGTTGTTTCAGATTGCATCCTTCTAAAATTTTTTATTGCAAAATAAGCAGACTTGTTTGTTTGTTTTAAAGCTACATCAGTTGTGGCTGCTTACATGCTCTTGTGCTGCCACATACTCCTTAGTAAGTTTATTAAAAGTAGATGTTGCTCATACACCCCCTTCCTCTGTTTCTTTTCTCCTGCTGCTTATGAACAGTGTTTTGAACTCAGCAGTTGACTGATTGTCTGCTCCCCTTCCAGGCTACTTTTTAAGTCACCTTATTTTCATCTGATTGATAAATTTAAGCAGTGAGAGGGACTAGGAAGGCTTAAACTACTACTGGTACTGGCCCCATGTAATGTGAAATACAGTGCTGTTTTCATATCTATCTTTGTTTGTGCTATTGAAGATAGTTGGCTGAAGACCTTCAGGAGCTTTTGCTGTGTCTTTGCTCTGTGCAGCTGTCTGGACCTCCTAATAATTCCAGCAACATGTGTAGTGAAAACCGAGATAGTCTGACTTCACCTCCCCAAGCATAGACTCTGTTTTTTCCAAGTACTGATGCTCTAACTAACTACAAACCCTTTTGTATACTGTCAGGTAAGGTGAGCTCCCAAGTCCCTAGACCAAGCAGCAACTCAAAATAAATGCAGGAGCAGTGATATCAGAGGGAAGTTGAGTTAGGGACCATCTGTACATATCAGACAAACAGGATCAGAGCCAGCTGAGCCTGGTCCTGGTGTCCGCATGAAGGGTAAAAGTGCTGTGATAGTTATAGGAGACTCCCTCCTATGGAGATGAAGGCAGCAATATGACAACCAGTCTGAAAGTTGTGGAGGTGCTGCCCAGGCTTGTTCATCCTTTGGACTATTACCCCTTGCTGATCTTCCACGTGGGCACTAGTGATGCTTCTGAGAGTAACCTGCAGTGCATTAAGGGTGGCGACAGAGCACTAGAGATGAGGGTGAAGGGTAAAGGAGGCAAGTGGTGTCTTCTCAATCCTGTCAGTGAGAGAAGGAAAGCCTAAGCAGAAGTGGATTCATCCAGGGTGTCACGGCTTAGCTGCATTCACAGGCAGGGCTTTGGCTCCCATGACCCCAGTCACAGTGAGGGCTACTGAGCTGGAATGGGGTGTGCTTGACAAAGTGTGGCAAGGGTGTCTTTGCAAACAGGCTTCCTACCCTAGTGAGGAGGGCTTTACATGAGGTATGCCAGGGAGGGTTACCATAACCTGGAGAGAACTGAGGGCACAAGAGGCAGAGCAGATGCATCTAAGAGACAGCATGACAGGGGAGACTCTCACACTTCCTCTGTAAAAGCAGCACAACTTGGGACCTGTCTCAAATGCCTATACACTAATCTGTGTAGCATGAGGAACAAGCAGGAGGACAGTCTATGCACATCTGCAGAGCTAAGACCTCACTGGGATCATGGTGATGTGGTGGGATAGCTCTCATGACTAGAGTGCTGCAATGGAGGGATGCAGGAAAGACAGGGTTGGGCAAGGATGGCAGAGAGGTTGAGTTCTGTATAAAGGAGTCATATGCATGGAGCTTTGCTCTGGGACACGTGATGAGTCAGTAGCAAGCTTGTGGGGTAAGGATCAGAGGACAGACCAGCACAGGTGATGCTTCAATGGGTATCTGCTACATCCCATCTGTTAAAGAAGAGAAGGCAAGTGAAGCATTCTTTAGGCAGCTGGAGAAAGTCTCAGTCACAGACCCTAGTACTCATCAATGACTAATCACCCTGCTGGAAGGACAGTGTGACTGGGCACAACCTATCCAGGAGATTTCTGGAACGTATTGAAGATAATTTCTTGATGCATGTGGCTGGTGAACTGGTGAGGGAAGGTGGACTGGTGACTCAGAAGTGAAGAAAAACTGGTGGACAGTATAAAGGGCAAGGGCAACCTTTGCTGCAGCAACAATGAGACTTGTGGAGTTTAACATCTGAGAGGAGTAAGCTAGATCCAGGACTTCAGAAGAGTAGATTTAGATTTGTTCAGGTACCTGCTTGCAGGATCCTGTAGGAAACTTGCCTGGAAGGAAAGGGGCCTGGAGACCTGGTTGATCTTCAAGGACTGCCTCTTCGGAGCACAGGAGTGATCCATTTCAATGTGCAGAAAGTCAAGCAAGGTGGCAAAAGGTCAGCATGAATGAACACAGAGCTCCTGACTGAGCTCAAACAAAAAAGATGCACACAGAATGTGGAAGCAGGAATAGGCTACCCAGGAGGAATGCAAAGACGTCCACACATGTAGAAGTGGAGTCAGGAAAGCCAAAGCTTAACTGGAGTTGAAACTAGCAAGAGAGATGAAGGATGATAAGAAAGGATTTTTTAAGTACATTGGTAGCAAAATAAAGGCTAAGGAGAATGTGGGCCTACTGGTCAGTGGGGCAGGGGTACTAGTGACAAATGACAGGGAACAGACTGAGGTACTCTGCCTTTTTGCCACCAAGCTGATCAGGGGAAGAGAGGCTGAGAGAAACGGGTTTGCTCAGCCTTAAGAAGAGAAGACTCATGGAAAACCTTATCCCTGACTACAGCAACCTGATCAGAGAGGATAAAGAGAAGGTGGAGCTACACTCTTTTCAGTGATGCATGATGATAGAACAGGAGGCACTGGACACAAGTTGAAACATGGGACATTTTGATCAGGTATTAGGATTAAAAAAGTTATCATGAGGGTGATCAAACCCTGGAACAGGTTACCCAGAGAGGATGTAAAATCTCTATTCTTGGAGGTGTTCAAGACCCAACGGGACATAGCCCTAAGCAACCTGACCTGATTAGACCTGCTTTGAGCTGGGTTTGGACTAGATGACCTTTGAAGTTCATTCCAAACTGAATTGCTCTGTTCTAACCCAGGTAAGCTACTATCCTGACTTGCATTCCTCCACTGTCCTGTGAGAAACAAATGCGCATGAAGATTTCAAACTCCCAGCATGCCACAAAGTAGCTGGCTTAGTAGTAGGCTGCTACACATTTGTATAGACAAGGCTCTCTTTTTGGTCTCTTCCATACTGAGGACAGTGATCACCCAGCTGGGGGGTTGCCTGGTCCCCATGCTTACTTGGGCTGTCACAGTTATGAATTATAATGAAAGTTCTGGACTCAGACCTGGCCTCTCTGCTGCCTCTTTTCTATCCAGAGCATAGCAGTGCAAATTTTCAAACCATATGACAATCATGTGCTGTGCAAATAGGCAAGATGATAGCCTGGCTAATTACACTCTTTGGACTGGAAATCACCAAATTTAGATAGATCAAGGTGGCCTTCAGAACTCAATAGTCAGCAATGATCTGGTGGACATCCTGAATGGGCATGAATAGTCTTTTTACCAGTTCTTTATAGGACCTGTGTTATGTGGTCAAACGTTACTCTTCTAAAATCAAATGTCCAAAATTCTTTGGGGGTGGATTTGAAATGAGTTCTAGAACAATGTCAGATACTTTCATCTATTGTTTGCCGGGATAAAAGACAATACACATCTCAAATGAGATTTGCCTTAATGTATCCGTAATAACAGACCATTAGAACAATGGTCTCAATGGTTCTTGCTATCTCTAGAGTAATTTAAAGGAATGTCTCCTTTTCACATATCAAAGCAGATAATGATGTGGACTACTACCACGTTACCAGCAGTCTGCTCTAATTTTCTTACCAAATAGCCACAGCTCTATGTGCAAGCCATACCCACTGCCTGCTTCAGGAACAAGGCAGAAGGAAATAAGTGCACTCACTTGTGTCAAACATAAAGCTTTGATGTGACTGCTTGGGCTGATGGTATCCTTGGACAGGTGGCATAACTATTGTTTGTCTGAAATAGCTAGGACTCTTTGCTCCTGTAGTCCCAAAATGACAGATTCTTGCAGAGACCTGTCCCTGCATCCACTCCATCACCTACTCCAAAAGAGAAATTGTCCTCTTAGTTCACATTAAAGGTGTTTTTTTCAAGGCTTTGTACTCAAGGTAGATTGTAAGATGTGCTTTTCATGTCCAATTTCCTAAATCCTGAGCTAGTCTTTGCTTTCAGTTTCTATGCAGTTAAGGGAAGTTTGTGGGGTCTCAGTCCCACTTTGTAAGATGCTTGAAGAGAGATTAGGACCTTGGCTGTATTCAGCAGAAACTGCAACATCAAAATAAAATAGAAAATTACTCACCTCCAGTCTTGCCTGTGCTAGGTAATTCAGGCTAACTACCATGCAAGAAATTACCACATTTACTTTAGGAACAGGAAATGTCTTGTAGCAGGAGACTTGGCAGCACCACTCTTGATGGAAAATTTTAGAAAAGAATAATGGGAAAGATAACTTAATAGTAACATTTGAAACAGTGCAGTGTGAATTCCCAGGTAACAACTCCCTGATAATTACTCAATTTACAAGTGCTGTAGCACTTCTTTCAGCTTTATGGCCGTAAATGGACCTTGCTCTGGATGGCAGGATTTTAATGATAATTTTTTTGTTCCTGGCTTAACCATTAGAAAGAGTGGTCCTGCACTCCTTTCAGGCACCATATGCTGCAGAGCTGAGCTAGAGAGTCCAGCATAACTTGTTAGAACAAGAAAGGGGATCAGTTCACATATTCACTTTATCTAATTTTAAAAGTCCTAAGTGTATAGTTAAACATTAGCAAAATAGTTTGAGAAATTTCTCATCCTCTTTCTCTATAATACCATCACTTAGGGGGGGGTAAAGGGAAGGGAGGAAAAAAAGGGAGAAATAAAAAGCAGAGACATTGTTGGGAACTTCTTCTTTATGTTCAAAGCTTTACTAGTTCTCACATCAGAATGACAGAAAAAGAGAACTGTGATGGAGAGAGAATGATACATCTACAAAATTGCCCCAGTGGTTAAATACTTTCAGGGGAAATTCAGACCACAGGATCTGCTCTGCTGCACTTTTACTACCCTTTGGAAGGGTGTAAGATTTGTAAGCATTGGCAAATGAAAACTTTGAAAAATGCCTCACAAAATGCTAAAAAACATGTGTGCCTGATTTTAGAAAACAACCTGTGGTGGCTGTTGCCCTCATGCAACTCTCTATGGACAGCCATACAGACAAAAACATCAGCGTGACAAATTTCAGGCCTGAAAATTTACACAGTATGCACCTTTACAGGGGCAGAACTGGTCAGGCTGCAAGGCATTTCTCCCTCAAGTTGCCATGTATTTTCTCTGCTGTGGGTATCCAGACAAAGTAGTTTGCTACCTTGAAGAATGTGATGGAAAAAGTGTGGTGCCTTACCATATTTGTGTTACCAAAGCCAGTTTCAGATTTTTTGTTTTAGATATATTTGTGGCCATCTTAGTGACACTTATGTCTTGGGCTAATTTTTTTTTTTTCCTGCAGACTAATCACAGAAGTGCAGAGTAACTTACATTGGAAGAGATTTCTGGAGGTCACCTTGTTCCACCCCCCAGTACATACCAGCAGAAAACAGCACTGAAACGTTAAGTCAGAGAAAGGAAATACAAATCCTTGCCTGTGCAATTGTAGCCATATGTGTGTAGCTCCCTTTTCTTCCAGTGAAACCAAGCTTGTTCTTTCACTTTTTATTCATTTTAAGAGCCATATATTTTCAGTTAATTGTCTTGATTCATACCTTGTTATAGTGAGCTCTTGTTTTCTGCTATTCCTAAAATCACTGTGCTCCAGACGCAGTGGAGTGTTTGAAGTACAGGCTGAGAACATCTCTGAATCAGGGCCTGTACTAGTAGCTAGCTTTTATTGTTTTCTTCCTAAGCAGGGGTGCCTAAAATATCATCTGATATTCAGAAAGTGGAACAAAGAAGTGTTCTTCTCTTGACAGATGATTTTGAATATCTCACTGCTGTAGCACCATTTTATTCTGCCCATGGTCTATTTCTTACTACTGGCTAAATATAATCACTCACCCTCTACTACAGGTGAATCTTTCCTATCAACTGGTATATAATTTGAAGTCCCATTTATTTCATTACCATTCTTCTATATTTACACTCTTCTTCTAAATGTCTCTTTCTTAGGGTCAGAGTGGATGTGCAACTTCCTGAACCAAGTCAGGACTTCCCATGTCAGTTATTTAATGGAGTACCTATATAATTAGCCACTTTTATTTCTTATAAGTCCTAGGAATGGGAGTGGTAGTGAAGTTTTTCCCAAGAATATTTGTCTAAAGACCTCTTGCCAAATCCTGATGACATACCTAGAAATGTCCAGATCACAGAAAGAGTTTTCATATTGCCAAAATAGCAGCAATAAGAAGCAATATCCCAGTATGGCTCTGATTATTCTTGTGTGAGATTGTGTATAAGGCTTATGAGCAATATAGGACTTGGTGTGCTGGGTCTTCTCCCTCACTCACATTTGGATGTCCAAAGAGCAAGCTGTTTTCTTCCCAAAGAAAGCTTCAGCAGTCAGACATTTCCTGTGGCCCAAGATGACGTATCAGTGTAGGTTTCTTCTCCCTTGTGCTCACATATAAAGCCAGGAGTTATTTTTTTTTCCCCCATTGTGTTCTACTTGGTTCTGTTCCTTCCCTATGATTTAGTTAGAGGTGTAACACTGTGCTCAATTTGCCGGTGAGAATATCATGCATGTTATTGTAACATTTTTCTTGCATAAATGCTTAGTCTTCCTGGTAGCTACAGGAAATAATTTACTCATGTGTTTTTTGTCTTATAAATATTCAAAGTCAGTCTTATAGTAGTGTGTGTTTGGGCAAGACTGCTCATTTAATTAGTCTGGACATTTATGTAGACAGCCTGGAAGCTGCAAGTTAGAGTCGTACTGTGCTGGTCCTCTCTTTGGTTTCTTAATATTTCTTTCTTTAAACTTGCATGTTCAGAAAGGAGACCCATGAAAACAGAGTGGTGGGGAAGAAGAACTGAGAACTGCTTCTCCATGTCAGAAGAAAACTACATCAGTGGCTGTTGACTTCATCATACCTGTTTTCCTACCCTGGATGCAGTCACAATTCCTGATGTGAATTAGGGCAAATCAGAGAAATGAAGAAGGGTAGTAATAAATCAGCTGGTTCATAGGTATGTCAAGAATGTTTCCCAGCTGTTTCAAAATCCATGATATCCTACTAAATAACCCAATATGTTCCCGATTAATATATTATTTAAGAAGAAAACAAATAGAAAATTACTGTAATGCTGAATAATTGAATCAGTACCATTATGTAATGCAATAACTTAGAAAATTTCTTGTGAATGGTATGAGGGACTGCCATCTCTCTCTGATTCTGAGCACAAGTAGAGGTATATCTTCTGTATGCTGCAGTGACCATAATCAATAACTTGTGTGAGAACTGCAATCTGTTCCTTAGGACCACCTGAGATAATTTAGCCAACCTGATGCCTGAGTTGCTAGCCAGAAGCTAAGAGGGGGCTAAGAAGCAGCATTTATGTGATGGGATTATTCCATGTATTTTATAGCCAAATATATACTTACAGTAAGTGTTCTTAACCAAGCTATTTTACTTCCAAAGCCCTTCCTTGTGCCAGAAAAAGGTGCAAGAGGATGATGGGAAATGATGGGATCTTGTAATTTTCCTACACATCTTACAAATCCAAAGGTCCTGAAATCTTGACAGCTTTGACACGATTAACCTGAAAACTTCATAAAACCCAAGGTGTTTGAATGCTTCCATGAAACATACATTATCTTGAAATAGAACTACTTTTGTATTCCTGCATCCCAATAGCCTTCATTCAGATATGTGAAACTCCTGTAGAAGCTTCTGTAGAAACTCAAGAAAATATAGAAGTCAGACCTCCACTGGCATAAACTGTTGTATGTCACTTTGCTTCAGCTCATCTCTGATTAGAGGATTTTCCATTGGGTTCCAACACCAAGCACCCAGTCTGTAGACTTTGTAAATGTGGTTAAAAGGACAGGTCAGAGAATGATGTTGTTTAAACAGTAAGGAGAAACATAATGAGTGAGAATGCTTCCTGTTTCCCTGAATGACCCTAAGGCAAAAAATGAAGGTATAAAAATGAGACTATCAGACATTTTCAAAAAGTGCCTTTTTGAGTAATAAAGACAAATTCAGTCCAGAAGGGTAGAAAAACCCACAGTAGATTTGCAATTTACTGCTCAATGCTAATTTTGGTCTTGTCTAATTTAACTTATTTTCTTCTTTGTGTAAGTGAATAAACTCCACATTTTCTGTAAGATTTATGCCTCATCACTGACAAGGTTATTTTGGTATACCCTGACCTGTAAGGAAAACATTCTCCTTGTATTGATCTTTATCTATGCACATAATTTCTGCTTCCTTTGGTGGGGCAGTATTACCACTGAGCATGCACCTCATGCTCTGCCAGGTAAGACAGGAGGCAGGGACCTTTACCTTTGTTATAGACAGATCTTTCTTTGTGCATCTCCCAACTGCTGCTGCTGCCTGTAGCTGCAGCCATTCTTTATTGTTTCCTGTTCCTTTACATTTAGGGAATAAACTGAGACTCCAAATTCACCATATCTACAGCTAAACGGTGGCAAAGATGTCTTGCTAAATCTGGACCCACCTGTGTTGTGTTTGTGAAGCTAGAATGAGACTGCAATTATTTTTACTGATGGATTCAAATGTCTGAAAACTAGTAAGGCCAAAGGGCTTTGTGAGAAAAGAAAATGTACTGCTTGCATACTCCATTGAAAGCCAACTGGTGCTTTGTGCGCTTCCTCTTGCTAATGATAAATGTGATACTGCTCTTCTGGCATGGAACAACATTTTATGTGCGTTAATAATATATTGCAGTTGTAGACTACAAATTTCAGCAGCATGAACAGAAACTGAGAAAATACACAGAACAGTATTTTGCTCTTTCATGGGACCAGATAGCTGTACATGCACTTTGAATCATGGTAGGTGAAATAATGTGAGATCAGCTCACGGTATTACAAAGCATTTATGGCTGGAATCAGACCTGGTAATACAGATATCACCATGCTGAATCAGCAACAGCAGAAGGCAAAGGAAGGCAAAATAACACAAGAACTGTTCAAGCATTGTAAAAAGAGCTGTATCTCAAAATCCCTTATGTCAAATACAGAGCAACAAGTTCAAGAAAATTCTATGTACATAGGAGAAACCTGCAGCTGGGGATTTAGATAGCAAGTGCTAGTTATGCTGGCTATTCTACAAAACAAAATCCATTAATATATTGCAGAAAAAAATAATTTATTACTAGGAGATAATGTTTCACCTAGGCAATAGCTACTTAAAATTTACTGTGCATTGTGTTACCTAAGTCAAAATAGTTTAGGTATTTTCAACATAGTTCTGTTCTGTGTTCAACATCCATAAGACAAAAATTCCCTCACAGGATTCTTTGCAAATTGTATACCTGCTGAATTCTATACGCACTTGCTGGTATTCTTACATAGAACAGGCATCTACTGGCTACGCTGAACTTGCATATACTTAAACGATGCCCTGCTTCAACTCTGCCACTGTTTTTGCAACTTCATTTGACCTTAGTTTCAGCTATCAGAAGAGATAGCATTGAGGAAACACTTTGTTGTGTAAAAGGTTTTGTTCACAGAATTAAAATTTGTGACACTGATACAATAAATACTGTGACACTGATACAATAAAAATATGCCCTCTATCAAAGTGATTGCATCTTTGAAATGGTTTCAAAGAGTAATGGAAATACAGAGTAATGCTGAAGTTATTTATATATGGTTTTAAAGAGGTCATAGTGGCCTTCATCCATCCACCTCTACACATAAAAGAACAATTAGAAGGATTTTGTGGTTAAAGATATTTTCTACTCTTGACTCACAGTACACACGTTACCAAATTGCTAAACAAAACCCAAATATCCCATCATACTTACTAAACATAACATTTCTATTCTGAATATGTGTTATAATGTTTTGCATTGTTATCCCATGTTTGCTGTCCATGGCTCTCAGTAGCCAGAAGTCTAGTATTACCTGAACTACACTATATTTAGAAAAACTCCTGAAATGTCTGAAAAATACCCACATGCTGCACCAACACATTACAGAGAACACAACTGAAACTTCACTTCACTACATGCAAAATCAGAAAGTCTGTTACCTGTTCTTGCACCTTGTCTTGGCATCAGGACCGAAAAGAGATCTTCATATGTCACTGTAGTTATGAAAGTTTCATCACTGAAACGATGTTCCTTCTGCTGTCTCTGAGATCTTACATCATGTTATGAAAACATTATGTTTCCAATATATTTAAGATACTCAACCATAAAGAGTGATGTGTGGAATCTGCAGCCTGTCTAGACAGGTGTCCTCCCATGCATTTCCTACACTGGCAACTAGAGATGCTTCAGACTCCACAACAAGAAACTTAACCATTCCAACCACTTTTTACCAATACTTTGAAAATAATGAACTGAAAATAAAGACTTTGAAACTTGTCCTCTTAAAATTATTCCTCTGGAGTATGAGAGATACTTTCCTAGAAAATAAGCTGCTATGCAAAATGAATAGTCATACTTTTCCAATTAAGAGGCAAATAGACACCAAGACATGTTGACTGACTACCTGTCCCCACAACAGCAAATCTTGAATTTCTCATTATACTATGAAAAAACCTTTAAGTATTCCTCATTATGCGACCAAATTTTGCCTTTTCTGATTTTTTCTAGCTTCCATGCATGCTGTTAGCTGTTTATCTATTACAATGAGTGATGAGGAAAAGGCTGAGGTGCTTAATGCCTTCTTTGCCTCAGTCTTTAATAACAAGACAAGTTGTACTGAGGGAATCCAGCCTCCTCAGCCAGAAGATGGAGACTGGGAGAACGACCCTCCTACAATCCAGGAGGAGATAGTCAGTGACCTGCTGCATCACATAGACATACACCAGTCTATGGGACCAGACGGGATACACCTGTGGGTGCTGAAGGAGCTGGCTGGGGTGCTCGCCAAGCCGCTTTCCATCATTTACCAGCAGTCCTGGCTGACCAGGGAGGTCCCGACAGATTGGAAATTGGCCAATGTGACACCCATATATAAGAAGGGTCAGAAGGATGATCCGGAAAATTACAGGCCTGTCAGCTTGGCTTTGGTGCCTGGGAAGCTGATGGAGCAGCTCATCCTGAGTGCCATCATACAACATGTGTGGGACAACCAGATGATCAGGCCCAGTCAGCAGGGGTTTATGAAAGGCAGGTCCTGCTTGACAAACCCAATCTCCTTCTACAATAGGGTGACCTGCTAATTAGGTGAGGGAGAGGCTGTGGATGTTGTCTACCTTGACTTTAGTAAGGCCTTTGACACCGTTTCCCACAGCATTCTCCTGGTGAAACTGGCTGCTCGTGGCTTGGATGGGCACACACTTCACTGGGTAAAAAACTGTCTGGATGGCCGGGGCCAGAGAGTTGTGGTGAATGGAGTTAAATCCAGTTGGCAGCCAGACATGAGTGGTGTCCCTCAGGGCTCGGTTTTGGGGCCACTCCTGTTTAACATCTTTATTGATGATCTAGACGAGGGGATCGAGTGCACCCTCAGTAAGTTTGCAGATGACACCAAGTTGGGTGGGAGTGTTGATCTACTCGAGGGTAGGGAGGCTCTGCAGAGAGATCTGGACAGGCTGGAGCGATGGGCTAAGGCCAACTGTAGGAGTTTCAATAAGGCCAAATGCCGGGTGCTGCACTTGGGCCACAACAACCCCCAGCAGCGCTACAGGCTTGGGGAGGAGTGGCTGGAGAGCTGCCAGTCAGAGAGGGACCTGGGGGTGTTGATTGACAGCCGGCTGAACAGGAGCCAGCAGTGTGCCCAGGTGGCCAAGAAGGCCAATGGCATCCTGGCTTGTATCAGAAATAGCGTGGCCAGCAGGGACAGGGAAGTGATCTTGCCCCTGTACTCGGCACTGGTGAGGCCGCACCTTGATCACTGTGTTCAGTTTTGGGCCCCTCACTACAAAAAGGACATTGAATTACTCAAGCGTGTCCAAAGAAGGGCAGCGAAGCTGGCGAAGGGTCTGGAGCACATGTCGTACGAGGAGCGGCTGAGGGAACTGGGGTTGTTTAGTCTGGAGAAGAGGAGGCTGAGGGGAGACCTCATCGCCCTCTACAACTGCCTGAAAGGAGGTTGCAGAGAGCTGGGGATGAGTCTCTTGAACCAAGTAACAAGCGATAGGACAAGAGGGAATGGCCTCAAGTTGCACCAGGAAAGGTTTAGACTGGATATGAGGAAGTATTTCTTTACAGAACGGGTTGTTGGGCATTGGAATGGGCTGCCCAGGACGGTGGTGGAGTCCCCATTCCTGGAAGTGTTTGAGTCAGGTTGACATAACACTGAGGGATATGGTGTAGCTGGGAACTGTCAGTGTTAGGTTAATGGTTGGACTAGATGATTTTCAAGGTCTTTTCCAACCTAGATGATTCTGTGATTCTGTGAACGTTTCGTAAAGATGATTATGAATTATTTCAGTTCTTTTTGTAGCTATGCAATAACATACTTTTGTTGCATTTCCTCCAGGTCTGAGTTTATTGTTGGCATTAGAGTGGACAGATTTCAGATCCATTTAGTTCACAGAAGCCTAGAAATCTGGGCTGGAAGGGCCACTGGTGGTCATTCAGTCAATTTCCTACTTGAATTGAGACTATTTCTCAGACTAAGTCACATCAGCCCCAGGTTTTTCTAGTCAAGTCTTGAAAACCTCCACCTTTGATGTAGACTACATGCAAAGAGAATAGAAACCTGTAATTCATGGGAAAATGTCTTTCGTAATGAGGGTTGGATTTTTTCTATAGTAAACTTGGGCACTTGCTAACTCATTTATTTTTAATGTGCTTTTCCAATATACATTAATGTAATTTCCTTTACAAGTTGCATGCTCTAGATCTTACTTTTGCTATATGGGAGAACAATAGCAGGAAGGAGAAATATGTGTGTATTATTTAAACTGAGGAAGGGACAGGTGCAAAATTAAGTGACTCCTAGTTCAATAGCACAAAATGTTTACACAAATTCAAATGGAAACTACTTAAATAGGTGCTAAGAAGATATTTGAAAGAACTGATGTCATGCAAAGATAATGATACATGAGCTACTCTTCTAATACTTTTACTGCAAAGTACAAGGAAGTAACTACAATATCCTGAGAAAGAATGCAATGGAGATTTGTTAGAGCACATCAGGCATTTACGAGGTCTCATGGATGCTGGAGAGAGGGCAAACAGCTCTGACATCTGATGAATCAGAGATTTGGGCAATTATTTTACTTGGTCGCCCTAACATCACACAACTATTGTTAACATTTGTAAGTCTGTGTGGCTCTCCTTCATTATAGGAATGTTGTAAGGAAAAAAATTGACTATTTACACTGTTCTACATGTTTTGTAATAATAATAATAATAATATATGTTGTGTATTCAAACATATACTTGAAACGTTCATTTGAGTAATTTCAAGAAAAGTTTAATACAGCTTGCAAGCAGGCATTTTATTATTAGAGTGACTTGGGGCATTTTACAAAGTGTACATAAGTGTCATTAGTTCTATCTTTATTTTTAAATGACAGGACTTAATTTTCAGCTAGGTTCCAGTGACTCATCATAGCTAGTCTTAGCTGACAGATTGGAAATATTTTGTAGCTAAGCTTTTTTTTGGCAGAAATCTAGATTTTTTATGAAATTTTTCCCCCAAGATTTTTCTGTCTTCCTGAAGAATAATAAACATTTTTTGGCCAAATCATGGAATTCCTTGAAATCAGTAAAGGTTTTATTTGTGGTTGAGGTTTATTTTATTTCAGCTGAAATTAAAGATTTGTTTTCTGAATTGTGTCTTTGCAAAGTGTTGTCTGTCAGCAATGAATAAACTACACCTTCTATCATATGTCTTGGCTCTGCAAGCACAATACATAATTTTATTTCTTTTCAGAGAAGGAGAGCACATAGTGTCTTCTCAGAGGCTTCAGCCGGCTAGGGATCCTGGCCAGTAGAGAAAAATAGCATTGTGACTGAAAAAACTCTTTCAAAGGCGACGGTGTTGTACCACCTAGCTGGAGCCATAAGACAGTGCAGGTTTCCTTTCATGGGCTCCTGCTCCTCCTTTCACTTATTTGACATGATCTTTGAGTTTTCAAATAGTACCCATTCAACTGGATGACAAAAACCAGAAGCTTTAACTGAGTATAAATAGAAGAGTCAGAAATACTGGCTGAAAAAAAAACAGGCAAAAATCAATACATCAATATGAATCTTCAGCAGCTCAAAGATCACTGCCACTGAACCAACTAACTCCTCTGCCGAGATGACTGCACCACAACTTTCAAGGCTTTTGACATAGTCTCCCATAGAATCCTAGTACCCAGACTGGTGAGCTAGGGATTGGATAAGCAGGTGGTCAAGTAGGTGGAAAATCATCAGGATTCTGTGTCCAAGGGGTTGGGCAACCATGAGTACGAAGTCCAACTGTTGACTGGTTAGCCACTGTGTCCCTCACGGACGGATACTGAGACCCATACTGTTTAACGTCTCTGTTAATGATGTGGATGATAGGAAGTTCACCCTCAGCAAGTCTGCCAATGATACTAAGCCATGGGACGCTAGGTATGCTGGAGGGCATGTTGAGAGGAACCTGAAATTCTCAACAGAATGGAGAAATGGGGTGGCAGGAGTCTCGGAAAGTTTAACAAACACAAGTCCAAAATCCCGATAGAGAATAAACTCCTGCAACACTACAGAGAGTAGGACGAGTCGTTGGAAGTTAACTTTGCAGAGAATATTTAAGTGCTATCTGCAACTGCCTCATGGGAAGATACAGAGAAGACAGACCCAGACTCTTTCTGGAAGTGCACGGTGACAGGACTGTAGGCAACAGGCACAAATCAGGACATGGGAATAAGAAACAATTTTCACTGGAAAATTTCCATTGCACTGGAACAGATTTCCCTGAGAGGCTGTGGAGACTCCATCCTTGGAAGATACTCAGAGTACAACTGGTCAATGTCCTGAACCATCTGATCTAGTTAGACCCATTTTGACCAAGAAGTTGGATTGGATGACTTCCAGAGGTCCCTTCCAACCTCAGTTATCCTGTGATTCTCCAATTTTATAAACATTGTGTCCTCTTCAGGTAAGTTATTAATACAACAAATCTATTTTTCTTTGTCAGTCAGACAACTTGTAATTTCCATGGTAACAAGGAGAATTCCTCTTTCTCAATTTTTACTCCTTGTTAGATTAATTGCCATATGTTAAGAAGATGTAACTGAAGGTGGAGGAATTTCCAATTACTACTGGCTTATCTTTTTTCTTTTTTTTTTTTTTCACCCTGCTGTACTATTCAGTTACTCTATCAGATTTTGGAAGACAGTGTTCAGCAAATTGTCTGCATAGCAGCTGTTGGTGCCAGCAAAAAATGTGGAGAGACATTTCATCCTCTGCATGTTGCTTATTGCACAAAAGTAGCTAGAGAAAAGGAAACTACTCTCATCTGCTTTCCCACAGTCTGATCAGCAACCTCCCACATGAGCACAACCCAACTTCCAATGAGTTATTCCTGGTTTACACCATAAGAAAACAATCAAGTTCACCATGAGAAGACAATCAAGTTATATTCCTGGGTTTAAAACCACTAGTAAGAACTAACAAATAGTTAAACGTTTAACATGTCTTGGTATGGAAAGGAACAATTAGGCTTTAGATAGCTACTGAAATCTCTCATTTCATTGCTCTTTCTGTTGCTTTTTAGTAGTGTCTGCTGTGATGTAAAATGAAGGATTCACTAGCTGCTATTTACCTTAGTAGTTTTCAGATTGCATCCCACATAGCTACAAAAAGGGAAACATCAGCTATATTTACAATGCTAAGAAAGACAACATTTTTTTCCTTAAGCTTTCATCTTGTTTGCTCCCTTAAAAACACTGAAAATGAATAGAAAAGAATTTCCTGGGGAAAACTCTGAAACACTTAGATAAAATAGAAGGAAATGACAGTGAAAGAGAATGACAGGCCTGTGTGTCATGGATGGGGGTGGGAGACTTCAAATTATGAAGCAGAGGGTAAGAAGCAAAGTGTTTCTTCATAGTCAGTGGCTAAAAAGTCATGACATTATTAATCATTTGTATAGAACAAGAAATGTGATGGCTCTGTACTGTGAAAGATAAACAAATAGACAGATCTGTCATGGGTTTATATTTTAAAGGAAGGGGAAAAGTCAAAGGAACACAGTACTGCACATGTAACCATTACAGCTTTCCAGTTTTAGAGAACAGTTGTAGTTTTTATAAGGTCAAGAGTGGCTACAGTTGAGAAACACATTCTGAGTAACTTCTGTCAGAAAAAGCTGTTTCAAATCAACCTATTTCTCTCCTGCAAAGCTGTATTGATTTCAGTGAAAATTTCTGCAGTCAGAATGGGTTTTACTTCAGAAAAGACTCAGATTGCATTTTGGAATCTATTCTGAAAAAAAAAAAAAATATTTGATGTCATTAGATGATATTACACAAATATCTAAGTTGTGCTTGTAAATGTTTCTGGGCACCTACTAGCTTGTGTTTCTTGCCATCACTAGCTCTTCATTTTCTAGTGTTGCATGTGACTTGGATTCGATTTATACTGAAACATTTTAGAGAGAAGAAGCTGATACATATGCTACTCACCTTTACCCAGGCAAGTCAGCTGCTCTGTAGGAAGCCAGTCTCCTTGCATAGCAGCAGAGAAAGAGATATAAGTATCTTTGTTTTCTGTGATGGTGATTCACAAGAACAGGGAGAGCAGATTTGGAGACTGAGACAATTGCTGCCCTCCATTTGCTAAAAGGGCAGTACAAAAGCTTGAGCTGGGAAAGCATTTTGCTAAGGCAATGTGTCAAATTACTTCTTAGTGACACAAACAATAAAGCAAACATCAGACTGCCACTCTTGTTAAAGTGGATTTCAGCCAGCTTTAGGACCAACCAACCAGCTTGCTCATGCCCCTTTCCCACTAATGAATTGACTCTCCTATTTGATTCCTAAACTGGACTAGCTAGGGATATGCCACACTTCCAAGCAGCAAAGCATTTACGAAATCACAGTGTTTGTGAGTCACATCTAACAAATGCTTCTGCTAAGAGCAAATTTGGCAGAGGGATCGCATTGTTATACCCTTCTGTTTTGTGTATCATCAGCTGGAGTTATTTTTCAGAACAATGCTGAATGCCTATTACATACTGCTTCAAGCATGTCAGTATATATTAATATTACACTGACCAGTCATATTTCATTTTCATAATGCCATGAAAGAATATTAATGTTTTAGATATACAAGGTGACCCTCAGGGATGTGAAACCAAATTAATTGTAAAGTAGATTAGGTAAATTGCATTTAATTCCTTTTTGAATACTGTTCTTAAGAATGAAATTCTTATGTAGTTTAACCGAAATTCAAAGAGAATTTCATCAAATCAAATTCACACTACCTTAGCACCTAACAATCAAAAGCTGTAAGAATGCTCCACTTTAAATACACACCTTTACATAATTCAGATTCATCTTCTCAATTTTGATCATGTTGTCAACCTGCCAGTTAAATTCCTACGTATTCTAACTTGTTTTCTTTTAGTAAATGCAACACTTCTAGGCTGGAAGATTCTGGTAGCTGTCAGGGTTCATAATTTTCACATATTGGTGATCTCAAACTTCAGTATAGCTGGCTAGGAGACTCATATAACCTCGAGAAAATAATTACATACCCTTTTGCTTAGCAACAAATGAAAGAGTAGAAACTGCTACCTAAGGAAGGCCTGGACTGTACCTGTCAAAAAGCTTTCTCTGGGACATTTTGAAAATACAGACGATGGATTCAGACTGGATCATAAAGGTGCATACATGCGACTGTGAAGTGAACTTAACAAAAATGCAGTCAAAAAAGAGCCAGGGCCAGCCAAGGAAGTACCAGCAGCATGGCCTTGGAAGAAATCCAGAGAGGGAGAGAAAGTTCTAATTTTGGATAGAATGCTGGCTTAAAACAGATCTGATTTTCTGAACAAAGAAACTGCCTCCCGTTGTTTGTCCCTACTGTATTCAAAGAGACAGTATTCTGTGTACTTTCTGTGTAAATAGAGAGCAACACACATCCCAAATTTCAAACTCTCCAGATTTAGCTTGTTTTACACCAAGAGTTTTGGCTGAAAGATGCCTGGAATACTTGATATTTTGTTCATAGTTACTGTTTTTCTAAAATCCACTGCTTTTGTTAACTCTATTCCTCAGCTTCTTTAGCACAGCTACAAGTCGGTATTCACCTTTAGCAGAAAAAAATGGTCAATTCAAGAATCTAAACACTGCTTGTTTTTCCTCCTTGCATGTTGTGCATTGATGTAAATAACACTGCTCCCTGACAATGCGGAGCACCCCTCCAGAAAGGCTTAGAGTCATAGAATCATTTAGGTTGGAAAAGACCTTTAAGATCATCAAGTCCAACTGTAAGTCTAGCACTGCCAAGTCCACCACTAAACCATGTCCCACAGTGCCAAATCTACATGTCTTTTCAATACCTTCAGGGATGGTGACTCAACCACTTCCCTGGGCAGCCTGTTCCCATGCTTGACAACCCTTTCAGTGAAGGAATTTTTCATAGTAACCAACCTAAACCTCCCATGGCGCAACTTCAGGCTGTTTTCTCTTGTTCTATCACTTGTTACTTGGAAAAAGAGACCAACACCCACCTTGCTACAACCTCCTTTCAGGTAGCTGTAGAGAGCTGTAAGGTCTCCCCTCAGCCTCCTTTTCTCCAGGCTAAATACCCCAGTTTCCTCAGTCACTCCTACTAAGACTTGTGCTCCAGACCAAGTGCTTCACCAGCTTTGTTTTTCTTCTCTGAACACGCTTCAGCACCTCAATGTCTTTCTTGTAGTGAGGGGCCCAAAACTGAACACAGTATTAGAGGTGCGGCCTCACCAGTACCGAGTACAGGGGCAAGATCACTTCCCTGTCCCCTGGCCATGCTATTTCTGATGCAAGTCAGGATACTGTTGGCCTTTTTGGCCACCTGGTCACACTGCTGGCTCATATTCAGCTGGCTGTCAACCAACACCCCAAGGTCCTTTTCCACTGGGCAGCTTTCCAGACACTCTTCCCCAAGCCTGTAGCGTGGGGTTGTTGTGACCCTGGAACTCAGCCTTGTTGAACCTCACACAATTGGCCTTGGCCCATCAATGCAGCCTGTCCAGATCTCTCTGCAGAGCCTCCCTACCCTCAAGCAGATCAACAGTCCCACCCATCTTGGTGTCATCTGCAAACTTACTGAGGGAATGGTTAGCACAAGGTTCTCATTCCTGGGCGCAGCTCCTTGGCTGGTGGCCTGGGCTGTTTTCAGCCAATGTGAACCCACATTCTCCTCTGTGACACAGCGACTTTGTGAGAATGCCCCTTGCATGAGCTCACCTCCCAGTCTTCTGGGAAACTAGTGGAAATGATCAACAAGAGGTCAAAGATGCTCATGGAGAACTGATTCAAAAACACCACAGTCACAATGATGAAGCAGTTGGAGGCGAAGTTACTCTGCCTGAAGCATGATATTCTTCTATGAATACTCTTACTATATTCCAGCTGTGGATATCTTATCTCTCTGGATTAGAGAAATACACTGCACCACAGAGCCTACCATGGGGTATTAATGAACTTCCAATGATTTTAATTTCCCTAAATGCTTTCTTATCACTGAATTGCTTTCCAGTTACTCAGCTAAACAGTATGGTAGACCTCCAATGTCTACCACCTTGTCTTCAGGGTCTGAGTGTAAATCAGTCCCACAGCTACACCCATGATACAATGGTGTAACAAACAATGAGAATGAATAAAAATTATGAGAGTGTGAAGGTATGAGCGGTAACAGAACATCTTTGTTTTAGTTGGAAACTGAAATATAGGCTCCCCGTTTCTTTCCTCCTGGTATTCCAAGCCTCTCCTTCCCCCTCAGATAAGGAACTAAGGAGAGCCTTATACAAACTCATGGCTTGTATTGGTGCCTTGCTGTTCTTAGATGGGACAGATATTTCTTCTATCTTGCTGTCCTCCAGGAAGAGTATTGTCACCAGACTAACGGAACCCATTGCAGGCTGATGTAGCCTTTTTTTAAAATAAGATTGTTTCCATGAGGATGAAAAGGGAGAGGAAGAAAGTGATCTCATATAACCAGTTTAACCCACAGATGATGAAGTCCTTTCTAATAGGTTAGCATTCTGGACAGCAAGATGAATGTAATCAAATTCTGCAGTGGCACCTTGAATTCCAATTTAGATTACCATCTCCTATGGCCCATTTTATTTATCAGGGATTTCCAGATCAGACATTTGCATCTGAATATGGCATTAGTGGTACTATAGGAGCTGTAATAACAATTCTCTATTGCGAGAACTCCTTTCTGTCTTCCCAGGATTTGCCATGGGTAATGATGTTTTTTGCTGCTGGCTAGCACAATGAAGCTGAAGTACAGCCTCGGGTCAGGACCCATATATTTACAGGGTCAAATTGTTCTTTATCTAGCTCAGCATCTTTGACTGCCTACACTGCTGCTCAGGCAGAAGAAGAAGGAAGTTTGCATGTCAGGAAGATTGCTTCCTATTGCAGCATGAATAACCCAACTGGTAGCAAGTTGGCTGTCTGCCATTCAAAATTGAACAGCCAAGTCAAACTGGGTCAGGTTTACACTTTACCAGGGTAATGCTGTCTAGTTACACATCAGCACAGGAGCATTTTCAGATCAGAGTCTGGTCAGCCATGGGAGGAGAAAGAGAGAGCAGAGGAAGTTTGGCTGTCAGAAACCTTGTTTTATCTTCTATTGTAAATAGCCAACTGGCAGCTGGTCAGGCATTCAAAGTTGAAGGGTCTGGTGACACCTGTTTTAGGTACATCCCTTCCTCAGTTAATGCGCTGAAAGGGTAAGCCTCAGGCAGCAGCCTCAAGTGGCAGCTAAAGCTGTTTTCCATTTCAGCTGTGCAGTAGACTACATTAATCTGTAAGTTCTGCATGTATGCCTTGCCTATGGTTACACATCTCAGGTTGATATTGTCATTACTGGTTGATGAGGCAACCACTGTTCTGGCTGTCAGGGCAAATCTACTGCCCCTTAAAGACAGGGAACAGTCATGGGATGCTGTTCACATGCTCTGGACGGGCTCCATGAAGTCCTCTTTACACTCGTGTGTGGTCAAATTGGTTTGTGGCAAAGTGAAAGTCAGTTCTGAGAGTTAATTCAACTTTCCTATGGATCGTGGTTTTAAAATTTACCCTTTTAAAAACAACATCCCTGAGATGGCTAAAGACAAGAGAATCAAAACTTTCCTTTAATGGTGGAGAGTGCAATAGCATCCAACATAAATACAAAGCTACTATTACTTTCTTGTACAGCAAACATTTACATGTGCTTCAGCTGCACAGTTAGGGCAGCATGAAGTTTTGCTCTATTTTTTCATTTGGTCTAAGGTTAGTCTGACTAACATAACCACCTACTGCTTCCACCTGAAGAGGGAATGTGCCAGTTGCATCTGCCTAGAGGAAAGAATAAAAAAACCAAGCAAAATGAAGAAAGGGCAGAAGGGAAAAGAAGATTGTTAAGGGAAAAGAAGATTGCTAGAAAAGATATAGAGCACAATTTGACAGGCACTTGAGGCCAGTGATGCTCTTCCTCCTCTCACAAAGGAGAGCTCCATAATAACAAAATGTATACCATTATGAAACATTATTCAGGTTGTAGTGTCAAACACCCAAAGCTTAGCAGAAGACAAAGTAGAGAAGGTGTGAGGAGGAGGGTTCTGATCAGGAGAGAAAGTGGTTCAAGCACATCCATCAATGTGGAAACAAAAGTAAGCTCACCCACTCAGTGAGATTCATCAGTGGGAGCAGTGAGGTGTAGAGAGGCAGTCAGGGTGTCTAGAGGAAAGAAGCCCTCTTTCTCCAGCGCTTGGAGGAAAAACTGAGGTTTTGATATGTAACTTTGCTTTAAAGGTGTTGGAAACGTGTAATGAAAAAGTAAACTTTTTTTTACTTACATAAAAACAGTGTTTGCTGTGAGTAAACACTGGCTATATTTGTCAGATGGTTACTGTTATGAGAAGGGCTTATACCCTGCAATGGTGAAGGACCTCAGAAAATGGAGGTAGGGCTAAGTCCAGGGAGAAGTCAGAAGGGAAATACACAACTGCATCTCAGTTATGACTGCATGTTTCTCCCCTGATGAGCTCTGTTGAGAGCTGGCTGCTCTCAAAAGTATTCATGCTCTCCTGAAAGGCATATTTCTTAAAATAATTCCTGCCAGTGCAGAGCACAGGTTGAAACAAGACCCTGTCTGTTGCATCCACTCAGATTGAGCTTTATGGGAGAAAGTATACGTGGTTACTCATGGTAGTGGTGAGATGTAGTGTCATTCCTTTTTGTACACCTTTTGCATCCCTTTCTCCCTCCCAGCTGACCTGAGAGGATGACCCCAGTGCCTCAACCTCACTGTGCGCCACTGGGCTGTGGTACAGCTGCTTTGGCCCTGGGAGCCGTTGGCTCTGTTTGAAGCTTGTCACTCTCTAACAGAGTGGGCAAAAGCCTTATGTCTCTCCTCTAAAACTGATAGAGATGGCTTGCACCCCAGAAGATGAAGCTGGAAAGCTTTTGCTTAGTAACCAGTTTGTAAAATGCAGTGGTCAGGAGGTACCAGCTGAGGAGATGCCTTGGCAGGAGAGGACAGGACTGCAGGACGAGGAAGGTGTGGTTGCCTTACCTCTGAGCATGCTCCTGCATAATAGATTCAGAAAGCAACAGGAGGGTTAGTAGTGTGGAAGTACAATATAACAAAACAACTGCAGAGTAAAGCTTGAAAGGCTACATATTTAATTAAATCTTTTTGGAGGATTATCAGGTTTGAACAGTGTAGGATAGCTTTCTACTTGCTGGGCAACTAGGCCTCATCTTCATGTTACCATCATAAAGAAACTCTAAACTGAAAGAAATTTTAAGAATGTTTAATATAGAGGTTGGAAGGTGTTTAATAGCAGTAAGATTACCTTTTTTTTTAATCAACCTAGATCTCCAAAGTGATTATGCTCTCTTTCCCTGCTCCCTTAACATTTTTTTTGTATGACTCATGGCAACTCAGGTTGAAATTTTAAGGTCGGAAGTTGAAGACAGTTGAAAACAAATAAATAAAATGGGGAAAATCTTCTGATGTACAAGCAAATGCTCATCTCCTTTTGACAGCATCATAATTGAGGTGCTTGAGCTTCAGAAAAGAGAAGATTGCAGATTATTTTTGGTAAAGGGATCTTTAACTGTGCACTTACAAACCTGCATTTGCACAACAAGAGCAAGTCTAGGTTTGCTGACTGTGCTGCTTTATGAAGCTGTTGTTCTGGGATGGTATGAATGGGACGAGACCACCCTTCATATCTGATTGGTAGGATTTTATGGTTGCTGTCAATCTAAAGGGATTTTTTTTCATGTGTCTTTGAAAGAACCCACATATGGAAATAGACGCATTATAAATATACTCAGACTGACTAGACTCTTAATTCATGGGATATAAAGATAAAAAGGAGACTAACAATCTTTGCCCACTCTAAGTGAATCTGTATGTTCCCACTGCCTGCCATTACTCACATATTCAGCCCATAATCTGAAAAGTGCAAACCCTGAAACACGATTTTTTAGATTAATTTTTAAAATTTTTTTTTAAAAATTAATCTAAAAAAGTTTAAATCTGCACCTTGCTTCGTATAATTTCCAAGAGCCAGCACTGTGAGTACAGCACATTAGTCCTCACTTCTAAGTGCACCTGGGTCTATCATTCTGTCTGCTTGTCTATCACACTGGGGTATTCTTTGTTCTTTCAAGAATTTCATAAGAAAAGGATGGAAATGGCTCTGCAGCAGTGGTCTCAGAGTAAATCACCCTGAACACTTAAGGTCCCCTGTATGAAGCTGATCAGAGGTCTATGCACTAGGGTCCTGAGAGTTAATCAGAAGAAGGAAAATGAAAAAAGGGGAAACATTTTTTAAAATTTTTTAAAAATACAAAACAAAACATAAGAAAATATAATTAGCTAGTTTGCCACCATCTGTCAAAAATGCATGCAAGTAATCACTTGCACTTACTCTCCTCAGTATGCATGATAAGATCTACACAAAAATTGGTTCTACAGGGAAGCCTAAAAATGCAGAACTAAAGCCCTGGAAAAATAAACCTGGAAGTATGTGATTGTAAGAAACTGAGGAAACAGGTCAAAACATCTGCAAGGTTATTAGACTCCTGCAATAAGACTACTGGGGCAATGCCCTACATTATCCAACAGCGTATGAGTAGTTGGGTGGTTTCATGCTTCACAGGGGTTGGATCTGCTAATACAATTCAGGCAGAAGGACCACTAACCTCACTGCTGAAATCAGGCATGTTACTGGATGTCAGATGTTCATCAGTAAAATGGGTGCAGCTATTTAACATGTATTTGTCCCACAGCTGCATGTTACAGAAGAGTGGGTGGAACAGGCTGCATGAGCATGCCTCAACCCCTTCAGAGTGAAATTAGGCAGGTTTACTGAACTGGAGGATGATATAATTAAAATGGACTAATTGCACTGAAGCAGGTGACATTTGCACAATCCTCTGTCATGATCCATTCTACTGGCTGGCTGCAGGGTGGTTGTGTCCCACAGAATGACGGTAACAAGCATGTATGAGCTACCGTTATCATAAGTAACCCCAGACATTTCTGTAGAAAATGTTTGAGAATGGCATTAGTTTTGCTGGTATCTAGTCTCAAATGATTGCTCATATGAAGTCTGCTTCATGCAATCCTTTTAGAATTGGAAATATAGATAATCCCAGTTTAATAAAAACTCTCATTAGGGCACAGCTTTTAATGTTTTTCACTTAAGTAAGATCACATTTCTTTCTAAATTCCCAGGCAGTGTCTGCATGTTCATTTATCAGACCTATATCACCTTGGACCTGTATGGTCTTGGTGCTGCTCTCATAAACTTCCAAGATAGGTTATACTAGACACAATCCTGTTTCAATTTTAGTGTAAGTTTCTTCACAGCAAGACTTCACCATTGTTGTCAGTTTTCATTATATTTATGTAGCTGGCTGGAGAGTTGATTCTCTCTCTTGTATAAATGCTTTATCTACTGAGTTTAAAAAAATCCTCTTGTCCTATGAAACAAATAAAAAAGATCAAGAGTTAGTGTTTCTAGAAAAGTCCTATAGCTTGTAGTAGAAAATGGCAAGGTCTGTAAAGAATTAAGCAGCTTGCAGAATTCCCTGGCAAGATATCACTCTGTACTGATAGATATTTTTCTGAGTTTATATCTGCCACTTATCTTGCTAAACTATATTTCTTTTAGAGACATTTCTGTGACACCTTGTCTGTCATCTTTATACTGTTCCAATCTCCATTAATTTTATAATAGCTTCCCATAGGGTAGAAAGATCAGTTAGATAGATCAGTTTTTTGCATCATGAACCAGTGGGCAAACACATTTACCTGTATCACTACACAAGACTTAGAGTGTATTAATGGGACGAATTTGGCAAGAGGTTGTGTATGCAGCCTTCTTACTTAAACTAGGATTTTAATCTGTTGAAGGTCTAACACACTGCAATTTGAGAGTAACCTGATCTTCTCAGAGATATCCCATATCATTTGTATCTAACTAGGATTGTTTTTCCTTTTAATGATTCACCAGATTTTTGTTGTATTGATATTAATTTGGCTGTCTCCATGAAAATACTTTAGAGGTAGTGGCCTTCCACCCTTTCACTACAGGCATAGAAAAGGCCCCTGGGAACATCTGAGAAGCTGTCTTTCTCTTCTACTTCATTTCTGCTTGTTTGAAGACATAAGTGAGCATAGCTCAGTTTTCAACAAAAATGAAAAGGAAATTTGTGAAAAGGACCTAACATATGTTCTTCTAAATTATAGTTTTGTAACTGGCAAAGGGGAAACTTGGAGATTCACTGATACTGAGTCACATGGGAATGAACTAGATCACTTCTTAATATATCCTTCTCCTCATGTAGAGGAAGCTTATAATCTTCGTAGTGCTTGTTACCTGCAATCAAAACAGAAGGGAAAAAATAGAAAATAAGAAAACAGAAAAGCAGAAAAGGTTTAGTTCTGTTTCATTTAGCCTCTTACATATATTTCTAGTGTTTGTATAAGCCTTCTTGTACTTCTTAAGGTATGTACCTCTCAGAATTAGAAACGGAATAACTCTATTTTCTTTATTACTTGAGTTATTTTATAGCAAACATTCCAGTAGCTTTCTCTCTGTGCTCAAAAACAGCATAAAACGTTTTCTGTGGAGTCTGATGATTTCAATTCCATCAGGATGTCATTAAAATAAACAAATCCAAGAGTTTACTCATCACTTAAAAGTGCTGCTTTCCATTAGAAGAAGAAACTCTGAGCTTCTGAGTTCAGTGTCTTCTGCTTATTCCTTAAGTTATAGAGGTATTCCTAATTTCTTAACTTCAATCTTATAACATGTCTGGTTGTTTTTTCCTCTCTTAACATGATGCAGATCTTTGAAACATCTTTAAAATAAGGATTACATCTTTCTTTTTTAGTTTGTTTGAAGCCAAGTTAACAAATATCATAATCATCCCAGAGCATTCTTTATGTCCTCCCTGCAGTCTGTAATAATAAAGAAGTGATCTGTCTACCTCAGAGGACATGGCAGCTCATCTGCCCTTGTGTTCTAACTAGTCTTCCATCATTGATATAGGCTTCTCTTTACAAGGACCACTCTTCCCTGGTGCTGCATGATGTATGACCATGTCGGACCAGAACAATGCATTTACTATATAAAATAGCTAGAGTGCCAGGAACTCTGGATCCATTTCAACACAAAGTACAGCAGCTTCTCCAGTAAATATTTATTTGCTTAAATTAATACAATACATCATACATGCTTTTACTATTGAGATAGAAAGCCAGAAACTAAATATTCACAGATAGTTGGTCCATTTTTTGAGTTGGGGCTTTAAATAGGAACCCAGTGTTCTGTGTGAAATAAATATACACCACATTATGGGCAAAATCTGTTAGGAGTACAAAACGTTAGCTCTGTTACATCTTGTTCAGCTAAGCAGACATGACTTATTTTCAAAACTGTTAATAATTATTAAAAATTTCTTGGAATAATAAATATAGTACTTATATTACTTCTTAACTGTACACATGAGAGCAGAGTCCAGCAGCACCATATGAAGAGAGAAATTGGAGAATAGCTAGTAGACCAACACAGAATTGTAAAAAAGGTGGGTGCAGTAGCATTACTTGGTCTTTCCAGTAACATGTTTTATAGGACACAGCGCAGGATAAGCTTCTATTATAATATTGTCATAAAGTGTTTTATGCTTTGAGCTGCTGAACACAGAGCACTTGCCTTTGTCTTCACAGATGGGAGGCTGCCCAGCAGCCAGGAGAACTCAGGTTCACAAGGAGATGACTGAGTCCTGGTGGCCAGACTCAAAACAGCTTGTTCCAGAGTTACCTACAACTTCACTTTCTTAGTAACTACGTTGTATTTCTTTACCCTCAAATTTTATTAACCCAACTTCTGACTTTTCATCCACCTACTCTGTTTGTACAGTGTCTTGCAGAATTCTCCCTGCTGCCCTTAACAGCAGAAAAGCTTCTAATTTGACAAACCACATGCCTTCACTTGCCCAGACTCATTATGATGTAGGCTATTTACTTTTCCTCAGCATCGTCTCCTGAAGCACCTCAGTTTGTATGAGTTTGGAAAGTACCTCACTTGTATGAGTTTGTGGCCACTCTTATTTGCTCTGATACTCTCCTAGAGGATAAAGTTAGGCTTCATATAATAATGCAGGGAAATTATATGGATGCAATTTAATATAGAGGTGGTAAAGACTGGGCTTTAATTTCATGTGTTATCACAAGCTGAAAACCCAAACAGCAGAGAAGAGTCAGATAAATACATTTCTTTTCACAACATAGCAAGAAGTTAGATAGATTCATATTAGGAAGGAGGGAAAAAAAAAGAAAATGTGTCCCCCAAGGTACAGGACTTCTGAGCCTCTATTCAAAGCAAAACAAGGAAGCTAATCCCTCAAAAATTAGAAATGGGAAATAACTTCATTATGAGAGCAAATTTCTATAAAGCATTTTCAAAGCTATTAAAAAGCAAAGGCTGTTACTGTCTGTTCCCAAAGCGATGCCAATGTAAATAGCATGAAAATAACTTATGTTTGAAAAGCAAGGTGCTTCACAATGAAGGCTGTTATTTCACTTTTAATTTGTCCCTTGGGGCCTCTTTGTAACAAGTGTCTTAGACTCAGCTGCATTATGTTCTGCAGTAGGGAGAACTATCATCTCCCAATCTCTTTGCTTGGGTCACTTGACACTGTCTCCTTATCTCAGTAATAGTTTTGTTTGCAATTCCTCTGACTGGTGACAGGGTTTTAGATGAGTCCTTTTCTATTCTAACATGAGTTATCCTTAGGTGTCTGTGAATTATCTTAGTGCGACTATGTGACTGTGCACAGTCTCGAGGCCTCATTGTAATGGAATGTTCTCCACTTTCTAGGAAGAATGAAGGAAAAGAGATTCACATGAATTACTCCCAAATAGCATTGCCATTCTGGGGACCTCTACTCCTTGACACCTGCCTGTATGTCACTGGCAGTTGCTTTTGCTCCCATGAGAAGTGGGATTGTAGAAGTGGTTAAACCACAGTGATGGTGTGGTTGAAAGACTTTGGGTTAACCATTCAGACAACCCTGAACTGTTTGCAGTGATTTCCTTTCCTAAGGATACATCTGGCACATTCCCTTACGAGGTCTGTAAGGGAACTCTAGACTACATACTTCCAGTAGACATCATTTTTGTGGTTGTAATGTTATCTACTGGGAGCTGAGGTCTTCTGAAGATGTTTCCTTTGCTCCATTTGCCTGAAGTGCTTTTGGTATGTAATCATTTGTTTCTTTCTTAATAAGGATTGTCTAGCTGTCCCATAACACTTTCCAATGCATAGACAACAGGACTTTACAACGGAAGGGCTGCATGCCTTTCTGCTTTACCCATCACAGAAGTGAAGGGATTTGCTAGGTTCAACTCATCTGCATGATCACCATTCTAGAAATTGCAACCAGGTTCCTAAATCCTTGCTTATTCCTCTTATCATAGGAACTAATATGGCTGCAAAGGTGGAGTAGACTGATCTTGAGTCATGCACAGTTGGAAACTACACCACCTTGAGAGAGACATTACTAAGAGTCAGTGGCTCCCAGCTCTTGGCTGTATGTGTTCTTAAATAGGAGCTTTTGTCTGGCAGAGACAAGATATTGCCAAGAAAGTAACCAAAGGACTTGTTCCCATTTCTAAGATACAACCTCTTAGACCATGCTGAATTTCGACCTGATCATTTCCCTTCTAGTCTAAGAAAGAATGCAGTTACACACATTACTCTGAAAATTTTCAGATTCTTCTGCTTGACCACAACATCTCCCTTGAAATCAAGATGGCTCCAAGAGGAGTTACCTTGCAGTGGAAGCAAGGAAGTTGAATGTATATGATAAAACAGTTCATCACTGAAAACACATGGCTACGTACCTCTGAAATACACCTCATTTTGAAAGACATCATTAATTCTAGGCCTGAAGTGACCTATATTCCACTTTAATTTGGTATACCCTTTTAATTTTAGAAAAGTATGTACATCAGCTGTAGAATTAATTACATTTAGAAGAGTCACCTATATGTTACAGCTTCTTTTATCAACAGCTTTTCCTGCTCTTCATTCAGAGTCTCTATATTACAGCGTTTGAGCCCTGAAAAATGAAACCACCTTCTGCAACCTCAGACTATACAAATCCAGTTTTATATGGTGAAGAAGGGCTGCTACCCTGTGAATGCTGATTAACTGGTAGGTGTGACAATCATTAGTTCTGTAAGGTGAGTGGTGTCTTATAATGGTAGAGAGCTGCAGCTACATGACTCTAGCCTTAGCAAGCCATAAGTATATGACTATATTTAATTATAACTTGCTATATATTGGGCATGTTAACAAGGTCTTCCAATTCAAGAACTTGGCAGGTAGGTGAAGAAGATAATAATATTTGGAAAAGATGTACCATGTATATGGATTTCAACCTTTTGAGCTGGGATGTCAGAATGACATAGGACTAATTAAATGACTTAATCTTTATTTCCTTATAAGCAATAGGATGGTGTAGGGCTGTTTGTCAACTGTCTTGAAGATGCAGGAATCAAAGCACTGGTCAAACCATTCATGTGATTAATAGAATGTGCTCTTAGCATCTTTGGTATGAACATAATTGTATGGGAATCAGAGGATGAAAAGTTGGGAATTAATCAGTAAAAACAGCATGAGTGGAATTCTTCTGAAAGGCCTGGAGTTTACTGGTCAAACCATGCTGACAAGGGAGTACTTCTGATTCCGATAAGAGGAAATACAGAACCAGTTTTCCTCTGTCAGGTACTGCTTGCCCTGTAAGGGGTCTTTTTTGGCATACCTTCAAAAATAAAATCTGATCAGACCTATGTATTTCAAAATCATCCTTGCTAACCAAGATAAACTGAAGAGATAAATCGCAAAATGGCATAATATTCTCAATTAAATTACTTGTATTGGCAAAATGGCATAATATTCTCAATGAAATTACTTGTATTTCTTTATGTGTAATTACAGCAAGACTTGTAAATGCTACACGCTGCTGCTGTTCATTAGATGTATTGGTCTGAGCAGACAGTAGAACAAAATGTCAACACAGTCAATGCTATTTCACTTGAAGAATTGCTGAATACTCCCATACTGACTAAAACACAGCAAAGCACAAACATCCTTTGTGCCAGAGGAAAAGCTTATGTGATCATAATAAATCCTAGTCCTTTCAAAGCCTTACAGAGCTGCCCTTCACGATCTCACAAGACATTATTTTTTTTCTTTTTAATTTGTTTCCCATTTCTCATTTTACGTGGTTGAACTAACAGTCACTTCAGTAAATGAAAGTATTTGGACTGTGTTAGTTCTGAGAGTGACAGTACTCTCATGCACACCATATTTAATAGTACTCTTGCTTATACTGTGAAATACTTAGTATTTTCAGACTTTTTTCTGAAGCATATGGTTGGAAGTGTTCATATATATTTAGTCAGATAATAAATCAGACACTAAACTATGTTGGTTTTTGGTAACTAGAAAATTGTGTATAAGTCACTATCCCTCCAGATAAAGGAAATCAACTTCTATACTCACCCCACTGTCTGCTTGTACATTAAGTGGGTAAGTATAAAAATGTTATTGTTCAGTATCTATTGCATTTATTGATGACCTTGGACTGCTTTACTCTTTTACTGTACGCGTTTTACCTTACATTATTTTTATTAATTTGGCTTGTTTATTTCTAAAGACTACTGCAAAATTCCAGGCTTTGCTAAATTACAGTTCATGTTAAAAGCTACCTGGTTCCCATTTTTCAGCTGCTTTAAAATGTCCATTTTAAATGCCTATAAGCATTGTTTGTTTTTCCATTTTTCTTTCCAGCAATTCTTTCAAACTCTTGTTCCTGTGCTTGAAATACAAGTATTCAGAGAGAGAGTGACCAAGTCTGGCCTTTTCAAAGGATCTAAAGCTGAGGCATTCTCTGTTGTTTGCAAGGTCTCTCTCTCCTTGGCTCTCCTGTTTGTCTGAATTTCCCATTCTCTTCTCCAGGCCTCCCTTGTTTAGCACTTCTTCCTTCTCATTGCAGTAGGATTCTCTGAAGTCCTTCATCATGCACTCAGGTTTGCCAGAGAGATCTTGAGCCACATACAGCTTGTTGTCATCATGGTGGTACATGTCAGGGCTGTACCGCTCTGCCTCATAGCAGTTGTCTTCCTCTTCTTCCTGGCATGAAGTTCCCTTGGCACTCTCGCTATCCAAATGAAATGAGATTCCCTTTCCTTGTCTTTTCTGGGAAAGATCAAAGGGCTCTTCCTGTTCCAAGCTTCTCAAGACGTTTGTCTGGGACAGAGCAATTCTTCCTCTTCCAAAACCTTGTAGTAGTTTGAGGGGAGGAGAAAAGGAATAATTTATATGCAGGAAATTTTACTGTGTGATACATGGTTAAAAAACAAAACTTGAGGTGGCCTTCTATTTCATACTTCACCTTTGTCTTCCACCCAGCTATCTCCAAGTACTTTACTGTTTATATCTCATGGCATCTCCTTTCAGATGTTGTTAAAATAAGTACTATTGTATACACTTCACACCAGGTCAGGACACATAAAACATTGTGCTGTACATGCCAGGCACTTGATGAGGGAGCTAGGAATAAAAGGAAGTGGCCTGGCCTGTTGTAAAGTGTATCTGCCAGTGAACCTATCCACTTCCTCCTCCCTTTTTTTTTTTTTTAATGAAAAAGTTGATCTAAAGCATCACAGGTCATAATCAAAGTCTCAGGTTTTGTACATTTTTTTTTCCAGAGGAGTGGAAGAGATCAAAAATATGTTAATGCATTCTATGGAAAATGTGGTTCAGAGTTACTACTTTAAAAATGAAAAGTCAATCAAGTTTCAGCAGTCTATGTCCTCCACTGTCTTTAATTTTTCTTCTTTCAACCACTGAGAAGTCATTCATGCCACTGAAAATTTCCATGCACTAGGTAGTGCTTCTGTTTGAGGAAATCATTATAAATAAATGATGATTTTGAGTAGTGCAGTGTAAGTTTGAGAGTTGTTCTGGATCTGGTGTGTCTTAATATTTGTCAGAGTGTCTCCTCTCTTGCTGGAAATCCAGGCATTACCTAGGAGGCACCTGTGGACTCAAATATGCTCTGAACATTGGCACGTACCAAAGAAGATTCAGAAACTGCTGGCATAGTCCATCTTAATTAAAAGAATAATGACAGTACTGGGGTGAGGATTTCACCCAATAGAAAATATCTATGAAAGCCACTATTTTACTTGCTTTGTTTTGGTTTTTTTCTCTCAGTAATTGAATCCAATTTCTGCAGGGTCTATGCAGCCTCACTAGATAAAGCTTCTACTTTGCAACAGGTTTTATTTTTTAAAATGGTTCATGAGCAGGTGGCAGCCCTTACAAATTGTCTGGTGTCTGATAAGCCTCAACGGCTGAAAAATCTCTGTACACTGTAAAGTTCTTAGGCTGTCTTCAATTACAAGTAATTGTGTAACTAAGATGGTGCTGTACACCTGATTTACAGGAAAAAAAGAGCCATGTATTTCATTACCTGTTAGGATCTTTGTAAATTTTATGCCAAATATCATTAGAGTATGTGTTTTACACACATGTTATGTTGTCCTAAAGGTTGAATTTGAGGAACACCAAGAAATCTTAACCATGAAAGCCTTGTTTACCCAGAAATTCTTAACAAACAAAATATCTTGGATACTCAAACTCTCAAAACAATCCTGCCTAATTCACCCACTACTTTAGATAGAGTTAGCATGTGTCACACATGATGCTGACTTTAGGAAGTGTATGTGGTAGGTGGGAGATAGGAAATGCTTTGCAGGATACCCTGGGTAGTCAAAAATCTATATACTTTGAGATGGGGGAGGAGTGTCTCCTGTTCACATGCTTCCTTGTAAACTGGGTCTTGAGCCTATGGCTTTTGCCTAACTTCAGCTATGTCAATATGGTACAGAATAACCAAGGCTCCTGGACATATATCCATTCAGGCTTCCAATCCTATTCCAGACTGGAATCCAATAAGCAGTGGGCCAGACCCATGAAATCTTCTCGGTTTTTTGCTTCAGTCAGCTTTGAGTGAATTTATGATTTATGATGTAGCTTGAACATGAGAGAAAAAATATAAACTTCTAATCAGATGTGTCTGGGGAAAACTGTTTGCTTGTCCATGGCTGCTAAGCTGTGGTCTGTCAGTCTCTGGGAATCAGGTCCCTTGAAACTGTAACATGTATTCAAAAATAATGGAACTACACCTTCAGTGGGGAAGATCATGTCATCCAATTATTTCCCTAGCCAACTACATGTACCGCAGTCTCACTAAGGCTGAGTCTCCACCAGCTCACTCCCATTTGCGTCTTGGGATACACACATGCTGAGAGAAGCTCTGTGGTGCTGTGGATATTGCACCTTCTCACAGTGATGGATGGGGAGCCCTGGGCATAAGTACAAGAACGTTTGGTATGGCTTGATAAATCCTCTCACACCACTGACCGTATTCTCCCTAACACCTGACAACAGCATCGTAGTGTGCTAAAATTATTTCCTTTGTGCTCATAAATACTGTCTCGTTTTGTTTCCATCTACTCCTCCACCTCAGTCTGTACCTCTCTGTCATCAGATATATAGTCTGAAAGGTCTCTGAGACAAGGGTCACTCCCTTGGGGATCTCTGATGTGTAGCACTGGAGTAATATGGATAGCTAATAACAACCTCCTAGGCTTATGGGATTCAATCTGTTCCAATAGCATTGAATCTATGGTACAAGGTCATGGATCTGTGGTACAAAGCCCATTTGGCTTTACTGATATGCATCTTCAAATCTCTGAGAGAATAACCGTCCTGAAAAATATTACCTTGGGAATGAAATCCTCTCTCCATGACCCCATGTTTGACTTTCATGTGCCTGGTTAAGTTCCCCTTCAAGGTGAATTTGCTGGGACAGTAAAGACACTTGAAAGGCTTACTGTCTGAGTGCAAGTGCATGTGTCCCATTAAATTGTGCATTCTGTTAAATTCCTTTCCACACAGCTGTAAAAACAGTAAAAATGAAAATTATTAGTTAAAGGGATACTTCCGAGGAGAACATTTTAAAAGAAAATAGGGCCTACTTTTGTCAACTTGAGACCTGGCAGCTTCTGGCTGCAATTTGTTTTTCAAAGATGCAGGCAAAAATCCTACATACAAGAATATGCAGTTGAGTCTGATCCATCAAGGGCCTTCTGCACTGCTGCCATTTTTTAGATTTGGTGACTAGGACACACAGTCAAGTATTTCCCAAAAGCAGGGAATGTTGTTGTAAGGAGGGGAGAAGCCTAAGTGTGTAATCTGGAAGGCTTTTAACTTGAATGAAATTCAAAGTATAACTTTCTGCCCTGGTGAACCATTTAGTTTGCAGTTTATTAATCTAGCCTTTAATCAAGAACAAAGCCAGGCAGAGATGGAGATACAAAATAAAACCAATGAAGGGTTTCTGTGAAACAGTCAAGAAGAATATTACTTCTTCTTAAGTGGAAATGAAATGGCTGCACATTTTGCTTAAAGCTAGAAAAAGCAATTCCTTTTTTTCTTTGTTTCTTGCTCCCCTATTTTTCTCTGATCCTCTTATCTTCTGCTTACCAACTTCTGTGTTTCGGTGTCTCTGGTGAGTAAGTTGGAATTTAAACAGCCATGGGGCTGCAAGAATGACTCAGCTTTCCCTGAAGCATGTTCCTGCCAGCTCAAGCCGTTGAACATGCAAGTTTCCCTTTGATGAAACAATAAAGTTTTTGCTTTCATTGTTGTTGTTTATCTAGATGACTCCTTCTGTAGTCTGCTCCCTTATAAATCAGATGAATTCTCAAGACATGAGAATTTGACATCACTGTTACAAGCTTCTAGTCTTACTTGTCTTCTGGTCTTTCTTTATCAGGATTTAAAATTTTATTCACATTCAAGTGGCTATTTCCATCCTCCACAAACTTCTGTGTTTGGTTTCTACTTCAGCTCCTTTTTTTGGAATGGTTTTAGACAAATACTTTTATGACCAGATTTAATTTTTTTACATTCTTTATTACTATATGAGCCAGAATCACCATTACTGAGTAACCGAAACTTCCATCAAGCAGCATGCTCATCTGGGAGAAAATTAGTAAGAAGCAATTACTGAGATTTCACCAAATTTTTGGTCTAATATGACTTCTGATTTAATTTATTTTAGTAGTACAGAAGGTCTGCAACAATACTTTTTGATTCAAATTCACAAAGCCATCACCTGGAATACCTGGAGGAAGTGTAGATAGTGGAATGATCCTTGGTGAAACAGTACTGTATCCCTGGCATTTTAAACCATCTCTTGAGGGAAAATGGAAGCAATTCATTAATATAAAAATTTGCAGGAGGATTGTTTTTAAACAAAAACTAGAACTGAGTCAATGCTACAAAAAGAAAGTCTGGAAATATTCACTTGCTTTAAAAAAAAAATTTACTTCAGCTGCATAAATTCTCTTCTGTCATTTCCTCTCTGTGATTTTGCTAAAACGAACATTCTAGAAAATAAATTTATCAGCAAAGTGTTTACCAAGACAGTGGGGGGGCAAGGGGGAGAAGAAAAATAGCCACTGAAAATGAGTTATTAATTTGTAGAAGTAAGATATCTGATTCCAAGGATCATCCAACTACTTAGGAAAGAGGACTATCTCTTCTTTGCATTCAAATAAAGTTAGTATGTTGGATGACTTATAGTCAGGGAAATTAATGCACCAAAAAAACACTCAAAGTGTTCGGAGGAAACAAAGAGGAGAAGAAGCACTGATGAGCACAGAAAACTCACAAGAAGAACAGCAGCTGATTATATCTTGACAGCTGCTGGAATGACCTATGACATGTCAATATTTCTCTGGCTACAAGAACGCCAATAATAATAATAATACTTCTCTAATACTTCTTAGCAGAAATCTTCTAGTTATCTGCTTGTGTTGTGGCTGATGTCTGTTCTCAACAACTTTTGCTTTCCAATAACTAGGTTTTTACTTCTCTATCTAAACTGGTAATCCAGGAAAATCAGGTTGAACAGGTGTATGGTTAGAGTACTTCATGCAAATCTGTATCTTTATAAGGTATTGAGTATTAGAATGGTTCTAGTAGGAGCATTTTTTTTTTTGTTTCTGTCAAGGCAACATTTACTTCCCTTTCTTCATAATGAAAAGACAGGGGACTTCGTAAAGGATAGTTCCTTACAGCATAAAAGTTTTGTGTCTCTAAATAAATAGGGAAGGTTTTCCATTTCCCGAAGTCATGCACAGTGTAATGTGTTCTTGTCCTAAAATCTCCTCTGGGGACATGAGGAAATGGTACTAGAGGGGAGAGGTGTGGCAGGAAAATGAGAGAAATGCAGATATGAAAATTGGTTTTTTTGGAACAGTGGCTCTGTGTGGCATGGTCTCTGGGTAACCTATCCTTTTCAAAAGGCACAAGACAACTTTCAGATGAATGTCAATGATCCAGAAGGTGAAAGGAACAGGTTTTGAGCTCACATGATAGAAGACAGCAACTCAGAGCCAGCTGGGGTTCACAGCTAGTGCCTAAAGAACACTCTGAGTCTGTAGACCAAACTGAGGAAGGTGTACAAGATATTCTTTCTCTGTGACAGGGCAGGGGTGTGAGCACTGATGAACAAAGTGTGAAAGATGACCCTGAGCCAGTTGCATGGGAGGGAGCTCCAGCAGAACTCACCACAGAGCACGTTAGCACTCAGGAAGATGCAAAGCTTATAAAAGAGATCTTGGGATAGCAGGAACAACATGGCTTACTTGTGCACCTTTTGTTAGGCTGTTTACTTTAGACAAAATAAAGTTCAAGCCCTGAAGAAAATGACCTCAGCTGCAAGTCTGCTGAACACGCTTTGTTGCACTGGCTGGTGAAACGGACTTCAGTACGGTTTGCTAGAAAATCTGAAAGAGTTCAACATTAGATTTTGTCTTCGTAAGCCACCATGTGAAGTATCACCCTTCCAGATTTGTCAGTCTCTTCCCAAAGTACTTATCTCTCACATTTTCTTTGGTTTTGACTTCTGATCTAAACCCATGATTTTAGATGGGAAGAAAGTAGAGTTCAAACATCTGTTGCAAGGTGTATTTGGATGAGCTGGAGAAAACTTCATCACATTCTTTATTGAAGATCTGAAACATAGCTGGCTTCAACACTAAAAGCATTTATAAATTTCATGGAAGCTTTCTCTACAAATCAGAATTAGTGCTATTGCACCCGTTGGTGCAACTCCTTCAGAACTCTTCAGTGGGTTTTTTTTAACAGAAACAAACAAGTCAGCACAGGCTCAGGCCTTTAAACACTACAGAGAAGTTCACTCTTCAGAGAAAAATCAAACAGGCTGCAGCTGGATGAGGAAACAGAAGGGACAACTATTTGCTACTCCCTCACTTCAGATAGTCTGTGCTTAGCTGTGATTAGACACATAGGAAAGCTTCATGTTTTCTTTTGCTGTGAGAAAAAGGTAAAGAAAATCATTGCATGTGGTGAAGTAGAAAGGCAACTGCTGTGCTCTCTTTCCCTTGCATTCTTCTTTTTTTTTTTTTTTTTTTCTTCATAAGAAGGGTGTTCCTTTCCTCAAAGAGAGAGGGAGAGGGAGAAAGACTGTAAACTGTCCAAAAGGACCGTGAGAAAACAGGAAGCTTTGAAAAGTACAAGAGAAAGCAAGATGAAATCTATTTGCAGGCGGTTCCCCGGGGACATGTGAGCCATTGTTAAGCAGGCTGTTCATACAGCTATATCCTTCCTTCTGCTGAGGAGGAGCTTGGTGCCAAAAGGCTGCTATCTGGTCATTGCCTTAACCCCCTGAATACCAGCCAGAAACACTTGCTTGAGTCTTTCAAGGGCTCTGTCAGAGAGACAAGGGTTTTCCTGATACGGAAGAGCAATACCTGATTCTCCCTTTGCTTGTTATTACAGTCTCCATTTGTTCAGGGGCACTGATGTTGATTCACACCCCTTCAACCATAGCAGAAACTGTTCCACTGTGCTTACTTGTTTCTTTCCTCCTAGGAACATTGGGTGGAGACAGAGAAGTAAAAAAAAAAAAAAAAAAAACCCAGGTGTTCCCGTAGAGCTTTTGTTCCTGGCTAGAAAACATACAGGTAGTACTCCAGTTCCCCGTTCAAACTATTGCTGTCTCCAAGTTTTAATAGCCTGTCATCATCAAACCCTAACCTGAACACAAAGTTCCAGCTAATCTGCACATACCTAAAAAATACGGTGGGTACAGATATTGCATCTAGAACAGCTGATCAAACAACTGAGTTTCTTTTCTGAAGTTTGAGGGATCAGAGAAAGAGGGCTTTGACCAAATGGCAGCAAAAAGGTTTGCAGGTGTTCTCAGAGAATGAAAGCCTCCAGCAGACTTGACACAGAACTACCCAAGCATTTCAGTAACAGAAATTATTTCACTAATATAGAATAACATATCCTACTACACAAAATAACATTTTAAGAGGACGTAAATTAAAATTAAACAAAACACTAAAGTTGAAAGACTTTATTATTTTTTCAAAGTTAAATGCTTCAAAGTAATCAAAGTGAAGAACTCAAAAATATTCATTTTGACATTTTACTAATAAAATTATCACTGAATGCTGTATTTTCTTATGACATTTTGAACTTCTACATTTTTCCAGAGAAAATAATTCCATTTAAAATTTTTCATCCAGCTCTGCTTCTCAATGAAATGTTCCTTTTAAGAAAATATTTAATTCCATAAAGATGTTGGATGAAAGAGTTCTAGAAATTGCTTCCAGATCAATCTTCAGTTACTTAGGCATAAACTGGGTAATATGCTCCACTCTGTATTTATAACCCTCTTAGAGAAGATCAAAGTGGGAATAAAGCCTACAACCTTTGACTTCACAAGATAATACTATAACAATGAAACAGGTAGGCAGTAAAAGGAACAGAGGTAGTGTCCAGTACTGAGTAAGAATATAAACATGAATATTTAATTCATAAGGAAGATATTAGAGATAAGCACAGTCAGAATCACAGAATCATCTAGGTTGGAAAGGACCTTGAAGATCATCTAGTCCAACCATTAACCTAGCACTGACAGTTCCCAACTACACCATATCCCTAAGTGCTATGTCGACCCTACTCTTAAACACCTCCTGGGTTGGGGACTCCACCACCTCCCTGGGCAGCACATTCCAATGCCCAACAACCCGTTCTGTAAAGAAATATTTCCTAATATCTAGTCTAAACCTTCCCTGGCACAACTTGAGGCCATTCCCTCTTGTCCTATTGCTTATTACTTGGTTCAAGAGACTCATCCTCAGCTCTGTGCAAGCTCCTTTCAGGTAGTTGTAGAGGGCAATGAGGTCAAGAAAGCCAAAGCCTCAAAGGTTTATGGGGAGGGAGAAGAAGAGAGGATGGAAAGGGAATGTCAGCCTCTAGTGTGCCGGAGGGAGGCAGCAAACTGGAATTTGCACAGGACCCTAAAAAGGCCAGATGGTCTGGGAGGCTGTTTTATTAAGATACTGATGTCCTGCCCTGAATTTCAGTTTGGTTATTACACTTGGCCCATTCAAATTCCTTCTGCAGTTGTATTTTACTGTGTCTGTCTTTGAGTCCTTCCCTGAACTGTTGCACAGCATCACTGTCTGAAGTCGTGGCTGCTGCTTTCCCATGGTCCTCTGTGGGGTGCATGACTTGATCTATATTTTTAGTCAGTGTTTCAAGCTACTAAGCACTTAGACTCCTTTTCTGGATGGCTGTATTAAGCAAATGTCAGATATGTTTATTGACCTCAAACAGCCATGGCAATGCTCATGAAACAAAAAATGTATTTGAGGATGAAAGTTAGTGATATTGAAGGGGGAGACATATCTGTAAACCACAGATATTTACCTCCATTATTTTGTGCTATGTAAGCAGAACCTGAATAAAGAAAGAAAACCAGACTGGTTTATGCTAATTTAAATGCAACTGCAGAATGTGTTAGCAAGTCTTGTTTTTCTAATTCTAGCATATTACGAGATGATAATATCACAGAAATATCTAGTGGGTTAATGACTCTGCCACAAAATACACTCACCTTGCATTTAAAGGGTTTGACATCAGAATGAACAATCATGTGGGCCTTGAGAGTTTGCTTTTGCACAAAGCTCTTGAAGCATAAATGGCATTGATAGGCCCTGATATTGGTGTGGATCAAGACATGTCGCTTCATGTTGGCCAGCAGAGTAAACTCCCGGCCACAAATTCCACATTTGTGCTCTTTAACACCCTGTAAGAAAAGAAAAAAAATCAGAAAATTCTGTAGATGGAAAATTTTCTAGATAATTTAATCTTCAGTACAGCAATATATGAATTATTCATTCTGCATTAACAGAGCAGGTAATAAATTATTTAACTTTTAACATGTTTTGCTCAAGTATTAGATATTTATGTGGGGTTTTTTTCCTCATAAATTCTTACAAGAATCTGAGAAGCCAAGAAGGCAAACAAAATGTAATTTTAATGAAATAATGAGTTTTGCTTCTATCAGTAAGTTTACAAATCAATGAGACATAGTCAGGAGCAGAGCTTCTCTGTCCTACTCTCCTGCTTATGTAATGTATTGGTCAAATGTACACACTTACTGACCAAGAATAAAAGCTAACCAGTGAAGAGACTAAAGTAGTGCTTGCCTTTGATAATTGAACATCATTGGCTTCTAAAAAAGGCACAGCCCTGTTTTGAAGAAGGCTATAGAAAAGAATCTCAAGTAATCGAGAAATAGTAAGCAATACCACCAAATAAGGATATACATGTTACATTCAATGACAGAAAAAACTGTTAACTCTTAATGGGCCTTGCACTAACCCTGGTGGAGTGATCTCATTTTACCTGGTGTTTACAGAGCATTTTTTCTAGCACTTTTTATGCCATCCAGTCAATTTACTAATGCATAATTCAATATCCTTGCTCACACTCATGTGGTCTAACTGCCAGCTCCTCAATAAGTTATTTAGATACTATGAAAATCGACTAATTTACCACTAAACACTTATAAAAGTTTGAGTATAACTTGTTGGAGCCAATGAGGATTTACCAGTGAAGTGCTGAGAGCAATTACTCCTCCTGCAAGTCCCCATCAAAGAGAAGACTTGAAACGATCTCTACTTTCGTGCCAGTCAGTCATTTTCACAGTTAACTGCAAAGCTAAAACAGTGAATACCAACAGCGGCTTCACACGTCTGCCTATCTGATGTGAGGCTGCATTTGGTCAGCTAAGTACTGTGAATTATGTTCACAGCTGAATCCACCTGCAGCTGTGGACAAAGAAGCAGAAGCTCTCTAAAGGCTGAGGGGCATTGCATTTCCTTTGACAACAAAATACCAAGTCTTAAAGTAGTAGAATTTTGCATGGTAAATCCAGAGACCAGGGAATCTCCGAAAAGAGCAGAAATTGTAATTATGTAGTAGGGAACAAAAAGCAAATGTGGAAGTAAGGGATGTTGGTATTTAAAAGAAAATGTGTCCACAAGACTGAAATGCTGTAGCTTTCTCTATTTTTTATGTTTTTCACATAAAAGCCAAAATTGCTGTGTTAAAGGAAAAATATGCAAAGCTGGAAAAAATTTTTTATAAAATGTGTGGAGTTTTGACTTGTCTTAACAACATCTTTGTAAAGGTGGATAAGCCAATTTCAGACATTCTTGAATGGAACAGTTACATTTTTCCTATTTTTGAAAGCAATCTTCTGGGAGGTGTTCCAATGCCCTCTCCTAGCCTAAACTGACTCTCCTGTCATTGCTGTCAGCAGTGACAAGACTACCACTCAGTACGAATTGGCTGGGATTATGGTCCTGCTTGTCTACTTTTATTAACTGACATTCTGGATAACTTATGCACAAAGGAGTATTTTTCTTAGGTTGTTTTTCTTTTTTCCCCTAAATGTCTCATTATAATGATTCTTCAGAATCTAATGAGTTATGATATACTTTCTTTTGCTGCATACATGCAGTCTACTGCAAATCCACCTACTTCCAAATTAAGGGAGCAAAGCAATAGAACCGGTTTTCAGTAGAAAATTTCTGTCAAAATTTAAAGGGGGTTACACAGGTCTACAAGATTATGCTTTGTTACAGAAGGCCATTCTGAAGATAAAACCCAGAAACGGAGAGATGTGAATACAGTTTTGTGAAGTAATACAGGTGGTTTACTTGAACTGCTGTTTATAACAAAGTGGGTTTTGTGTGTACTTTCTTAAGACTGACAGAGATACCTAGCTTCTACTGTTGCCAGCACTGCTGGGGCTTATTGCTCCACATAAAACTCTCCAGCTGGCGAAGGGCCAGCATGAGGCTCTATAGACTGATTACCTTCTTTCTGAGGAGGTACATACGTGTATCTTTAGTGTCCTTGTGCTACCTTCTGAGGCAAGGTGAGAGCACAAGCCATGCTGGCTTACCTTATGTGTTAGGGAGTGTTGTTTGAGATGGTGGGGCTGCACAAACTCCATGCCACATTCAGTGCAGATGTACGGGCGGATGTCTTTGTGCTTCATCATGTGGTTTTGCAGCTGACTTGGGTACTGGAAGGTCTTATCACATTCAGTGCAATTATACTGTATAGGGCCACGGTGGGTTGTTAAGTGTCTCTTCAGCTGGGCCAGGGTTGGGAAGTCCAGACCACACTCCACACAAATGTTCTCTCGCCCACTCTCGTGCTTAGACTCATGTGCTTTTAGCTCACTGGGGTAGGCAAAACCTCTGCCACAGATCCTGCAGTTGTAAGGCTTGATGTCACTGTGTTGCATCATGTGTCTCTTAAGGTGACTGGTTTGAGTGAAAGCCTTGTGGCACACCTGGCACTTATGTGGCCGAGTGCCCTGGTGTGTCAACATATGTGTGTGCAAGTGGCTCAGCTGCTTGAAAAGCTTGCCACATCGGGTGCAAGCATGTGGCTTAATGCCACTGTGCCCCAAGATATGGGTGACCAAATTGTACTTGGATGTATAGGACTTCTCACACATGGGACATTGCCAGCGTTTCTGTTCACCCCCCACATCAACATAGTAACTGTCATCTATCTGAAGGTTGACATCTACTCTTTCCACTTTCTGTTTATTTTCACCACTTTCTCTTACTTCAGCCTTCCTGAAGGGTGGCTCTGGAGGTCTTTTCATCTGAAATGGGTTCCTGAAATGAAAATTTGGTGGCACAATAAAAGGAAACATTAATCCAGGATGGACTTTAGGATAATAAGGGTAAGGAGGCTGCATGAATGCTGGGCTACTAGGCCATGCCATATTAGGCTTCACTGGTTCTTGCTTAATGGGTTTGGCTCCAAAGTGCTCCAGAGTTCTACAGAACTGAAAACCGAAGTTGCAGAGGTCGATCATCTGGGAACTGTACTTGGGCTGTGCTGGCTGTTGGAACACCAACGGGAGACTGGAAGAGCCTATGTCATTGTGATCTCCAGGTCTGTCTGGTGGTGATGAGGAACCCTCAAGGACAATAGAAGGAGGCATTTTTGTTGGCATGCTCTTGCGTTTTCGAGACCCTCCTTCCAAGGATCCCTGGAATGTTTCCATGTCTCCAAGAGGAGGAGGGCCATAGCGGAAATGTGAGAGGTGTGGTCTGAAGTCTTCACCAAATAGAGTCGTTCGCTGTCGCTTTGTAACAGGGCTCAGTGGCTGCAGGTAGCGGGAGAAGGGAGAGGCTTGTGTACTGTTCACATTAAAACTCGTTTCTTCATTCTTCATCATATTTGATTTTTTCTGTGTTGCCCAAATTCCTTAAAACAAACAAAAAAACAAATCTCTTTATTTCTCCCTATTCTCCTGGGTTTATTTTTTTTGTCTATTTTACTGTTTTGGATGTTGTTGGGTTTTTTTAACTAAATGCAACTAAGATTATCTTAGGCCCATATAAAACAAAGCCCTTTTAAAGCTGAATTATATTGGTTAGTGAAGAACAAAGAAGCTTTGGTCTTCTTGAGGTGGGATTGGTGGTTTAAATCAAGTTTGACCCATACAACATCTTTGCAATATAAACATGCTCTACTGTGACACACTACTCTGTAGCTGAGTATATATGACAAAGTTTCTGCTTAATTTGATTCAGACAGGCTATTTGTGGGCAAAATCCTGTCCTTGGCCGTGCATGCACAGGCTCTAGAAACTGGCGGTGCATCTAAAGGATATGGCAATACAAACAATAATGTGCACATTTATTATGGTTCTGACATGAAAAGCCAAAGCCAAAAAATGTTAAAATTCTTTGTATCATTAACATGCGCTGCTGTGAGAGAGAACAATGGCCAAGCGATCTAAGGACACTGTGTACCATCAGGTTTTGCACCATGTTTCCTGGCTTCTCTCACTTTGTATTGTAATAACAAGGCGGACATGAATTTATTTTCTTTGTTTTAATCCCAGAGATATTTACCTGGCAGATTTGGGGGAGGAAAGACCTTTGATGACTCTCCAAATTACATTCAGTTTTATAGAGTTAATCTAGGGGGGGGTGTGTGTTTCTAAATAGGTGGGCAAAATCTCCACTATAAAGCTAAATATAGAACTAATGTCAAAAACCTCCCAGGTGTTCAGAGACATTGACACCTAAGAATGCTCCAAGCATTTCTGGTGGTACAGTGTGACAAAGCAGATTAATAATTTTCTTCTAGCAAAATTTTATGTTCCACTGGTCATGCAGGGAACTTCTCTTGAGTTTGGGGTTCAATTGAAATACTGGTTATGAATTTTGGTTCATCATAAATAAGGCTGCTACCTTTTGCCTTGGGTCTCTAGAATCACAGAATCATAGAATCATTTAGGTTGAAAAAGACCTTTAAGATCAAGTCTAACTGTTACTGTAGCACTGCCAAGTCCACCAATAAACCATGTCCCTAAGCACCACATCCACACTGTGATTCAACCATTCACCACTTCCCTGGGCAGCCTGTTCCCATGCTTGACAACCCTTCTGGTGAAAAAAATTTTCATAACATCCAACCTGAACTTCCCCTTATGCAACTTCAGGCCTTTTCCTCTTGTCCTATCACTTGTTACCTGGAAAAAGAGACCGACACCCACCTCACTACAACCTCCTTTCAGGTAGTTGTAGAGAGCAATAAGGTCTCCCTTCAGTCTCCTTTTCTTCAGGCTAAACAACCCCAGGTCCCTCAGCTGCTCCTCATAAGACTTGTGCTCGAGACCCTTCACCAGCTTTGTTGCTCTTCTCTGGAGGCGCTCCAACACCTCAACGTTTTTCTTGTAGTGAGGGCACCAAAACTGAACACAGTATTTGAGATGTGGCCTTGCCAGTACCGAGTACAGGGGGACAATCATTTCCCTAGTCCTGCTGGCCGCACTATTTCTAATAAAAGCCAGGACACCATTGGCCTTCTTGACTGCCTGTGCACAATGCTGGCTCATATTCAGTCGGCTGTTGACCAGCACATCCAGGTCCTTTTCCACAAGGTAGCTTTCCAGCCACTCTTCCCCGAGCCTGTAGCATTGCATGGGGGTTGTTGTGACCCAAGTGCAGGACCCGGCACTCATCCTTGTTGAACCTCATACAATTGGCCTTGGCCCATTGATCCAGCCTGTCCACATCCCTCTGTAGAGCCTTCCTGCCCTCAAGCAGATCAACATTCCCTCCCAATTTGGTGTCTGCAGACTTACTGAGGGTGCACTTGATCATATTCAGATCACTAATAAAGCTATTAAACAGAACTGGCCCCAGTACTGTGACCTGGGGAACACTACTTGTGACAGGCCACCAAATGGATTTAACTCCATTGACCAAACTCTTTGGGTCCGGCCATCCAGCCAGTTTTTTACCCAGTGAAAAGTGTACCCCTCCAAGCCAGTTTCTCCAGGAGAATGCTGTAGGAAATGGTGTCAAAGGCTTTACTAAAGTCTAGGTAGACAATATCCACAGCCCTTTCCTCATCCACTGAACGGTTCATCTTGTCATAGAATGTCAGGTTAGTCAAGCAGGACCTGCCTTTCATAAACCCATGCTGACTGGGCCTGATCATCTGGTTGTCCTGTACATGCCATGTGATGGCACTCAAGATGATCTGCTCCATAACTTTCCCTGGCACCGAGGTCAGACTGACAGGCTTGTAATTTCCCAGATCCTCCTTCCAGCCCTTCTTGTAGGTGGGTGTCATATTTGCTAACTTCCAGTCAACTGGGACCTCCCCCATTAGCCAGCACTGCTGATAAATGATGGAAAGTATCTTAGTGAGCAATTCCACCAGCTCTCTCAGTGAGGATCCTTATGAATACTTAGGTGGATTTCATTCAGCCCCATAGACTTGTGTGTGTCTAAGTGGTGTAGCAGGTCGCTAATCTTTGCCCCTTGGATTATGGGGAGGGGACAGGGAAGTGATCGTCCCCCTGTACTCATCACTGGTGAGGCCGCACCTTGATCACTGTGTTCAGTTTTGGGCCCCTCTCTACAAAAAGGACATTGAGTTACTCAAGCGTGTCCAAAGAAGGGCAACAAAGCTGGTGAAGGGTCTGGAGCACATGTCGTATGAGGAACAGCTGAGGGAACTGGGGTTGTTTAGTCTGGAGAAGAGGAGGCTGAGGGGAGACCTCATCGCCCTCTACAACTACCTGAAAGGAGGTTGCAGAGGGGAGGGCATGAGTCTCTTGAACCAAGTAACAAGCGATAAGACAAGAGGGAATGGCCTCAAGTTGCACCGGGAAAGGTTTAGATTGGATATGAGGAAGTATTTCTTTCCAGAAGGGGTTGTTAGGCATTGGAATGGGCTGCCCAGGGAGGTGGTGGAGTCCCCATCCCTGGAGGGGTTTAAGAGTTGGGCTGACATAGCGCTGAGGGATATGGTGTAGTTGGGAACTGTCAGTGTTAGGTTAATGGCTGGACTAGAAGATCTTCAAGGTCTTTTCCAACCTAGATGATTCTGTGATTCTGTGATATGGGGACTTTATTCTGTTCCTTGTCTTTGTCTTCCAGCTCAGGAGGCTGGGTACCCCAAGAAAAACTGGTCTTACTATAAAAAACTGAGGCAAAGAAGACATTAAGTAGCCCAGCCTTTTCCTCATCGTTTGTGACTATGTTTTCCCCCACTTCCCATAAAGAATGGAGATTCCCCTTAGACCACCTTTTATTGCTAATGTATTTATAGAAACATTTTTTATTGTCTTTTATGGCAGTAGCCAGATTCAATTCTAGCTGGGCTTTGGCCCCTCTAATTTTCACCCTGCATAACCTTACACATCCTGTAGTCCTCCTGAGGGATGCACTTACATGAATGTGTGTGTGTGATAGTGTGTACACACTATCCAACCAGGCAGAGATTAGTTTGGAAAACTAGATATTTTTCCTCTGTCACCTGTAACATGTTGATGGTATTTAAAACACTGTTCTTTGGAAGTTCTGGGTGGAGAGCATGAAGATGGTTGGAGTACTAAAGACACTTCTGTTTCTTTTTCAGGAATCTCTGTGCTGGATGAACCTGTTTCTAAAGATACATAGAAGCACATCTCTGACCTAGTTAGACTGTGGACAAGAGAAGGCATCTTAAAAACCTGCTTGCAAAGTGTTCACTTCCTTCTAACAGGGTAGACTGTGGAATTATGTTTGAGATACTGTGTGAATCCAGAGGCTCAGTGACACCCTTTTAGATGGAAAGTTTAGACAAAGGGATCAATCAATGCTCAAAGGAGAAGTAGTATTGTAGGATCTCTAAACTGATGATTCAAAAAGCAACTATGATAGTGGAAAAGGCTAAAAAAAATTGCTTACGTCTGGGACAAGTATCTAATAATTACATATGACTTTCAGTCCCTAGCTCACTCACTGGAAATTATTTACATATATATATACACACTATATATACACTATGTTTGTGTGTGTATGTGTATATATGTAATATATATAAGTATGTATGTTCCATCAGAGAGGATTGTTAGGGAGCATGCATTCTGCTGTATTTTCTTGTCACCCTAACTCCCTGGACAAGATAAGGAACAGTTAGATCTTGAAGACTCTTTGGTACAAAGACTTGACTTATTAAAAAGGGAGAAGAGAATCCTCAGAATACCAAAAAAGACTCCACTTCTTTCCAAAAGGGCAAAAGTGGGTGTTCTTTAATTCATTTTAAGCAAAGTTAAACTCACACAGTTTGAACATAAAATATGCGTGTAGACCAAAATTTTCCCTTCAAAATATACGCCTGTGTCTCAAATATATTTCATCTTGTGTATCTGACTCTTTCCCAGCAATATGGGTATAAAATGCTTCAGAAAGCCCATAGCAATTGAGAACTCAGCTATGTTTTTTACTGCTTTTGTTGGATTATTGAAATGCTGCCAAAAATACACAGAAGTGACAGTGAGTTATGTCTAATTGCTCTTGTCTCAGCTGCTGGTTACTCCCTTCTTCCACAGCCTGTTTTATGCAAAATTTCAATCTTTCTGGAACATGGCAGAGGCTGTAGAACTGCTTGAAATTACCAGAAAGAAATAATTTCCTTGCACTACTAACCTTTGGCTGCTTTCAGTGAGTGTATGGGTTTATTCCACTGTCCATGGCTGCACACATCACGGGACCAAGCCTACAAGGGAAAGTGTTTAAACAGTTAGTGACCAGCACAATCAGAAAGATGCTATATAATCCAACAAAAGAGCACCTAAAAGGGGAGGAAAAGTACAGATTTGCATTCTAAATATGGATTACCTTGCTGCTTTTTTTTTCCCCTTCAGTCTGCTAAACCCCATGATGTAGAAATTAATTGAGGAAAGATTAAATGTAGCCTGTCTTCTCATCTCCTTTCATGTCAGTAACAAACCCTTGCTAATTTGAATAGAGGCATGATCTTCACCTTGACCAGAACTTAACTGCATAAAAATGTGAGTCTGGAAGAAACTGTAGAAGACACTACAGATTTCACCACCATGTAAGAAATAGTTCAGGAGCAGTTCCTTCTTTAAATAACTTCAGTGGAGAACTTTAAAGCTTTTAATAGCGCAGTTCCCCAATAATTTTGTTCTATCTGACTCTGGAGTAGCTGATCTCATTTTAATACTCATCAATAGATAAGCAGGGGTGAATTAAAAAATTTTTGTTTTAAATATCTCCTAGGAAACTTTTGTGTTTCCTATATAAGAACTTAAAAATTTCTTTCTTTCTTCAGCATTTAGTATTTGAAATTTAATTCTATGTAGCACAGTGGTGTGTGATTCTAAACATTGACATTAGTTTAAACCTGGATAGATATTAAAAATTCTAGATTTTATCAGTAGTATTTCAGCTCCTCAGTTTTGAAAACTTGGTCAGGAAAGCTCACTGAGACAGAGGTTTCCACACTGAATGGGCACTTAAACATAAAAAAACCCTAAACCTAGCACTTCAGAGCTTATTAAAAAGTTCATTTCTTTAGAACAAACTAGCATCCTCACAGTTTCTTTTGTTATGTAAATAAGTATATCGGGAAAAACATTATTTTGAAAAATAAAACCACAAATTAGTTCTCTCCCTGGCCTTTCAAAAAAAGAAAAAAAAGGCAACTGTGAGTTCAGATAGTTGTTGAGGTATTTCCAAAATAGAGTATCTATGCAGCAGCTAATAATATTGTTGAGTTAACTTCCATGAAAGAGGAATACAGTTCAATACAGTATAAGAATTACCATTTACTTTCTCATTTCCACTCATATTTCTACAGACAAAGGATTTTAAAAAGTGTGTAAATCATGCTATTCACTCTACGAGCATATGCATTGTTGCAGTCTACAGTTAATATTCTGTGCTGAAGTCAACAGCAAATTTTCTTTAGACTTCAGTAGAACCAATATTCTGCTTCTTGTATGAAAGTGCCTTCTGTTTATAGACTAATAATAAGCCCAGCCATAAAAATGTGAGGTTGTGTTAAGCTTAAACACTACTACTGTTGTGATTTTGCTCTTGGGCAACACAATGGTAAAGCCAGCAATGAGACCAAGATGAATGAAAGTGATATGTACCCTCTGACAAAGGGAAACAGGCTACTTTATTAGGAGGTTTGCACTTGTGTTTGCTATTTCAGAAGAAGATAAAACAGGGAAGTGTAGGAAGTCTAAAGGTGGCTGAGTAGGCTGAACAGCTTCCCTTAGCTGGAAAAGAAATTTCACGTTTAATTGAATATGTATGACTGTAGAAACCATGCCCTGTAAGAGTGCATTTCTGCTCTTCTCTTGGGGCCTGAAATACTGGCATCCATAAGGAAAGAATGAAATCAAACAGCTGTTTCTGTGTTGAATGTGATGAGGATCAGTGACAAATGACACACTATTACATTTCTTGAGCTAAAATTAAGGAGTTGAAGAGCTTCAGCCTGATTGAACAACCAGCAGGGGTTTTTTTCTGTCTCTGAACTTTGTAAACTCTTATTATATTAATGGTTATGATTATCTCAATAGATTTAATGTGATCTCCTTTATTCAGTTCATATGTCCAAATAGGTTTTAGTTTTAAATTTATTCAGTCATACAACTGTTGAACTAAGCACCAAATTCTTTACTTAGTTTTCACTCATTTGCTATTTATACAAAACTTGCATCAGTCTCAAGATCTGACCAAAGGGGCTTTACTATGATGAATTCATCTCATTTCAGCAGCAAAACAGTGCTCCCTACCAAATCTACACAACTTGGAGCTATTTGTCAGACTTTGAAAATGCCGGGAATACCTGTACAAAAATGAATGTATCTGTTACTGGTATCCAAGTATTTTCAGTTAATACACATTTGATCCGTCCTTACACTGCTAGTTTCCTTCAATAGCAGCATGAACCCTCCATAAGCCACTTTTTTCTTTGTCTTATTGCTACCTCCAGTGTGTGAGTGAAATCATACAATAATGTTGCCATTCACTTCCTTTTCTATTGGGAATTTCATAATTTCACAAAGTTGGAAAACAATTATATGGATGTTTTTAACCTGTAATTTTCAAGTGTATCTTGCCTGTTTTGCTGGTTTTATGAACTGTCTTGATAAGAATTTGGATTAGATGATACTAATGCGCTATATCTGTAAAATCTGCGCAGCTGCTTGTCATTTGTACAGTCAGATTTTTGTTTGTAAGTGCTGCCTTGGTGAATGATGCAGCAGTTCTACACGTGCTCAAAAGGTTTAGAGTTATTTCAATACTAAGTTCACTAGATATTGGCTCAAACTGCCACTGTTATTCTATAATGGATTATTTGTGTAGTTTTTTTCAAGTTAAGGTATTTTGTTTACTCTAGGCTTGCGTGATTACCATTGTTAGAGGAGGGCAGAAGGTAAAAGACTATGTTCAAACCCACACCAGAACTTCTCTAAAATCGGTGCCAGTCCTACTCTCTTATTCCTTAGAGAAGTCCATGTAAGGTGTGTTTTCCATCCATGTTCTCCAGGCATAAATATCTACATTTGAAGCACACGAACTTGAAAAATCAACTCCATTAACATATACCGAGTGTGTGTTATTATACTTAAGCTGAGTATATAAACTGAGTACAGTTTTTATATAAACTGAGTATATGTTCATAGACCCAGATCAGCCTTGAAGTCCTTATGCTACATTATTTGAAGCCAACCTAAATTTTAAATGAAGAAAGCACTTTTTCTTCCCCAGTGTGGAGCTGGGAGAAGACAGAAATTTGGACTACCGTGCAAAAATAAACATGGATTTAGGGAAAGTGTCCAAAATCATTGAGTGCAGATACTGATTAGGGAGACACAAATGTTGGGGAAGCCTTAAAAAAACAGACCTGAGCTGGGAGTAATAGCTATTGTGGAGTTTAGTCAAATATTTTCCAATAACACTTCTACAAACACTTGTTTTCTCTCTCACATGTGCATGTAGACCTGGTGTCAAATGAAGTCCATGATTTAACCATCAGCTTAATTGTCTTCTGAGATAAGGCTTCTTGTCCCATGCCTTTTATGAAACAAATATGTGTGTTTAAATGGAGAACACTATCAAGATAAAGATATTGCTATAAATATCTCTCTTCCCCTTTTGGATTACCATCATTAATAGAATTGGAATTGGAAAGAAGTAAACAATTGTTCATGAAAATGATCTGGAATGACTGAAAATGAGAAGTGGACGAGATTAGATCTGTTCTTCCTACATCAATACAATAGTACTGAGGAGCTCGGTCCCTTTTCACTTCTCCCTGGGAAATTACCTTCATCTGCTGGTATCAGGCTTCAGGATAAAACTTCTTCTTTCCATTAACAAATGTGGGTTTTTTCCTCAGCAAATGTTTGGTAAAAGAAAATTGATAACCTTGGTAACTCATCCTAGGACATAATCAGAGCTCACTAAGGCTTATAGAAAGACTTCCAATGAACCCTGAAAATAATCCTTCACAATTTTCTTTGTTATTTGTTATGGGTTCTGTTGTCCAGTGAGATATGAACCCATCTATGCCATGACCAAAATTTGATACTTTCAACAAATATATTGTATACATATGGAAATAGATAACTTATATCCTGAGACAATATGTTAACAGATAGAAACATTTGCAGACAAACTTAATGAAAACCATACAATCACACACTTAAGAAACTTAATTGATTAAAAATCTGACAGGTTTAAACAGCTTAACATGACATGGTAAACAGATGCAACAGGCAATGAACTTTCAAAGATATCTTACATATTAAATAAACTTTTTTTTTCTTCATTGACTCTGTTTCAACACGTCTTCCTTGTTTTATGATTGAAGTTTGATCATTTTAGATGTTGCTTCTGCTCTAAGGGCTTCCTATGCAATGCTAAGCTGCATTAAAACTGTCTGGGAGATGGCACCAATACAAAGAAATGGGTCTTGTCTCCGAAAAATGTGCAATAGAAATACTCTCCCTGCATTGTCTTTGTTATTCTCAAATTTTAACATTTTAACTTACATAATTTTTGTTTTATTTTAGCTAGTAAATACAGAAGCTTAGGAAACATACCCATTTGCCTTCATTGACTATGGAGTGGCTTTTGGAATCATCTTGTATATATGTGTAACTTGGTTTTGTACTCAGTTTTCAGGGACCAAGCACTATGTGGACTTTTAGAGGAGCATAGTTACTTTGGTATTTCTTGTAATAGAGAAAATGCTTTAAATAGCATAAAAATGAATGCACATTCACTTTTCCATAACTTACAGATCATTTTTGTTTTGATAATTATTGAGAGTGTTAAACTAGATTCTGAGATTTCCTCAGCCAAGTCTGAAGCAGTCCCACCACCCACCCTGCAAAAGCTGGGGCACTGCTTGCAGCATCAAATGTGCTCATAGAGTAGTTTGTGGCATAATTTGCTTGTCAGTGGTGGCATTGATTAGATTTTTTTTAAATTGCCTGTTGCTGTAGTGAGGTAACTGTGTTCTGAGTTTAGCAAAATGATTTGCTACCCTTCTCATTGCTTTTATGTGTGCTCTGTCCTTAATTTAGCAAAACCTTCACTATCATTGTCACTACTTTTCTGTTGCCTAACAAGACAGCAGGTGGAGGTCACAGAGCAGTATGGCTGGGTTAACCATTGAACATCTGCAAGAAGGCCTTACTGGTAATGCCCCTAGCAGTACTTAAACCTCACAGACCATCTCTAGTCATGTCAATGTACATATGAAGTGCCCTTTGAGTACAGTGTAGACTCGCTGCTGTTTTGGTTCTTTATTTCTCTTATCCTCCTTTCTCCTTTTTTTTTCTTTTTTCTTCCTCTTTGTGAGTTTTCTTAGTTCTTCTCTTATGTTTCCTTCCCTCTTCACTTCTCTATTCCATCTGTGGTTCACTCCCTCTCTGCTTCTCTATTCTATCTGCTAAAATGATCAGCTATACATAGATAACCTGGATAACAAAGTGGCTGTTAAATTCACAGGTTCTGAAGTGTTAGCTGTTTACACAAAGTCACCCCAAACTGCAGTTACACATGGTGGGAGCCTGCACAGCAAATTATCTGGTCTAAAATTGTGTAAGAGGACAAAGATTATATGTCCTCAACTGAGAATCTCCACCTGCCTTGTTCTCTGGTACCAACAGGGAATTCAAGGCTGCTTTGGGGTGGGGAGGAAGGGGGGAGGGAACAGCCGTTTACCAGCAAATCTCTACCTCTGCATCCACAGCACAGCCCTGCCCCACCGCACAGCAGGGTGGGCCTGAGTCTTTCTTTTTCCGTCCACAGAAACGTGCTAAATGTAGCCTGAAACAGAGCTCTTGGTGAGGTACAGGAGGATGTAAAACCAGCCATATCAGCTCAGGCTTGTAGTGTACCTAACCCAAGATACTGGTCTTGTGAAGAATGTAAGAAACAAAGAGAGAGCATCATGACAACTTGCCAGCATTGTCTTCAGGCTTCCAGCTGTCTGTGGCTCAGAGTTTTCCTGATCCAAAGATGTTACATTCTGATTTTTTTTATTTCATGAAGGATGGATGTGGATAAAAGTTATTTAATAAATAAATAAATAAAAGTTATTTAATATAAACAATTAATACAAAAATCCGTCTTGTGGGCTGAGCGGCATACAAAGATAGGTACTGTGTCCAGGGTAAGTGAGATACCTCTGAGTGCTTTGATGGAGGGTCTTGTACCTCCAGAGATTTAGAGAGGAGCCAGGGCAGTGAAAGCGATGCCCACCTACGCTCTTCTCAACCTACCTCTCCCTGAAACCCTTCTATTTCTTCTCCTTAAAGTCCCCTGAAACCCACTGTGTACTGTAGGTTATGTCACTCATGCCCTGCCTTCCATCTCTCCACCAAGTCCCTGAACAGCTGACCCTGTCCTGCTTCAATTTCTCACATCTTTAGAAACCATTATTTTGTCACTATAAAGATGGATAATTTTTGCTGGTAACCCTTTAACTGCATACTCTTTATTGGTTAGGGTTTTAAAAATGTACAATGTCTCTCTTTTTTCCCACCAAAACAGGAGAGCAAAATACATTCATATTTTGAATAGAAGTTTGTAGAATACACAGGGAGGAACTACTGCCTCAACCACACTAACAAGTGTGTGGCACTGGGCTGCTTTTGAAGACACTCCTGTATCCATGTCAAGAGGAAATTGTCTTAGGTACCCCAGATTACTTTTCCCTGTTTTGAACACAAAAACACAAGACTGAGTGCTGAGAGCTGTTGTTCAGGAAATGAGTATAGGTCAGACTTTAGGTTGAGGATGTCCCTTAACAAATTGCATTCACCCATACTGGACCCTCAGTCCCTTCTTCTGGAGCTTTGGCACTGCAGAGAAGGGGTTACAAGGAAGCCTGACACTCTAGCCAAGCCGTAAATCCAATCACTCAGGAGGATGAAGTGCCTTTAACTTTCAGTAAACCTGGAGATGTGACACCTGAAGGGGAGCTCAGACCTATCTCTAGAGGGATGGAGTCTACAGCCCCTGATTGCCTTGTCTGACTTCTCTCTGCTCCCTGCCCCTTGGCACTTACATTTTTGTCTGTGTAATGGCCGAGCTCCAGCCAAAGGAGAGCAGGGTTACCCTCACAGGCTTTAGTTAGGACAATTCTTTAAGAGGCTAGGGATGTGGGTCCAAACTCCTCGGGGGGGAGGAGGAAAATGAGTCAAAGTCTCCCACTTTGTGGCTGTTATATTTTGCACTGAATTTGATGTTATTGGTGTACGTTCAGTTTCATATAAATATTCTTACAGGACTGGGTCGACAATTTGGGTAAATTTGGGTACAGGTACACTGAGTTTCCAGACCCTGCCCAGAGTTCATGGCTGGCAAGACAGACTGGCCATGATGGTGACATCAGGAGCACATCCAGTAACAGACTTTCAAATGTGCAAAGCTTAACTGGTGACAGCAGACCAGATGAAAATGCAGTTTGATCCTGCTCTCACTGGTATTAACAATGGGTTAGCCAGCTCAGTTAATAATGCAATTAAACAATGGCAGTAATTCATCCTGAGTAACTGTCCTATTTCTCTCCCTGGCATCAGCCATATTGTACTGAAAACATTATGGAAAATCTGGGGTGTAGCTGAGAACAAGATTTGGGATTTGGCTGTTATGAGGAGATGCCAATAAGACAAATTTCTTCCTCTTCATAACTGGATAAGAAGGTCTCATGTCAAAGGCTGGAACCATGGATCTGCCCTTGCCTTTATAAAGCAGGTGGAGTCACTTTAATCACTGTTTATAGAAGTCCTATCACTCCATCCCTGTTTCCTGTCTACTTCCATATCTGGCACTGCAAATTAAAATAGCACATTTTTTGGCGCCATAGGAATCCTATGTAATAAATAGCTTTTCCTCTGGAAAATTATCAGATAACACTAATACAGTTTTAGGATTTTTTTTCTCACCATACAGATATTGTAAGAGACAGGGTGAACTGAAGAACAAATAAATAATATAAAGAAGGATCTGGTAGTAAAATAGTAATATTGAATAGAGTGTAAAGTCCTTGAAAGAATGCTTTGGACATAATCTTCCCACCTGCAAAGCACAATCATTGAACACTATAGAGTGAACTGGAGACAGAATTTGAGCTGTACAATAATATTATTTTAAAACAAACAATGTAGCTATGAAGAACACCCAAAATGGAAATGATCAAAAAAGCATGCCCTGCCATAACCCTCATGTTGTCCTGCTTGGGCTGTTGTTTTGAAAGTAAAGCTTTCACTAACATTCATGACCTTTAAAAAGGAAATAGATTGAGTTTTCCTTCCTACTGTAGTCCCAGTGTCATTATCACCTCTATGGAGGCCAGAGAGATGGTCTGGTCTCCTCCCACCTCTTTGTTATCTTAAAGGGTAGCTAAGGGCCACCTTCAGCCTTGGTTCTTCAAGCCAGCCCGCTGGCACCCTCCTACACCATTAGCAGTTAACTGCACCTTCTGGGCATTACATGTGTAAAACAACAGGTACCTCAAAAAAGAAAGTACCAGGTAAAATGTGTGCATACTCTTGGAGAAGGGCCAAGGGAGAAGAGGATTGTATGGGAGAGTTTTCATATAAAGTCTCCAAAACAGTTATTTCAATGCAAGTCTATTTTTACTTAAATATGGGGGAGTATTATTAGTCTTCAGAAGGACCATTGCTTTTTATATTTATTTTGCATTCAATTCTTTGTTTCACACAATTCAAAACTCATAGTGAAACTGAAGGTTGCTGAAGTGGTAAATATCATGTGTTTCAGTAAGACATGATATATCCTACAAGAACTGAAAGAAGAGGATTTCATCCAGAAACTGACAGAATTTGGAAAAATATATCTGCTACTGAGTACTTCTGTTGGTGTCCAGTTCATTAAAGGTAGTTACCAGATGATATTTTCCTAACCATTTAGGAAAGATTAATAAATTTGTTTTCAACTGAAGTTTGAGCAGGATTCTTGCTGGAAAAGCTGCTTAGCTGAAAATACCAATTAATCCCTATTAACCTCTATTACTTACTTGAAATTAAGCTGGCTCATTAGTAATTTACACATTTCCCTCTGAACATAAGTTCGGTAGTAAACACAACAAAGCAGTTAGAGATGTCAGGAACATTCCTAGGACACCCTGTGTTTATTTCATTGCTACCCAAATAGAAAAAAATAAGAGCAATGAGACAGAGTTAAAAATTACTCTTAAGGCAAATTACTGTGGCATTGGAGGAAACTAATTTCAATATATCTGCACTGTGATCAGGGAGCTCTGCTTTCCAGACTGCCAGAGCATAAAATCTGTGCTAAAGCACTGAAACCGTGCTGAATATGTATCTATCGTACAGAAAAATTATAACCTTCACATACATCTCACAATGATGTGAGATTGCATTCAAATGAGAGTTAATTTTTAAAAATCAGTTTGTTTAAAGAGAAATGTGCTTAGTTCTTCAGTTCCAGGATAAAATGGATCTTTGACTGATCATATGGAGTGCCTGCAAAGAAGTCATTTAAGAAAACTTCCTCTCTGGCTTTGCCCTTCACCTGTGATGCCAAACTTGAATCTGCTCCTTGACTGAACAGCAAAAAGCAAAGTCTTTCCCTCTCTGATCCCCAAAATGCATCCTGCATAT